>NC_049241.1:20144760-20465593 GCF_011100685.1 Canis lupus familiaris
GCTGTTTTGGGGAACTAGGAATGGGGTAAATGCCTGTGAGGCAGATACTAGGGGACAGTTAGTAGATTGCTGTAGGTTGAATGATGCCCCACTCCAAAGATATCCACATCCTAATCCCCAGAACCTATGAGTATGTTACCCTTCATGGTAAAAGGGACTTTGTAGAAGTGATTAAGTTAAGGATCTTGAGATAAGGAGATTATCCTGTTGGGCCCAATATAATTACAGGGGTCCTTGAGAGAGGGGCACAGAAGCATCAGAATCTTACTCCAGTGATTCTTAGCAATGGTTGATGCTGTCCCGAAGGTGATATTTGGAAGTGTTTTTGGTTGTCACAACTGAGGAGGCTACTGGCTCCCTCTAGTAGGTAGAGGCCAGAGATGTTGCTAAACACAGGATAGCCCCTGCAAGAATGATCAGACAAAAATGTAAATAGTGCTAAGGTTGAGAAGCCGTGTCCTATCAGTCCTGTGAGGGTGGGTGTGGTTATCAGGCATGCTTCATAAGTGAGGAAACAAGGTAAGAGACGTTGAATTAGAGAAGGCTGCAGAAGACCGAATAGGTGGTAGATCGCAGAGCTGGAGCAGAAGCACTTGTCTCCCGGCCTCCAATGCACGGCTTTCTCTTCACCTCCACTTTACCTACCACTTTACCTCCGTTTAGCTGGGCTGGACATACACTGATTCCAGCCTAGAGTCCATAGATATCAGATGCTTCAGCCCATAGACATTTGCAAACCAGGTGTCCTGGGGAGTGGTGGAGGTTTCAGGCACTAGAGCAGGCAGAATAGAATTCTTTCAGGAAGAGATACTTTCAGTCTCCCTTGGTAGATGGGTAGGAATAGGGCTGATAGGCATATTCCACCAGAATCCAGAGACATCCCTGCCTTTTTACAAACCTGAGTTTTATATTCTCTTCCAACTCTTGTGAAGATTTTTGGGCCCACATAGATACTCATTCAGCCAACATTTCCAATTCCTGTTTCTGCGGAAATCTACATCAATAGGACCTCTAAGTACTGTACTCGCCTCCCTGTTTGACAGAAGAGGAAACTGCGCCCCCAAGAGGCTTGCAGTGACTTGTCAGAGGGGGCACACAGCTTTCAAAGGGCAGAGCTGGAATTTGAACCCAGGCCTTTCAGCTTTAAGTGCAGAGTGATTTCCACCATGGAACTTTGTACACAAGGCTCTGTGTGTATTGGGGCGGGGGGGGGGGGAAGAGGTTTTGTAAAATATTCCCTACTTTTAAGGCATCTGCTATCTAAAAGAAGAAGTGGAGTCATAAGCAGGTAACTAAAATATAAGTGAAAGTGAGAACATGTGTTTCACATGGTTGCAAAACCTACGTTTCCACAGGGAAGAGAAAGAGAGAAAGGCCCTTGGGGGTGGGTTGATGGACATCTGGAAAGTCTACAGGGAAGAGGTGCCACTTGAACAGAGGCTTAAATTGCAGGCAGAACAGAAGGCCAGTGCCCCACATCAAACAATAGATTCACTTCCTGAAAGTGGTTTCTGCCTCCAGATGCTAAAAGAAAAACTTCCTCATTTGACTTTCAGCCAGTCCTCAGTGACGAGCTGTGGGACTCCGTGCACGTTCTGATTATTGCTCTTTTTTCTCCATTCATAATTGAACAGCCAAGCAGTCTGAGTTCTGTAAGCTTCTGATAGGGCCTGAAGATTTGCTGTATTTGGCATGCCTTGCGATTTCCATCGTCATCATGATTATACTAAGTTTATGAGACAAGCCTCTTATCATTGCTATCAGCACTTTTGTTTCCCCATATTCTGCTCATTTTTCCCAAATAATAAGATCCAAGCGCTCTTAAAACAGTCAAATAATCACACTAACTAATACTCTCCTGGGCAATCACAGTAGCAAGGTGGAAAGGAAGACCACACACTTTGATTCCACCCATTCAGCTGCTCATGAACTGAAACCTGATTTCTGGGAGTGAAGGATGATTTGGAGCTCTCAAAGCAGAAAGCATGAATGTGCAGATAGTATAAATTCATTCATTTATTCATTCCTCTATACATATTTATTAAATACCCACTCCACTCTGTGCCAGGCACTATTTCAGGAACTAAAGATAACAGCCACAAACTCTCCAGGCAAGTCCCCTGCCGGAGCTTCCCGACTAGATGGGGGAGACCTGTAATAAGCACACAAGCAAATCCGTAAAGGAGGTAAGCTCAAATTGTGACAAGTAGGGTTGTCAGGTCACTTGCCCTCCTGGCTTGCCCAGCGCTGAGTCAGGGCACTTAAAGTTCCAGGCTCCACGGGCGGGCGGCTGGTTATACAAAGTCAGGGAATCCAGGCCATCTGGTTTGCAACCCAGAAGTCCTGGAGATACATCTTCTCCCAGGGAGTCCCTGCTGCTTTCCCCTCTCTGCTTCCCCTCCACCACCACCCCCAACCCTGTAATCCCTCCCTCCAGCCCTTCCTAACCTCTCAGATGCTGCTTCTCTACATTTTATTTTATTTTATTTTATTTTATTTTATTTTATTTTATTTTATTTATTTTATTTTATTTTATTTTTTTGCTTCTCTACATTTTAGTTGTGGAGTTTGTTCTGCTAGTCTTCAGATCACTCTCCAGGTTATTTACCTGGAGGTAAATGATATCTACTTGTAAACGTGGGATGGGGTGAGTCTGGTGTCCTCCTGTTTGTTCACCTGCTCTTCTCCCGGGTTGCCAGATCAAATACAGGCTGTCCAGTTAAATTTAAATATCAGATTTTTAAAAACCACTTTTTCAGGTGTATTTACCAAAATTGCATCCTGCGTTTTTATTTCCTCAGTCAGGCGGTACTGAGGAAGTAAGTGGAGTAACTGGGATGGTGTATCATTCAGGGCTCCACCGGGAGGCCTATACAGGATATCTGTATTTGGAGATTTATTGCAGGGAATTGACATAAGCAATTATAGGAGCTGGACAGGCAAGTCCATCGGGAGGGTAGGCTGGGGCTCAGGCACAAGCTGAACCTGCTTTCCATTGGCAGAATTTCTTCTTCAGGGAAAACTCAGAGCTGCTCTTAATACCTCTCAACTGATTGGCTCAGGACAGATTATGGAAGACAACCTTTTTTTTTAAAATTTTTTAAAGATTTTATTTATTTATTCATGAGAGACAGAGAGAGAGAGAAAGAGAGAGAGAGAGAGAGAGAGAGAGAGGCAGAGACACAGGCAGAGGGAGAAGCAGGCTCCCTGCAAGGAGCCCGACATGGGACTCGATCCCAGATCTTCAGGATCAGGCCCTGGGCTAAAGGCTGATGATAAACCGCTGAGCCACCCAGAGATCCCCCAGAAGGCAACCTTTATTGCTTAAAGGAAACTGACCACAGACCTAATCATTTCTACAAAATACCTTCCCAGCAACAGTGAGACTAGTTTTCATTGACTCACTAGGGATTTTACCTAAGTTGGCCGTTGCAGATAGAAAGGGGGAAGGGTGCCCACAGTCAGCAGGGAAGGCTCCTCTGAGGTAGGGACATTTGAATTGAGACTTAAACTTTGAGACATTGAACGTTGAACTGCATCTAAGAGTCAGGAGATCAGAACATTCCAGATGACAAGAATAACAGTGCAAAGGCCCTGAGGTAGGAAAGAATCCATTTCATTTTAGAAACTACGAAACAAGTCAATATAATTGGGAAGGAGTGATCAAGGAAAGAGTGGTACCTGGTTGGGTGGAAGAGGAAGGCAGTCTAGGTCACATAGAATTGTGTATGAAAGTCACATTTATAAAACTCCAGGACTATTACTATTTATAAAAAGATGTTGCAGGGGAGAGAAAAGAGAGCATGCCTTTGAAAAAGGTTTCTTTCTGAAGTATTTCTGGGTATCTGGCTGGTACTAAAGCTGTCTGGTTGGCTTTAAAAAATTCCTATGGGTCGTATAGGCATTGGACTTCACCCGACTGACATTATCTGGGACTCCACAAAGTAAGACCAACCCTTATTATTGCTTCTGAAAAGAAATCTTTTCAAGAGCTGGAGAAAAAGCCCAATAGGTAGGCAGCCACTGTAGGGCATCTCCAGCTCATAGGTTTATCCTCAACCAATCTTCTTTTTGAAGGCTAGAATAGTCAGATGGCAAGCCAATTGTTTGCAGAAGTAGCTGGATATGAGTCAACACTTACTTTCTGTCTGTGTGGCAGGACTTATGGTTTGTTTAAGGAAAGAGTCTAATAATTTTCCTTAAAGAGAAAACAAATCAGTTTTACCTATTGATCCTCTATTGGAATTCCACGGGCAGTTTTATCTCTTGGAAATTGTAAATATATCTGTGAGTCCTCAGTGCTGGTGCAGGAAAAATCACTATGTAGACTTCTGGAGTTTCTTAGAATCCACAACTTCTCAGAATTTGCCTGTTGCCTCAAAGTCAGATGCGGATCCCTCTAAAATGTATATGATATCTTTAGGAAAATCACTTGCTTTCTCTCGACCTAGGTCTATCTATTATTTTATAATGAAGATTTTTCTGCTCTCTGAATTTTTGCTCAGCCTGAAAATTCTGCTTCCATGAGAATTCTCTATATTGTAAATTATCCCCAGTATGGCACCTTGATTTGATAGAGAATAAGGCAAGAAATATTGATTTCTGTTGCGTTCACTCCCTGAAATACTGATGAATTCTTCTTGTTCTTTCTCCCACCCCCACTAATGATCAAAATGTGCATAGGTGTTTTGGTTATCTCACTGCTAGGTTGACACATTACCCCTGAAATTCAGTGGCTTAAAACAATAGACAGTACAGTCTCACAACTTCTGTGCATCAAGAATTTGGGAGTGGCTTAGCTGGCTTCCGGCTCAGGGTCTCTTGTACTTGTAGTCAAGATGTCACTGAGGCTGTGGTCATCTGAAGGCTTGTCTGGGGGCTGGAAGATCACATGGCTGTTGGTGGCAGGCTTCAGCTCCTCAACATGTGGGCCTCTCCACAGACTGTTGGATGTGTTTCCATGACGTGGCAGCTGGGTTCCCCCACAATGAGTGACCCTCGAGAGAAAGGAAGCCGCAATGTCTTTGAGGATCTAGTCTTGAAAGTCATAGGTGATCAAGCCACCATATATCTGTTTGTTATATAGATGAGCCATTTTATGTACTGTTGCATCCCATGATAGATTGTGCAGAAATGTTCAAGAGCCAGGCTTGGTGGAGGATGGCCTTCTCAAGAAGCAGCAAGCCGTATAGCTGGGACACCAGGAATTAGCTGCCCGTGAGTGACTCCCAACTCAGGTTGGGTTCCCCTAGAAGTAGACTTGAGACAAGCATAGGTGTACAAGTTGTTTATTTGGGAGATCTCAGAAACACTGGTGAAGCGGAGATGTGAAGCAAGAAGGGAACATAGGAAAAAGACATGGGTTATTGCTATGGCGCTATTTACTCTCTGGGTGACTGGAGCTAAATCCCACTGAAGAACCCTGGAAATGGTGTAGAGCCCACATCTCAGAGTTTCTCCACCTAAGGGAAGCAAGAGACCTAGGTTAGGGTGTTCGTCCACCAGCTCCCATCAGACTTGGGTTGAGAGCTATTTCTGATTGATTCCCTATCCTTTCTGTATGAGGGTACTAGCCTGCATAGCAAAGACACACAAACTGAGTGGTTCACCATAACACAAATCTGTTATCTCACAGTTCTGGAGACCAGAAGAGCAAAATCACAGTGTTAGCAGAGCCATGCTTTCCTTGATTATGCTAGGAAGGGATCTGTTCCATGCTCCTTTCTAAGCTTCTGGCAGCCTCTGTTGTTCCTTGGCTTGTACATGTGTCACTTTATCCCGTCTTCCTGTGGCATTCTCCTTGTGTGCCCTCACATCGTCTTCCCTCTGTGTATAGCTAGTTGACTCTGTGTCCTTGTTTCCCCTTTTTATAAAGGCACCAGTCATATTTGATTAGTGCCCACCCTAGTAATCTCATTTTAGTACAACTGTAAAGTACCTGTTCCTAAATAAGGTCACAATCTGAGGTGCTGAGGGTTAGGTATTGAGGAAGACGTTACAATTAAACTCACAATATCCTGTGCAGTCAGAGCTGGTGTCAGTTGTTGGGAGCAAGAAGATATATCCAGTAGAGATCCTGTCTCAGGATCTCTGGGATTGGCTTCTGGACCTGGGGCTTCCTGGGTACTGTTGGAAGAGCCCAAGGGTCAAGTGCAGCTAGATACAACATAGGAGATAGGATGCCCCAGCTGTATGAATCCTTATTGTTTAGGTGCTCAACCTACAAATCTCTGAGTCATCCTTGATCCTCTTTTCATTTACTTACTACTCCCAATCCACAGCAGATATGCCAGTTCTGCACAAACCTTTGTATCTAGATTCCATCCCTTGCTTCCCATCAGCCCTGACATTATCCTACTCCAGGCCATCTTCATCTGTCATGTGAGATAAGGCTTGCAGCCTCCTACCTGGTCTCCCAGCATCTGCATGGATCCACCTGGGAATCCGGGATCCTCTTAGAAATTGTTGTGGGCTAGGAGAGCCTGGCTGGCTCAGTCCAGAGAGCACATGACTCTTGATCTTGGGGTCATGAGTTCGAGCCCCACATTGGATATAGAGATTACTTAAATAATTTTTTTTAAAAGGAAGCTATTGTCTGAACTCTGTCCCCCTAAAAGTTATAAGTTGAAGCCCTGCCTTGTTTTGTTTTTAAAAGGATGCACCAAATTTGCTCTTCAATCTTCAGTTCAGTTTTACCTTGTTTTTCCTCTTATCTTTCCCTCCCCCTCCCCTTTTCTCTTCCCCACATGGCTGCCTCTCATTTCCTCAGAATGCATAATAGCACTCTGAAAGATTGAAAGGTCAGAGGCATGGAGTGTTTCCACAGAGTAATGTTAATATAAATATTCTAGAGAGAAAACTGATCCAAACATGGACCCAACTAACACTGATTTCAGCAAAATGAGGTCCCAACCTTCCAAACTATCATTCCCTCTCCTGCTAGGTTTTTGCATCTCCTGTCCTTGACCTTGCCTCACAATGTCCCTTCCAAAGCTATAACTATATTTCTAGATAAATAATTGTATATCCTTTCTCCTGGGATAGATTATTTTCCCCTAAAGTCATATCTGCCCCCAGAACAGAGATAGCAAGCAAGTGACTGAAGTATTTGAAACAGGTGTTTTGAGCTGCAGTGTGTCTATGCCCAGCCAGGCTTGGCCTGTCAAGCTGGACAACATGGGGTAGGAGATGGATAGGATCCCAACGTTCCCACAGAGCCTGACTTTACAGCTGAGCCTCCTAGCCACCATCAGAAACCATCATGAAACCCATGAAACCATCAGAGAGGGATGTGGGGCCATGCCTTTTCCAGTGATCTATCCAAAGGCATCTATGGGTCAGGGTCTGGAACAAGTCACACTATATGGGTCAACTTCCCATGACTCAGCTCATTCCAGTTTTTTAAGTATGAGTGATACCTGGTTAAAAATGAGCACCAGAGTTGTCTTTAGACGAATTCAAGAACTAGGCATTAAAGGGTAAGATGTTGTTCGTTTCCTCTTCACTAAGTAATGGTGAAGGGGTCATGGATCCAATGTGTACCATGTCATATACTGCCGGGCCTCACCTTTAACCTTCTTCCTTACCAATTCAGTGATACTGACTGGATTTCCAACTGCCAGCACCTCTATTTCTTTTCCTGGGAGCTTTCTCTTGCTGCTGGAATCTCCTTTGAGCAGCATTTTTTTAAAGATTTTATTATTTATTTATTCATGACAGACACAGAGAGAGAGAGAGAGAGAGGCAGAAACATAGGCAGAGGGAAAAGCAGGCTTCATGCAGGGAGCCTGGTGTGGGACTCCATCCGGAGTCTCCAGGATCACACCCCAGGTTGAAGGCAGCACTAAACCTCTGAGCCACTGGGGCTGCCCCTTTGAGCAGCTCTTAACTAATTACCAGTAGAAGTTGCTATATAAGTTAAAAATAAAATCCCAGCTCCCTCACCCCTGGGGCAGGGTAGCTCAAAGACACAAGCTCTATGCTAGTAACTAGAGTACAAGATACCCATATCCTAAGGACTTTAAAACTAGAGTGGCAAGGTTTTAAGCCAATGATAAATGTTAGGAACCCTATCAGACAGCCCCTTTGTTACAGAGAGAGAGAAGGAAAGAGAACAAGTCCAGTCAACTCAGCTAGGCCCTTGTGGCAAGGAATGACTTTGTGTTTCACCTGGATCTTCATCTTTGTATATCCAGATCTCTTTGGGGGATGTGCATCCTGAGCTGACCCAGCTTGAAGAATGACTCACATTAACCAAGTCTCCAAGAGTCGGTATAGATCAGAATGCTAAGTTGTGAACTAAGACTAAGTGAATTTTTGCCAATTGCCAAGCAGACTCAGGATTACTACTGTAGGCTCAGCAGTGTTTCTCCTCCTCCACAAGAAGGTTCCCAGCTGAAGTCAACTCGCAATCCAGAAGTCATGGGATTGTTTAGGGGGAACCATGAAACAGAGCTAAAGTCAAGGCCTAGCAAAGATGCACAGAGATTTGAAGAATGAAGTCATTCATGTGTGATGGTTTTGAACTTTCCTTAGAAAGGGGAGGAAGGAGGAGATGTTTTCAGAAGGTGTGGTTGGTGAAGCTGGGGTTCGAGGACAGTAAAGTGTATAGCAGCCATTGTGAGGAAGAACATGGAGAATGAACAAATCAGAGTAACAAGATTTTCAAGCAAGAATAGCACTTCTAGGGGGACCTGGGTGGCACAGTTAAGTGCCTGACTCTGGTTTCGGCTCAGGTCATGATCTCATGGTCATGAGATCCAGCCCACATTGGGCTCTGCACTCAGCATGGAATCTGCTTGAGGTTCTCTCTCTCCCTCTGCCCTTCCCACTCCTGTTCTCTCTCTCTCTGAAATAAATAAATGTTAAAAAAAATAAAGAGTAAATGCTCCTTCCAGCCACTACATGTATGCTAAAACAGTTTGATTTTGAACATGGCCAGAATATGAGCTTTTCAATCAGATAGACCCAGGATTTCATGCTCACCCCACCAGAAGTGGACAGTCCTCTCTCACCCTCATCTGTAGGATGGATGTAATGACACATCTGGCTCCTAAAGTCAATGAATATTCAGTGAGACGATGCAAGAGAAGTGCTGAGCATGGAGCCTGGCTCATAGTAAGCACTCAATGAATGGTAGCCAAGTTGACGGTTTTCATTTGTTCAATCTCCAGTCACCTGACGTTCTGCAGCCTGGAGACAGTAGCAGATAACGTAGGTGTCATCTACTCTTGGCAGTAGTCAAAGGTTCAGTCATTGGCCAAGGGGATCCAAACAACGAAGTAGCCCGAGAATCAAGTGAACATCAAATACAATCCTGAGGGAGAGAGAGATGAGTCTAGGATAGCACATCTAAAACTTCACTATGCACACAAATCACTTGGCAGAACTTGTTGAGATGCGGGTTCAGATCCGGAAGGTCAGGGCTAGAGCCTAAGATTCTATATTTCTAAAGAGCTCCCTGGTGACATCAGCGCTGTTGGCCCTCAGCCCACACACAGAGTTACAGGATCTAATGTGAAGCCCAGAAGAAAAGAAGGCCTGGAAGCTGGAGTACAAAACTCAAATGTGGTCAAGGAAAGCCAATGATAATCTTGGAGTTGTATTTCTGTCACTCATCTGGAGCTGTGCCTGGTAGTCACTAGCCCCATGTGGCTCTTGACACTTAACCCTGATGGAGATGCGCTGGATATGTAACAAACACACTAGATTTTGAACACTGGGCGCAAAGAAAAGATCTCAGTACTCTTTTTATGTTGATTATCATTTATGTTGAAATGCTGTTTTGGAGACCATATTAAATAAAATATATTATTAAAATTAATTTCACCTGTTTCTTTTTACTTTTTTTTTTTTTTTTTTTTCCCTAAGAGGTGGCTGCTAGACATTTTTAAATTACATTTGCGGCTTACACTAAATTACTATTGGACAGCACTGGTCTAGAAAGAGCCTCTGTCTCCCGCCCCCTCTGAGCGCCTGCCTAAAAACCCATCGTCGCCAATTCTCTCGGTACCTTGGGGAACGTGGGAGACTGGAGAGGTTCATCCCTCTGAAGGGGAGACAGGCAGGCCCGAGCAAGGGAGCTGTTTGGGAGGAACAAGAGAGAAATATGCCAAGTCATTCTCCGCAACAGCAGAGCTATTGCCATGGGGCCGGCTGGGCGGCCTGGATCCCGGAGATGCCAACCTGCCACGCTCCAGTGCCTTCTGTCTGGGCTTCTTCAGTTCTCTCTCAAGTTCCCTCCCCATCCTGGGCGACAGGTAATTAGCAGGGCCAGCTGGCAGCCTCCACTGGGCACTGCCGCCAGAGAGCCGGCCGCCGGCCTGCAATTACTGTAATCCTGGCGTGGCCTTGCAAAGAGCGCTCTGTTCAGCTCGCGCTCTGCAGCGTGGCTCTCGGGTGCCAGGGCTTGTAACCTCTGCGTTCTCAGGGTGTCTCTTGGCAATGAAAGACCCGCGGAAGAAAGTCTCCAGTGTGCATACCTGCCGCAGACTTCCCTTGGTAAATAGCTGGCCAGTCGGGCATACGTCGCTGCCTGCTGGCCGTATTTGAAACGTCTCAGCCCAGCCACAGATTCCTCGGACAGTTTATTTTATGAGTTCCCAGTATCTCCCTCTTTTAGGAAAGCGTTTCCCAGGCCCGGTGGCCGCTCCTTCCAACTCCAGAAACGCTTGTCCAGGGCAGATCCCAGGCCCTCTAGAAGTGCATTCCGAATGACATTTGAAAAAAAAAAAAAAAAAAAAATCCATGAACCTTAGGTTCTGTGAGGCTAGAAGGGAACGAGGAGTAAGGCTGTTTCATCACGTAGAGATCTCTAGGCAAAGCCGGGCCTGCACAGAGGCAGCAGATAGATCCTCAGTCACAGGCTGACGATTTGGATTCTCAGGCCTCAGTCTCATACGTTAAAATGGGCATAGTAGTACCATGTACATTGTGGAGCTGTTGTGGGGAATTAAGTGAAACAGTCCTTGCAAACACTCAAATGTATGCCTTTGAAACTAAGTTAAGTAACAGGGAATGAACTGGAAGAGGCTTGATAGATGGAATGCATGTAGACCTAACCCGAGAGAATGTTCCAGGTTAGAGCACAGAGATTTAAGTGGGCAGGAGCTCCTTTTAAAGGTGTGGTCTCTCCCTCCACCAAGGGAATGAGAAAAGGTTCTCTTGGAGACACAGTGAGTACAGGACCCCTCTCTACCCCGTCATTAGAAAAGTGCACATTAAATCATTTGTGACATTTGGCACAAGATGAAAATGCAGGGCCTCTCGGTCAAAAATCAAGAAGAAGTTGCCATTGAAGGCACCAAAATGGAAAACTTTTTCCATTCTGTCCATCTCTGGCTCTGGCTCTCTCCCCTTGTGTGTCTATTTGTAGTTTGATGTGCCATCCCTCAGGCAGGAGGATTCTCACCTGGCCAACGCAGAGCATCACAGGCACCTGGGACCCTGCAACTCATCAACATGCAAGCATGTACCACCCCATCCCTCCCCACCAGCAGGTTGCCCCCTTCCAGAAACCACCAGACTGAAGCCCCCATGTCCCAACCAGAGCTGGAGAAGTCAACCCCCAACCCACAGAGGACAGGCCACCTCTGGCTGGGACACATCTGGTCTGGGTCAGGATGCATAAAACACTCACTCCTGCCCGGCTGCCTATCAAACATGCCATGGCACTGTTGTGTCTTGCTCTGCCCCAAGATGTGACCTGATCCTGCCTATTTGGGTGCTGGCCCCTAGGTCAGTCAGGAGAGAGAGTAAAATACATTTTTGGGCAGAACTTAGGGGCCCCTGGTGGAGATGGTTGCCAGCACTGGGCAGTGGCAGGCAGGTGGAGGCCAAGCAGGTTTCTGGGGTATCAGAGGGTGTAAAAGCAGACAGCAGGGAACTCATCCTGGAGAGACAGAGGTAGAGATGCAGTAGGAGTCAGGATAGCACATGATCCACTGTAGCACATGCTCTACTGTCCCATCAGAACTGACCTGTGAAACCCCAAATCAAGCATATAATTATTGGGAATTCAAGATGGCACCTATAGAGCCTGAGCGCCCCAAGTGCAGGGCCCCTCTGAGCCTGATCCCTGGCTGACTGCGCTGCTTAGACTCCGAGTAACCAGGCCCTGGATGGAGATGACTGTTGTGTTACCTCCTTATCCCTTTTTTCCCTTCCCAGGTAAAGCCTCGGATCCAGATCCCAGCTCTGCCACTCACTAGTTCTGTGACTTTTGGCCAATTGTTTAATCTTCCCAAGCCCCAGTGTCTGCATCTATAAACATGGCAGAAATGATAGAAATGGACTCTAAAGTTGTTGCAAGAGTTAAAGGAGATCATGCAAGTAGGGTTTAGCTTACTGCTTGATGTAAAGCAAAATTGTAAACAACCATTAGCAATTGCTAACAAAGCAATTCTATAGGGACCCATCCTCCCAGTTTATCTCCTGGAGAAGCAACCCTTCACTCTTTTCCAAAGCTCAGGGATCCTATGGTTCCCTTTTTTGTGGTACCTGATGAGTAGCTGAAGGAAACAAACCAATAGGCAGGGTTCTATTAACATAAATAAGAAAGTGGACATACTTAGTCACATCCGGGCTTATTTGCTAGCAAGTGCTGCTCTTATCACAGGTTCAACCTGGTCCCATTTGTAAAAGAATAGCTGAGAGGCAATCCTATGGCTTCTATTTAACTTTATCTATTCCTTCTTAAAAGCTGATTTCATTCCCCATTTTCCTAAGTCCTGCTCTCAACCCCCTATGAGAACTCTTACTCTGTCATTACCTGCATGACCTTAAGTGAACCACACCTAGTAGCGCCTCTCAGGTGTTTTAGTGACAGTCTTTTTACTAGAAGGGAAGCTACCTGAGGACATGGCCTATATTTGGTTTTGCCTAGGAATGAGAATGCTGGTACTTAACATGAACTCTCACTTGTGGAAGATACTCAATAAACGTTTTACAAAGTAAAGGAATACTAGATGGAAGAATGGATGGATGGATGGACGGATGGACAGAAGGAAGGAAAGAAGGAAGGATAAATGGACAGATAGAAGAAGTTATATTTTATGACCTCTTGAGGTAATTCCCAGCTCTAACAATCTTTAATTAATTATGCTTTAAGTCTAACTGCATTGTCTCAACTTCTTCCTTGAGGGGTGAAATTGAAAGCTTCAGAAACTTCTCTTCACATGAGGGGCCCATGAAAGGGGGAAGCCAAATCAAAAGCGTAGGGTGGGTTGGTGGGGTATCCCTGACTTGGCGAGGGCTTGAGACCCAGATACACTAGTGCCATCTTGGTTCTAGTGGAGCTTTTTATCCAGGTCACAATGTCTCTTTAGGTACCTAGGGCTCCTACTGCATTCCCCCGGGGGGCTGGGCTCACAAGAGTGGTAGGCAGTCAGATGGGGATTGAAGCAAATTCTCTGGGCACAGAAGAGCTGCAGCCCTCCCCTATGATTGGCTGGCAACATGTCCATACGTGTTCCCCAGCAGATGGCCTGAGAAGGGCAACTGAGCACTGACTGGGTTGCCATGTGGCTCCCTGGCACTAGAATGGATGGGATCACTCCCAGAGACCTAGAGTCTCTTGATCTCACTTAGCTCCTGTCTCCATGGTCCCTCTTCTCCTTCTCCCTCCCAGGGGTAGAATCGTTTAATTTATCTGGCAGTGGGGGGAATATGTGTTCTGTAAGTATGAATATAAACATTTCTGCCTTGCTTTAAAATAGTGTTGTGTTTTTTTTTTAACTCAATAAGCAAATTGCATCCCCCCACTTCCTGCCTTTTTTTTTTTTTTTTTTAATCTATGTCCTACGGTGACTGCCTTCCCACAACACAGTGGGTGACTCATTCTAGCTGTTTGGGCTAAGGAGAAAGACCCCTAGGCTAGGGATTGCTTCTCAAACAGTAATGTGCACATCAATTCCCAGGGCATCTTGTTGAGCTGCAGTTTCTGATTCTGTAGGTCTGGAGCAGACTGTACCGTTCCAACAAACTCTCAGGTGATGCCAATGCTGATGGCCCAACAAGCTCACTTGGAGTAGCCAGGCTCTATGGACAAAAGAAAAGTTCTAGGATGAAAGAGCAGAGAACAGGCACATCATCTAATATTTCAAAACATTCTTGTACCACACAGAAACTGGAGTTCTAGGAACAAAACTGAGAATGAGAACGAGAGGGACAGAGAAGGGCAGGGGGTAGGGAAGGAGGGAGAGAGAGAAAGAGAGATTGAGAGAGATGATTGCAGCCAACTGGTCTACTCTCCTGTTTTTGCTCCAAATTGAGTCTGAAAACCAGATAGTGAAGAATTGCTTGTCACCAGTCCATGTTCACAGGCTGGAAAGGGTCATAGAATCCAAGAGGGGAAACTGAGGTATTATATAGTAGGGAAGGATTTCTTCCTGGCCTCCAGAGACTACCCTTCCAAGATAGAATGGGAGTTGCCTGTGTTCACCACCCTAGGCCCTCCTTTGGATTGAAAACAAATGCTGGCCCTCTTCCCGTCCATCTGCCCGCCGGCTGCAAGGCACTTTTCTTGCCCTGCTGCTGGTCTCTCACACACACAGCTTCCACAAATGCTCTGGACTAATTGGAGCTGAGACAGAAAGATGGCTTCGAGCTTGAAGTGGCACTTTCCCCCTGCTTCTTGGCAAAGCTCCAGGGCCATGGGATCATTTAGGACCAGAGAAGAGAGGGGCATGAGGGCCCTTGAGCGGCCGCCCTCACAGTTCTGAGCGTCTAGTGGGCTTGGGCTCTGAGACCACCGGAGGGATGGATGGCAACTTCCATAGGCTTCATGTTGTCCTTTATTTTATAAAGCAGGGAGGCAATGACAGCCCCAAATGGATTAGATGTTCAAGAGCCCTTATGGGCCACTTCTCCTCCATCCATTGGGATCTTCAGTTCAAAGACCCACAAGAGTCCTTGCACATTTTCTTTCAAGCCAAACTCCAGCCAGCCATCTAAATCTTTCCAAAGAAAAACCTGAGTAGAGGCTTAGGAGAAAACTTGCCCACTCAGCTAATGAATGAGGATCTTGGCCTGCCTTCATAGGTGAAGGTCAGAATTGAGGTTTTGCCTGACTCTCCAGCTCATCAATCTAGGATTTGGGATTGCAAGCCCAAATGCCTACTTGGGCCAGGCTGGAAATACACATGGCTGGACAGGAGAAAATCAGGACTGGTGGGTAAAGAGGGCCGCTTCAGATGATGGCTGCCATATGGGTGTATGGGCCCAGCTCTCCCCAGGTCCTGGGCTGGGTGGGGGAGATTCTAGCATTTTTTTTCAAATAATAACAAAACAATTTATAAAGCAGGTACAACATGCCAGGCACTGCTTTTAGCACTTCAGCTATTTTATCTTATTTGGTTGTCATTTTAACTTTATGAGGAAGGTACTATTATTAGCATCATTTTGCAGATGAAGAAATCGAGGCCCAGGGAGATTAAATAACTTGCCCAAGGTCTTCCAGCTTGGAAAGTGGCAGAAATGGAATGTGAATCTAGGAAGTGTGGCTCCAAGCCCCTAATCACCATGCTCTACTATAAGCCAGGAAAGAAACATCTAGATTCTTATGTTCACACTTGTATTAGTTTTTTATTGCCAGGTAACGAATTACCACAAACTCTGCAGCTTAAAACAGCACCTGTTTCTTAGCTCACGATTCTATAGGTAAGTCAGAATAGGTTCAATTGGGATCTGGGCTTAGGATCTTACAAGGCCAAAATTAAGGTGTTAGCTGGGCTGGGCCCTGTGGAAGCCCTGAGGAAAAATCAGCTTCCAAGCGCATTCGTGGTGTTGCCAGAATTCAGTTCCTTGTGGGCGTGTGACTGGGTGCCCATTTCCCTGCTGGCTGGGGGCCCAGGGTGATGTCAGCCTCTAGAGGCTGTTCTTGGGTCCTTCATCGCCATCCACTCCATCCCAAAAGCAGCTACACCACGTCAGATCCTTTGTGTGTTGTCAATCTCTCTACTTCCTTTCTGCTACCAGGGGTGGGGGCAGCATGGGGATGGGGTGAAAACTCTGCTTTTAAGGGATTGCCTGATTGGGTCAGACCCACCCAGATAATCTCAATTAGGTTGATTGACTTGGGACTTTAATTCCATTTGCAAAATCACTTCACAGCAGGGCCCAGATTCCTGTTTGATTGAATAACAGGGGAGGGGGGGTCTTGGGGGACCACATGTAGAATTCTGCTTACCATAGCACTTAACTTTAATAGGTATTAAAATCTTGTTTATGACAAACAAAACATCTTCAGGAAAGGGGCTGGGGGCTTCTGACATTTGGTCTTTTATTTTGTTTATTCAACAAATCTTTATCGAGGACCCACTGGGTGTCGGCACCATGCTAGGTGCTGAGAATACAGCAGCAAACAAGACTGACTGCCCCTGGCCTTGGCCTTCCAGGTGCCATGTCACTAGGGCACCTGTGGGGGTCCACTTGGTGAAGTGGCTGCCATGATCCCCGGGCTCCATGCCCGTTACTCTGCTTGAGTATTTATTTGTCTTCAGTTACATGCCCCACAAACCCTGTTTGTTTTTCTCTCTCCCTGAATATTCATGACCACGAACTGCTCAGATTCCCTAATCAGTCTCCCATGTGAGCTACATTCAAACAGGGACCACGTCTAACACCTCTGTTCTGATGTTTTGGCCAAAGCAAATAGAATTACCAATGAACAGGAGCCGGCTACATTCCTGGTCCCCGTGAGACAGCTGCTATAGGCAGGACAACTGGAAGTCCCAGGAGCAGGACAGCAGATGCTGGCTGGCACTGGGAAGGCAGGAAGAGACGTGGTAATTTCCTGCCTGCCAATTTTTGTGAGTCCCGTGGTTTATCAGTAGCCTCCTGAAAGAAGGGAATGTCTCCCTCGGTTTTAGGCCTAATATTTCTTAGAGCTTGAGCTGTTAACCTTCTAGAGAAGGGACTTTCTCCCTCCATTTCGGGCTTTATATTCCTGAGAGCTTGAGCTGTTACCTGCTGCTAAAATATGATTATGCACAGCCAAATGATCTGATCCAATATGCACAGCCTTATGTTTTAATATTCTCATTAGTTCAATTTCATTAGTATTTACTGAGCCCCTTGCATTCGATGCTTTAGAAATGTAAGTAGTTCCACCCCCCGCCCCCTCCACCCTTCTCTGCACATGTTCCACCTACATGTCGCATCCCGCACAGCCTAGCAGTTGATCTGTGCATCTCAAAAATATGTCCATATGCTAGTGTCCCTCAGAGTGTGACATCCAGGAAGAAATAGAATAATGCAGATGTGGTCTAAGCATGACCCCTTTGGTTGAAATGAATTTCTCCTTCTCCCCATGCTCCACTTTATACTGACTCCTGAATGCTGGGGTCATCTTGGGATAAAAGCAGATCCCAAGGGGCTGTTGCGCTTGACTGAGCATTATCTCCCCGTTCTGGATTCCTGGGAAAATGTGCCAGGCTCCCAGCAAGGTCCCCCCTTGGGGCTCTAGCATGCAAAGGAATCACAGGCAGGCCACCAGGGGGGTTTTTTGCATAAAGATTTCATAGCCTGTTGAGAGAGAGAATTGATCACCAACACTGAGACTCATTGGACCAAAACTCTAAGAAGGGAAAGGGTGAGGGGCTGAAATCACCAACTCTACCCCCAGGATGGGACTCTTAACATGCATGTGCTCAGTGTGTGCCTCTATTAGCTCACTGAATTCTCACAAGACCCCCTAGAGGTGGGTCCTGTTATGACCAGGGAGTTTCAGGGATTTCGGCTTCTGCAAGGTTATGCAGGCTGCAAGCTGCGGTGCCCAGGGGGAGAGGGTCAGGACCCTCCCAAGATGGTTTGGGAAGCTCAGTTTCTGTCATCTGGGGGAGATCATCTGCAGAGAATGCTGCCAAATGCTGTTCGTCCCCTTCCCCAGCCCAGCCTGCCAGTCTCATGAGAGAGGGATGGAGATCTGCCCCACTGGGGGAAAAAAAGAAAAAGCAAGGAGAGGGGAGCTTTTTAAAACAAATTTTGATATTAGCATTGAGGGGGCTGGCTGGAAACAGGCAGAGAAATGAGTTTTGGGCTTCTCCCAGGAGAGAGTGCTCATGGTTTTACTTTGTTTTAATTTTCTCTCCTGATGAAAAATTTGCCATGGTTAGAGAGGCATCGAATAAACAGAACTGTGACTGATGTTTTTCAAGTTCCTTAGCGGATTCCACGTATTTTTTAGAGTTCCATCAATATTTCAACAGTTTCAACAGGGTTCCCCACTGGGAGGCTGGGGTGGAGGGAGGGGTACCTGACATCTCCTTTCCCCCCAACCATGGCCAAATGCTGGGCTCGTGTCTAGGGCCCTGAGTTTTGGGAACTTGTAGGAAGTGGGAGCAGACGGTACTGGGGACCCACTGTATGTCCTTGACGCTCATCTCTACCTGTGAAGGCAGCTACTGCCTGCTGCTGCGACTCTGCTTATGGGCATTGTCCTCATAGGACAGATGCTCCAGGCAGGGCCAAGAATGAATGCTCTGTTAGAGACTGAATATCTGTGTTCTTCAAATTTGTAATGTTGAAATCCCAACCCTTAAGGTCATGGTATTGGAAGGTGAAGCCTCTGGGAAGTACAGATCCTATGAATGGGTATACTGCCCTTATAAAGGAGACCCGGCGAGCTCCTTTGCCCCTTCCACCACATGAGCCAGGAAACAGGGTCTCACCAGACACCGAGTCCCCTAATACCTTGATCCTGAACTTTCCAGCCTCCAGAACCATGAGAAATAACGTTTTGCCTTTTATAAGCTTCCCATTCTTTTTTTTTTTTTTTAAGCTTCCCATTCTATGGTATCGTTGCTATGACTGCCAAATGGATTAAGACACACCCTCAGCCAATATGATGGACGGACAAAACCCAGCCCTGCACTTTCAAGTGGAATAATTCTGAGGCATCGTCCACACGGTCTCCCAGAGTTCCCCAGAAAGAATGAACCCCAGCTGCCGCCAACAAGACCTTGCTTAATAATCACCTCTACTGGGGCATCTGGGTGGCTCAGTGGTTGAGCATCTTACCTGTGGCTCAGGGTGTGATCCTGGGGTCCTGGGATCAAGTCCCACATCACACTCCCCACAGGGAGCCTGCTTCTCCCTCTGCCTGTGTCTCTGCCTCTCTATCTCTCATGAATTAAAATAATAATAGTAATAATAATAATAATGATGATGATGATAATAATGCCCTCTACTGGCTTCTTTCTCTTCTCTGGCTCACTTTCCCACTCCCTCACTCATGCTTCTTCCCAAATAAACTATTTTGCTCACATCTTCGCCTAAGACACCGGAGAGAGTTCCACCCCAGAGAGGGCCACCTGGAAATCTAAATTAAAGACCAACAACTGGAAACCTAGAGAAGTGTCGCCTGTTAGCGCAAATGTCTCTACTCTCATACTGTCATAGGCTGGAGGGCATGGTTCTCAGAGACGCACCTGCCATCTGTCTTTGTCTTCCTTGGTGTCTTCTAGTGGACGGGCAAGACTGCCAGGAAGCAGGGCTTGGCTGAGGTTGAGATACCCATGGCTGGTGTGTGTGTGTGTGTGTGTGTGTGTGTGTGTGTGTGTGCGCGCGCGCAGGGGTAGAGGCTGACCTGACACAGGAAAGACTTCAAGGATTAGCCTCGGCCTCCTAGGTATGGCACAAATGGAGTAACACGGGCAAGGAGCCCATCCTGGCAGCAGAGACAGATGTAGAGTTTGAGAAGAGCTACTGGCAAGATTCTTCCCTTTGATCACGCTTGGCACGCACGTGCAAAGTCTATTTATTATTCCTTTCCTCTGAGTCAGAATGTCCCAGAATCATTCCTGTAAGCTGGGCCCTTTTCCCCTCCACTGACACATTCAGGGTCCCCTCTCCCTCCAACCCCACTCTCTCTCAACCCTGGCTTTGTCCTCTTCTAGTTAAAATCCCTCTGGGATGGAGCAACACACCGAAAGTGTATCAGTTAAGAGGCACTAAGTGGGGGACCCTGTGTGAAGTGCTTTATTTACTTTATTTTTTTTTAAAATTATTCATGAGAGACACAGAGAGAGGCCAAGACATAGGTAGAGGGAGAAGCAGGCTCCCTGCAGGAGCCTGATGTGGGACTCGATCCCAGGACAGGATCATGCCCTGAGCCACAGGCAGATGCTCAACCACTGAGCCACCCACGCGTCCTGTGTGAAGTGATTTAAATGAACAGATTATATTCTGCTAAAAACGTTTCGTTCTACTTCCCAAGTGAGCACATCAGAAAGCACAGACAGGTTGAATAATAGGCCCGATGTCACATAGCCAACATGGCCCATCTAGGATTTGACAGTAGGGCTGGTTGCCTCTGCAACTTGCGTTCTTAACCACTTCGCTATTTTACCTCCTGGAAGTTTATTTGGTTATAGGTATAAATGTCTGAAGCAGGTGGTAATTCTTTTTTTTTTTTTTTTTTATTTATGATAGGCACACAGTGAGAGAGAGAGGCAGAGTTATAGGCAGAGGGAGAAGCAGGCTCCATGCACCGGGAGCCCGACGTGGGATTTGATCCCGGGTCTCCAGGATCGCGCCCTGGGCCAAAGGCAGGCGCCAAACCGCTGTGCCTCCCAGGGATCCCGCAGGTGGTAATTCTAATTAGACTCTGGGTTTTTACAGCACCTTGCAGTTGACAAAGCCCTTAAATTCCCATCATATAATGTAACGTTCGCCGTGATTCTTTGAACCGTATAGGGTGGGAATCATTAGGATGTGGTCCTTAGCACAGTCCATAAACAGCAGCCACTAGTGATGACAGCATCACTCTCCTTTTACAAGTGAGGAAACAGTCTCGGCTCAAGTGACTTGGCAGAGACACCCAATAAATGAGGAGCCATGTCTTGTGAACTTGCACACAGCTCATCCTGTCACTCTTTCCCTTTGCACACCCCAGTGACGGGCCGGGTACATCCTACCCATGAGTCCTGGGATCCCGCTCTCTTCTTCAGAGCCTGCTGACTGATTGTCCTCTGGAATGCACGGGGCTTTCAAGGAGTGTTTATTTCCCCTCTGTAAGCCCCGCACAGAAACCAGAAGCAGGATGTCAAAATCACAAAGGCCTCCGGTTGCTGTGCTGCTGGAATGCAAAACCAAGGAATTGTCCTTTCTTCTCTTGAGAGGTTGTAGAGGAATGGCTGGAAATTAACTTGGACTTTTCTGGGGCATGGGAAGGAGGAGAGAGAAGGTTAGAAACAGTTTATCCAGACCTGCTCTGATTGGAAAGCTGGCCCATCACTCATTCCGGAGGACACAGGTGCGGAGCGAGGAAAGGGAAGGTCTGGTGATATCATGGTCCATGCTTCCCATCTTTATCATGAAATGCCAAGACACAAGGCAGTGGCTCTCACTTGAAGGTAATTTTGTCCCCCAGGGGACACTGCTGGTTGTCACACGTAGCAGGGAGGAGGTGGGTGGAATGGTTCTGGCGTCTAGTGGGCAGCAGCCAGAGATGCTGCCAAACATCCTCCTATGCACAGGACAGATTATCGAGCAAACGTCTGTAGTGCGCAGGTTGAGATGGCCTGCGGGAAGACATCGTGAACCTTCTTCCTGAATGAGCCCTGTCCGCAGAGAGCAGTGGACAGAGAAAAGGTACACCCCAAGTACACGAGGGTACAAAAGTGACATTTCTTGGAAACATGTTATCTGAAAATTGCCAAATATTACAATATATCATAAGAAAAATATATTGGTCTTTGTCCCCTTTCTGGCACAGAGCTCCGAAGACTCTTGGAATTTCCTGGAATGAGGGTGATAAAGATGTCTTGAGTCATGTTAATGAGGGGGCTCTGGGACCACACCTAGGGATGGGGGCTGGCTGCCAGGAGAACAAACCGTGTGATGAGGGCTGGAGCTCTCAATCCCACCCCCTGACCTCCTGGGAGGGAAGAGGGGCTGGAGATGGAGTTCAGTCATCAGTGGCCAGTTATGCCTGTGAATGAAGCCTCCAGAAAAACCCAAAAGGAGGGGATTTGGAGGGCTTCCAGATTGGTGAACATATGGAGATTTGGGGAGAGTGGCGTGCCTGGAGAGGATGTGGAAGCTCCTTTTATAATCAACCAGCAATCTAGCTAGTGACGTGTTTCTCTGAGTTCTGTGAGCCGCGTGAGCAAATTAATCAAACCCCAGGAGGGGACCATTGGAACCTCCAATCTATAGCCTGTTGTTTAGAAGCACAGGTGACAATCTGGACTTTCGACTAGCTTCTAAAAGGGGGCAGGAGGGCCGTCTTGTAGGACTGGGCCTTTAACCTGTGGGATCTGATGCTATTAGCAGGTAGATAGTGTCAGAGCTGTGTAGGTCAGCCAGCTGGTATTGCAGAGAAGTGCTCGGTGGTGTTGGAAGAAACCCATAAATCAAAATTGTCACAATCTTAATTACATTATACCTCAACCCCAGCTCATTCACCACCTGCTTATTCTCAGCCTCTTGGGTGATTTCGGCTTAGCACTTGCACAATTCATGATTTTTTCAGTTATCTGTCTGTCACCTCTGTGGTAGGGACATTTCCATGAGGATAGGGGCCATGCTTGTCCAGTTGCAGCCTAGTGCCTTGCTCCGGCTGTTTTAAATGCACAATCTTACTATCCCATTTTACAGGAGAGAAAACTGAGGCATAGTTTATTCATTTATTTGGAGAATGAACAAAACTGAGGTTCCCCTTCCCTAAAAATGCTGTGGTCATGCTGCAGCTTAGTTATATGCTTTCTGGTCTCGTGTTCCCAGGAGTCAAAACCTCACCTGTTTGCGAGGTTTAGAGAAAGGAACACACTAGGGATCTGGTGAGGGACTGTAGCTCCCTCAGAAGCTGTTTGATCTGCAGTAAGTCAGGTCTTCATTCTGAGCCTCGGTGCATTTGCGTGCCAAAAAACCAAAACAAGATTGGATTAGGTCAGTCTTCTTAAAGTATATACCCCTTAGAACATTGACTCTAGGAAATGTTACACGATTTTCATCCAAAAAAGCTGAGAGTCCGCTCGTTGAGAAAATGTTTTAACTAAAGAAAGATTTAGAAATGCAGGATTTACTTATTTATTTGACAGAGAGAGAGAGAGAGAGAGAGAGAGAGAGAGAGAGAATGAGCACAAGCAGGGGGAGTGGCAGGGAGAGGGAGAGGGAGAAGCAGGGAGAGCAGGGAACCCAATGTGCGGCTCAGTTCCAGGACCCTAGGATCACAACCTGAGCTGAAGGCAGACGTTTAACCAAATGAGCCACTCAGGTTCCCTTGAAATGCAGGACTTAATCAGAGCCTTTCATATACCACTGTATGGTTGAATGCCCAGCAGGAATATGTCTTTATCCTTGTTTCCCAAATATCTGTTCAAGGAAACCTTTTTTTGAGAAGCACGTTAAAGGATCTGAATTCCATGACATACACCTTGGGCAATATTGGATAGCACAAAAGTTATGAACCCCCTTACTCTTACGTGTCAAGCTCAACAGTGAATATAGAGGGGTGAGGGTCTATTATCATTGGCTGGGACCTAGTGCTTGTGTCAGAGCCTCTTGTTATTTCTGATACCTGATGTCCCCTCTCCTGCCCTGGCACATTGTTAGCAAGCTTTTCTTACCCCTCTTACCTCTAAGGGCGGAGTCTGTGCCTAGTCTTGGCCAATGGGATGAGAGCAGGAGACCTGGCCTCCGGAAACTGCTCCTGGACTCAGGTCTTCTATATTGTCCCCCATTCCCAACCCTCCTCCATCAACTCTCAGCCAGATGCAAGGGTCCAGTGAGGTGTCTCAGAGCCTCAGGAAATGTGGATCCACCAGATGGAGAAGACCCAGGCCTCTGAAGGCTGCCCAACCCCCTGATTGGAGCCAAACAGGAGTGGGATGTCCACCTGCTGTTGTGTGAAACCTCCAGGATCTGAGACTCATTTGCTACAGCAGTAGCTGAGGCTGCCTGACAGTAGTTATTTGGGGGAACATTCCTGCACAACTTGTGCCACTCCTATGGAAAGGGAGTGAGAAGATGTACAGATGACCTTGCCCTTTTCACACCTCGGGTCTCTGACCACGAGGCCACTGCTGACACGAACAGGTGCCTTCGTATTCATTTCCTGGTGTCAGTCACCAGAGGCACATGGAAAGACACCCGAGGAGGATATCACAATGTGTCTCAGGTGGCAGACCCTTTAATAATGATGACCAGTGCTCACAGGGACACTCTCCTACCTTTCTTCCTTTAATCTGGAACCAACAACAGGATGAAAAAAAAATCCCCAGAAATCTGTGAGCTGCTGTCAAGCACAGCCCAAGCTTCTGTCGCTTGTTGTCAGTTTCCCAAGGAGAGAGTACCTCTTGACACCTGTCAAGGCTCTGACACTTCCCACCTGCCTGTGGTTAGATGGGAGGCCACCGCAGGGATTAAATCTCTGCCGGCTGCCTGGCCCTGGGATGCCCGAGGCTGCTGCGGGCTGCAAAATCCCCTGCTTGGCACCTGCAAGCTCTGTGCCCAGCCACAGAAGAAGCAGAGTCCTTGCTGCCTCTCCAGGCAGCCTGCATGTCTGGAATTTGGCACCAGGGAGTCTCAGGGAGCAGGAGGCAGCCCAGGCCAAGCTGGGTTCAGTCCCATCTGTCTCCGGCTTCTGTTTGGCATCTTGGCTGTGCTGCTAGGAGCCCTCTGCAGTGCCCAGCCTTTCTCAGCAGCTGCTCAACAGGAGACAGGAAAATCACTCTCCTTCCAGTGGACTGGTCTAGGGAGGAGCCTTCCCCAGGAATCCATGGGCCAGAAGCAGCCCCGGGTGGCCGCGACCGACAGGCCAGACCAGGCAGGCGTTTGAATCTTCAGACGGAGTCGTGTGTCTTTATTTCTTCCCCATGCAGCATGGCTGCTTCAGGCTGAGATATTAGCTCAGATAAACTCAACATGGAAATCATAATCCAGCAAGTCATGGCCATTCTTGTCAATTCTCTTAAAGGTTAATCTGCTTTTCTCCTTATTAATGAAGGGCCTCGGAAATGCAGCCAGGCCTCTCCCGTGTTTTGGTAGATTTGGGCTAATAGACTGTTTTATTTCCATGGTAACAGCTTCCAGTGTTACAGGAAGATAATTTTCCAGACAAAAGATTTGTGGGTCTTATTATTCTGCAGAGATCTGACTGTGAAGGCTGAGAGAGTGGGTTCAAGGGCTGCCTGGGACTGCAAGGTTGACCCATTCTGGAGCACCTGTTTGCCTCCAGCTTCTGGGTCTCAAGGCTTATTAGGGGGATGCATTGTGGGAAATTGGCAGGGACTGAATAGGAAATTGGCTGGGACTGAATAAAGATATTCTTTGAAAGACAATACTCTAAATTCATTCTCTTATCAGCCAATGGGATTTCAGTGAGAAGTGGCTCGAATTATAGTAATCGCTGGTACAACAGGAGCCTCTGCCCTGTGGAGTGAGCGAGGGGCCAGCCTTCTCACAGTGAGAGTCTCTTGGAGAGGTGCCTCTCAGGGGTCATCACCCTCCCCACCTCCCAGTCCCAGGGCAGACTGGTCGAGTGCTCAGCACATACTCTGTGACACCAGCCAAGTCACAGGGAAACAAAGGATGAACAAAACAGGCGCGGCTCCTGCTCCGAAGGAGCTTAGAGTTGGCCTTTGTGTCAGGGAATGGGTGGGTTGAAACAGACAAGAAACCAGGCAATGGCAATACTTTGTGATACATGTGATAACTGGGATATCCGGGTGCTATGGGGATTCACAGTAGGGCAGAAAAGGCACCCAAAAAGAGCTCTTTTAGGAGGACTTGAGAGCTTTGTAGGAGTGAAAGCTGCTCGGTCATTCACTAAATGACTATCATGAGCCAAGCACAATCATAGGTCCTGGGGACTCAAATGTGAGCAAAACCAGACAGATTCCTTATTTACACCCTGATAAAGAGGTATTAATCAGCTCTGAGGAGTAGTGACATGGGAATTTGACCAAGACAAATATCAAGACTCTTGTGTATAAGCTGGTAGGCTGTGCACTGCCCGACTCTAGGGAGAACTATTCATCACTGATTTAAATATTTATTTTGATGGTTTTCTGGAAGATGATATCTAAAATGTCTTGAGAAAGGGTCACCATATCTTAAATTGCACAAAATTAATTCTGCGGCCTAGTGAAAATTTGCCAGGGAAGGAAGGAGAGTCTTCTCCAAGTGAGTGACATTGTCTAGGGAACTGGACAGTGGGTAGAAACTCGCTGGGTGAGGAGAGAGAAGGAAAGGTGTCCCAGGTACGGAAAACCACAGGCATTCATTGGACCAGTTGCCTCCCAGAGACTGAAAAGAGGCCAGGAAGCTAGAGCAAATGGTACCTGCTGAGGATAGAGAAGGGGCAGGAGAGAGTACCAGGTCAGAATCTCACTCCCCCTGCCTAGGGTTTCCAGTGATGCTGGTCATTTGGCGCCCTGGGCCTGTAGATAGACATAAGTGGGTAAAGTAGATGCAGGGGTGGCAAGGGGTCATTTGTTAGTTAAGGAAACAAGGCAGTCTTGGTAGCCCGTAAGCACATTGGTCCATGGATCACGTGCATCAGAATCACCAGAAACACATATACGTATACAACCAGGTAAGTCCCACCCGAGACCTAGCAAAACGGAATCTCTGGGGCAAGGCCCAGGAATCTGCATTTCATCCAGCAGGCTATGCAACTCTGTTGCTGCCTAGGTTTGAAAATGGTGCCAGTTAAGCTTGCGCCCAGGGTGGCCACACTCTGTTCATTATTCTGTCTTAGCTGTCTCTCAGACTTTAGGCAAGCACAAGGCTTCCTTTGGATCTATTTCTTTATTGATCCAATGAGTCCCATAATATCTGTCCTTTCTTCCCAGAGGACGGTGTGTTCATTCTTCCCCCATGTTCACTGAAGGAATACTACGTCAAGTTGGCAAGACAGTTTCATTTCATGGGTTATATGCAGTTCTTTAGGAAGTGGCCACAGGGAAGAGAGGGTTGAGAAGGATTCTGAAGCTGGATGCAGATGGATTAAGGGTATCTGTCACAAGCATTGGAAGGGAGATGGTGACACATCAGTTCTGAATCTAGAGCTGTCTTAGATGAGATGCTGCATCCTCAGAGTAGCCTTCCCCGACCCCCTAACGTGGCACCACGCACCTCCCTCATGTCACCGAGTAACACACCCCCATGTGATTGCCATCACAGCCTTCACTATAATATGCATCTCTCTTATTTATATAATCGCTTCATTTGTTTGTTTTTTTTTTTTTTTTTTGCTCTCTGATCTTTTTCTTCATTGACTATATGCTCCAGGAAGGCAGGACTGTGCCTTTGTATCTCTTTGGATTACCACTGTCTCCCTCGCTCT
This sequence comes from Canis lupus familiaris, assembly GCF_011100685.1. Taxonomy (NCBI): domain Eukaryota; kingdom Metazoa; phylum Chordata; class Mammalia; order Carnivora; family Canidae; genus Canis; species Canis lupus. The sequence goes on from NC_049241.1 coordinate 20,172,053, forward strand.
TGGCACAAGCTCTTGGCACAGAGTAGCTGCTAATTAAGCATGTGTTGAGTGCATGCAGAAAGGCATCAGGAAATTGCCATCCTGGAACCCAGTGCACGGCACTGCAGAAGGCAGAGAAGATACGGTGAGACTTGGCAGGGACCAGCACTCAGACAGGGAGGCAAGACCTGCTCCGAAGGAAGATAATGCTTAAGTCAGATAAAGGAAGCAGAAGGGTGATGTGGGACTACAGGGAAAAAAAGAGAAGACTTGAAAACACAAAGCAATACCCTTCAGTGAGAATGTTGTGAAATATATAATGAGTGATCCATGTCACCTTGCTCTGAATGGTTAAAAATACTTTCCGAACACCTGAGATGGTCAGCATCCATGAGGTCTCCACAGGGAAGGGGTTGTACCAATGAAGGTACGGATATGGATGAGCTACAGTACAAAGTGAGCCACAGCCTCAGGGCATCTATTCTGGAGAAGGGAAGACTTACGTTCACACAACCTATACACAAATGCTCGTAACAGCTTTGTTGGAAAGAAGCCTGACTTCCTTCCCTGGGTGGTGCAGCAATACCCTTGCTACTACTCACTCATAAGAGGAAACAACCCACCCATACAGGTAACAACTAGATGAATCCCCAGGGAATTACACTGAGTGAAAAAAAAGCCAACTGCAAAAGGGGCATAACATTCTTGAAATAACAAAATTACAGAAATGGAGAACAAATGAGTGGTTGCCAGGGGTTAGGGAAGAAGGAAAATGAGTTCCTCGGAGGGAGGTGGGTGGGATTATAATTAAGCCACTGGATGAATCCTGTGGGAGTGGAATTGTTCTGTATCTCCACTGTGGTGGTGGATGTGCTAACCTACACATGTGATAAAATTGCGCAGAACTCAATACACAGATGCACATTCAAACGAATCCTGGTAAAACTGGGGCAATCAGAATAAAGTATGTGGACGGTATCCATGTCGAAAACCTGGTTGTGGTGTTCTGCTAGTTTTGTAAAATGTTACCGTTGGGAGAGACCGGGGAGCTGTGTACATGGGATCTCTCTGTATCACTGCCTACGATTTCATGTGAAACTAATTATCCAAAAATTAAAAAAAAAAGTTTAAGTGGAAAAAATCGAATTTTTTTTTTGTCTTCCAACCTGGTTGAAAGTTGGAGGATTTCCCAGAGTGCATTTCAGCCCAGCAGATTCCATTCTGTGCCCCCTCACACCCCCCCCCCCCCCCGCCACTGCAGTGGGACCAAATTGTTTACAGTCCATTCTCCCAGAGACTCTTGGCATTCCATGTAAGCTGCATGGTCTGTTATAGACTATAGCTCCAGCAAAGCTTTCTGGAAGACATCACTGGAACTCTTAGTGTCCAGTGTTGACACAGAACTAGTTTTCTGGCTTCCAGGCTGGTCAAATCGGAGGATATCCAGATACTGGAATGGTAACCCATGAAATACATTTGGGGAGATTGCTCCGGTTGCAACCTGTACTTCCACTGTGATAAGATTTATGTCTTTGATTCTCAGTGCTTGCTCCCCACCAGGCTTCCTGCTAGAGTGTAAGCAGCTTGAAGACAGAGAGACTGTGGTATGTTCCCTACTGTTATCCCTGGTTCACAGACCCATCACACAGACATCCCCATAGTGGCCATTTGTTGTTTCTGCTTGTCTAGCATCCATTTGTCCTTCTTCTGATAGCAGCTCATTTTTCCTTTGGGGAACCACCCCTCCCCAATTGCAGACAGTCTTGGGGAGAGTATGAATCAAAGTGCCCTGGCTCCTTCTCTGGCTAAGGAGAGGCAGGAGACCCAGGCCAGAACGATCAGAGGTGGTGAGTGATGAGCCCTAGATTTTCACAAAAAGTATTTTAAAAGACAAGTTCTCTCCTTTCCCTATGATTATTCTTCTGATAGGATGTCATTTGAGAGCTGTGGGAAGCCTTTTCACTAACTTCCCTTGAAAGAGTTTATCTGCAACAAAATGATGCATCATTCGAGCACCTGGATCTGGCCATACCTGAAGCTAAAATATCCTCAGACTTTTCACTCGAAAAAGTAGGCTATGGTGATGCCTTTTCTGCTTGAATCAATTTGATTTGGCTTTATGTCATTTGCAATCAAGACTCCTAAGTCATTCAAGTACTTAGTATTCAACAAATGAATGAATGAGCAAATGCAATTCTGCAAATATTTACTGAGTATCTCCTACTTCTCAGGCATTGTTTGAAGTCCTGCAGAAAGAAGCAGAGGAGCGGCAGAAATGACGGCCTCCCTTGAAAGCCAAGTATGTGGCCTGACAACCTAGAATTTGGGTCAAACCATCCAATTATAGTGGCTTCTTAGAAATGCCTCTTCTCCTCTCAGCCTCTCCCTTTCTTCTCCCACCAACATAGCTATGGTTTGTTGGTAACTCCGTTCTAAGACATGGCCCATGAATTCTCGAACACCAACGCTCACATTCACTTGTGGGGCCAAGTGACTTGGTTCTGTCTGGTTATCAGATGCAAACTTTGTCACAGCAGGAACTTAGACCAGACATTAGGGGAATATTGCGGGACCAGATGGTGTTTCTGAAGAAGGTTGTCCTATTTTTGCAGCTCTAGGATTTGACAATAAATCTGCCTGGCAGGCCTCAGATGTGATTTGGCCTCAAAATGGTCTCTGTTAATCCTTGATGCTGTGTGTATCTGTCAAGGTCCAACTAGGAAAACAGAGCCTGCTCTAAGTATTTGAACAAAAGGAATGTAATACAAGAGACTGTTTACTCAGATGAAGGAAGCGACTGAGAAGCAAGGGACAGAGAACTGAGAGACCACCCAGAGATCTGCACGGGCAGGAAGACGCTACTACTACCAGGCTGGAGAGGGCAAGGGAGCAGGTGGTGTTACCTGGGTCCAGGGGCTGGAGCCACCCGGCAGAGGCTGGAGCTGGGCAGGTCTGTGCGGTGGAGGCTGATGCCAAGAAAGACATACGGTCACTGCAAGAGACACAGAGAATGAGAAGGAAAAAGATTCTTTCTTATCCCTTCCTCCCACCTTCCAAACTCACAACAGCTTCCTCCCAGTGGTCATACCCAACCCAGCACCTCTCAGTAACCGCACCTAACCCAGCACCTCCCAGTGGCCACAACCAAGCCAGGACTTCCCAGTGGTCACATCCAACCCAGTACCTTCTAGTGGCCTCACCCAACCAGGAACCAAGTTGAGGCAGGGAGCCTCCTGTGATTACAGAGCACAGCAGAGGTGGGCAAGAATGGATGGGGAGAGGACGGGGGTGGCAAGAGACCCAGGGCTGCACACTTCTGTCACCCCAAAGCTGCCATTGCTGGGTTCCCATGTGCATCATTCCCCTTCTTATCTGGGAAGAAATGGACCTTTTGAAACAAAGATGTCACCAAGCCTCTGTCAGAAATCAGGACTCATATGCTGTTCATATGGAGTATAAAATGGCACAACCACTTTTAGAGAACTTTTACAAGTTTCTGATAAATGCGACACACATCCACCCTAATGACCCAGCAAGTCCACTCTTAGGTATTTGCTCAAGAGCAATGAAAATATTGCACAAAGCAAATTATATGAGAATGTTTGTTGCATTATTTATAGCCCCAAATTGGAAACCATGTAAAGATACGTCTGTAGGAGAATGGATGAACAAAATTATCAAGTGATCATAAGATGGTATACTTCTGAGCCACATAGAGGAACACACTACTGCTACACACAACAATATGAATGGATGTCAGAAAGGGTTATAAGTAAAAGGGCCAGACACCTACAATCTCGTTCCATTTGTGTAGACTCCAAGAAGAGACAAAAGCCTAATGCACGGTGATAGACATCAGATAGTGGTTTGGAGTGGAGGTCAGGGACTGACTTGCAAGGGGAATTGAGGAAACATTCTAGTGTGACGAAAATGTCCCATATCTTATTTTGGATAGTGGTTATCCAGGGGTATATAATTATCAAAACATTACACTGGAAACCTAAGATTTATGCACCTTCTTGTACATTATTTATAGGTCATATTAAGCCGTAAAAATAAAAAACAGAGAATCCCTTTTTAAGGTTGAGAACAAATTCCTTCCTTCTCTCTTTGGTCTGTACTCTCAAGAAGGACAGCATTAGGGGATCCCTGGGTGGCTCAGCGGTTTGGCGCCTGCCTTCGGCCCAGGGCGTGATCCTGGAGTCTGGGGATCAAGTCTCCCATCAGGCTCCCTGCATGGAGCCTGCTTCTCCCTTTGCCTGTGACTCTGCCTCTCTCTCTCTCTTTCTCTCTCTCGATCTGTTTCTCATGAATAAATAAATAAAATCTTAAAAAAAAAAAAAAGAAGGACAGCATTATTACATCCTGGCAGATTTCTCATTCCACATTTCCACTCTGTAGGATGTCACCAAGAAGATGAGAGCACTCTGTCTCTTAAACCGACTAATTAGGAGTCAGATGCAGCCCTAATGCCCCCACCATCCATATAACTCGTGAGCATCAGGTTGACGTGTATTTAACATTCAGCTAAGAGACCATAAATACTTAATCATGTGACCACTACTTTTAAAGACATCACTTATGACTGTGCATTTCTTTTGGAAATGGTGCTCATCTGGCTTCATCCAGATATCCAGTAAGGATCACTGGGAAAAGATACAAAGGCAAGAAATGTAATAATCTGGACGTGTTGTTTCCCCCAGCAGCCATTTCCTGTTTTCTTACTCCCACCGCTGGCTGTTATTAAAGGTTCATGTGGTTTTGGGGGAAATGGACTCTCCCCACCCACCTCTGATCCTGCCAGTCCTAGGTTTGTAGCATATGACCTAGAATGAGCCGATCACTGCATGCTAACCCTGCCCCCCTCACCCCCCACAGAGATCTGGTGAAGGTGGATGTATGACCTCCAATCATATTGAATCCCAATACTTTGGCTTACTAAGACTTTTCCTCAACACAACCGTAGTTTGGGAGTATGAGGCCTGGCATTGCTATAGCTATTGCTACTTCCAAGCAGGGAGTCACAGTAGGAACCTAGCAGAGAGAGATGAGAGCAAAATTGGAGTATAGCCCTGTTGTCATCATGATAATATGTCTGAGGTCTACTCTCTATCTCAACTTTTTGGTGACATGAGCCAATAACTCCTCCATTATGTTTAGGCCATATATTCTGTTATATGTAGCCCATGGCATCATTTTGTGTGATAACCAGCACAGTAGGCTCATTTGGGCAGCAGGCCTGAATCTGTGAAAAGTGGTAGGACTAGGAATCAGAAGCCTTGAGTTCTGGTGTTGGCTGGGTCACAGCTGAACTGTAGGACCCTGGGCAAGTCATTTAATCTGGCAGGATCATTCTTTAGTCCTCCACGTGATGAGGCATTTAGAAAGCAGGACCTCCAGGTCCTTTGGCACTAACAGGAGTGACATTGTTGAAATAATTATAATAATAACTTACTAAGTTCTTGCCATGTGCCTGGTTCTGTGTTAATTGCTTTGGATTCAATGTTTCATTTGATTTTTGTTATCACTTGGGGTTTAATCCAGAAAGAGGAACCACCATGAATATTTTGGAATCTGTGAATATTTCAGAATAAATAAATAAATAATAAATATTTATTTATTTCAAAATAAATAAAATCTGGAGGATCAGAATAAAGTCAACAGGAGCCAGTTCTCTAACTGGTCCCCCTGCAGAGCTGCTACAGGTGGAAAATAAGGAGTCTGCTAGGGAATACAGGAGGTAATGCATGTCCCACTGCCACCATGGGTGCAGCAAAGGGGAACCAGGTGTGAAGTCTACAGAAGGCTGTTATCACAGACTCTGGCAGAAGGCCTGGGGCCAGTTACGTAGGACTGGCAGTCAGGAAGAAGGGGTGGGAGGCACCTCCTGACTCAGTTGGTTAAGCATCTGCTTTCCGCTCAGGTCATAACCCAGGGGTCCTGGGACTGAGCACTGCCTCGGGTTCCCTGCTCAGTGGGAAGCATGCTTCTCCTTCTGCCTCCGCCCCTCCCCTGCTCATGTTTGCTCTCTCTCTCTCTTCCAAGAAGAGATGGAAGCCGGGCAGGAGAAAGTGAAGCCAAGCTGGAACTGATACCTCTTCATCTACGTCTTAATGCATCAAGCACAATGACCCAAGAGTAATGGCTGCTGCTTCACTTTTCCCTTCCAAATTCATGCTTTTAAAAAATTAACTAATTAATTAATTAATTAGCCTAGAACAGCAACCCAAACACACACAAGGAAGAGGATTCTAGGAAATGTCATTCCAGCTTAGCCAAACCGACAGTGCAAACCAGCAAACCCTCTAAAGAAAGATGGATGAGGGACGCCTGGGTGGCTCAGCGGTTGGGCGTCTGTCATCGGCCCAGGGTGTGATCCTGGAGTCCAAGGATCGAGTCCCACTCAGGCTCCCTGCATGGAGCCTGCTTCTCTCTCTACCTGTATTTCTGTCTCTCTCCGTGTCTCTCATGAATAAATAAATAAAATCTTAAAAAAAAAAAAGAAAAAGAAAGATGGATGAGCATTCCCCTCCAAAGTTTAGAGAAGCTAAACAATTTGCCCAAAGTCACCCATCTGCCTAGTCCTAGAATCAAGACTAAGACCCGGAGATTTTTTCTTCTAGTATACCTCCTTGGTCTATTGTACTTGATCACTTCTCCTCCAAATTTAGTTTGTAAATTTTAGCTATGAAATGTTGATTTTACTCATAATTCTTTTCTCTTGTCATTTTTACCTTCCTAATTCATTTCATTAATGACTCTGGCTCTTGCTTCTTCTCACTTCACTGTCCTTAGCTTATTGATTCCTGAGCCTCACAGCCTCATGGCCATAAGACAGCTGCTGCAGTGCCAGGCAAAGCATGGAACATGACAGCAATCAGCTGAAGGAGAGACAGGGCTATTCCTTTCTTGAGACTCTTTTTATTGGTTAGGAGCTTCTTTCCAGAAGCCCCCATCCCTAGGGCCTGGGTCACATGCTTGAGCTCACTTGCAAAGGAGGCTGAGAAAACAAGTATCCAGTTTTCAGCCTCCATCTTGGGAGGCCACTTTGCCAGAACAAATGTGGACAGGATACTGTGAGGCAGGCATCCACCTGTGTCTGTCATAACCTCACCAGTTCTTTTTTAGCCTTACCCTTTTTAGCCTTACCTTTCAGTCCGCAAGACTAAATGGTTTTGTCTGTGTTTTGATTTACACAGAGAGTAGAAAGATCCTCTTTCTACTTGGGAATCCCTAGAATTGTCCACATTAGCATCACTATGCAAAGGACCCAAAAACAAAGTCTCCAGAGCATAATGCCCTCCAGGAAAGGAGTATTAACACTATGCCAAACATATACATTGGTGTTTCTCAGCCACTTTTTGTTATGATCCTCTCCAAATAGGTTTTGGAGGCTTTTTTTTTTTTTTTTTTTTTTTTATGGTGAGCTCCCATGAAATTTTAAAACGACTGGTGTAGGTTTGTCTGTGTGCTATATGTATATCTGTGATTTATACATAGAAAGCGGAAGATGTTTTTCCATCAGAGATTCCATTTTCTCCTTCTTGGCTGTCATCCGGTCCCTGTTGGGAAGGCATGATCTAGATGCCACCTTGAGCTTTTTCAAACAGATTCTTCATATTTTCCGAGGATGTGGATATTAGTATTTGTCTAGCCACAGTATTCAGATGTGTCAGCCCAGCCCTGAGGAGAGAATGAATATTTGCCTCCATTTCTGACTTGCCTTTTCTTTCTTTCTCTTTCTTTCTTTCTTTCTTTCTTTCTTTCTTTCTTTCTTTCTTCTTTCTTTCTTCTTTCTTTCTTTCTTTCTTCTTTCTTTTTCTTTCTTTCCTTCTTTCTTTCTCTTTTTTCTTTTCCCCCAAGACTTTAACTCATTCACCTTAGTTTATGAGGCTTCAAATATGGAGCTTGTAGTAAAATAAAATTAAAAGTTCAAGAAAGGGGCCTGGGCAAAATGAAGGCGACCTAATCATGCTGTAGGGGAAACACACAGTTCATTAGTTGAGACTTTTGACTCGCAAGTACCTGGACGAGTTACTTTTGGCAGGGGTAGGGGATTTCGCTGATGGGAGCCAGCATCCGTCTGCTCAGGCTACCAAAACTGAGGCAGGCAGACGGGTGGCTTGAACAGCAGAAATTAACTGTCTCACAGGTCTGGAGACTAGATGTCTGAAGTTAAGATATCGGTAAGGCTGATTTCTTCTGAAGTCTCCCTACTTAGCAGGAGGATGGCCACCTTACTGTGTCCTCATGGCCTTTTCTCTGCACACGGGCATCCTTGCTATCTCCTACTCTTATAAGGACACAGTCCTATTGGGTTAGGGCCTACTGTAATTACTTGATACAACCTTAATTACCTCTTAAAGACCCTATCTCTAAATACAGTCTGTTCCTGAGGTCCTGGGAGTCAGGGCTTCAACATATGAATGTGGTGGGGCAGGGAAGGCACGATTCACCCCTTAACAAATACGAGATCTTTTGTGGACATTGCAGCAGAGCAGATACGAGGCTGCTCCACCTGCTATTGGAGATCTTTGGTTCTAGAGCAGGTATCTCCCACCAAAACACTTCCTAGCACGAGGAGGGAGGATAAATGAGGAGGCCAATAACAAAATGATGCAGCAGAGACTGTGGGCAGTGGGACAGCAGATGCCTCATCTGAAGGAAGCGCTTACTAAACGTCCTATGAGATAGGAGCACAGGCCCAGTGTAGCCAGATCGCCCAGTTTTCTAAGAAAAACTGAAAATCTGGGGGTTTTTGTGACGTTTCCAATTTAAAAAAAAACTGCTGGCCAAATAAAATATCTGCCAGCTGGATCTACCCTGCTCATCGTTCCTTCTTCAGCACATTGCTGGGATGTGACCCAGCTGCCTTCTGTAGGGCTCCGTTCTGTGGGGATAGTTTCGGGTTGGCTGAGCCGGTGCCAGATGTCCCTGGGAAGGATAACTCAGCCAAACTATGGCTACTGGGTGGGCAGAGTGACAGACAGGGTGGTACCTAAAGAGCAGGGGCTCAGCGGAAACTGTAAAATCCCCCACTGGGGAGGGGGTCAGGGTAAAACCTGCTGGAGCATCTCTTCCTGGAGTCAATGAGAGTTGTATCATCAGTTGGAAGCAACTTTCCACAGCTTCCAGAAAAGCAAAATCGAGGTGAAACAGGTTTAAACTGGAACTCAGGGAATTTAAATTGGGCTTTTGGGGAAAGTTGTAAAGGAGTTTTATGGCTCTGAGAATCTACCATGGGGTCTTAGGTTCTCTCAGATGGAATCCAAACTGGGCTGTCCTGGCTGGTCTCCAGGAAGACCTTATCTGTCTTTGTCTCTACTCACTCTCTGCTGCCCCAAATCCCATTCACTGCCATGGCCCCGAACAGCATAGGCCATTTCTTATCTCATCAACTTGCAGATCAAAGTGTGATTTGGGCTGTGAGAGCCAGCACCACCCCCCTTTTTTTCCCTTCCCATCCTTTGAACCACCAAAAGCCTGAGCACACTCTTGATGTTGCTGATTCTGTATTTAGGTGATGTCTTCATTTGGGGGGCGGGGGTGGATAGAGAAAGAAAGAAAGAAAGAGAAACGTCACTGCGATGGGCTGACGCCAGTGGGAAAACTGGCATTAAGAAACTGTTATTAAGGAAGAGGATGTGTGGAGAGTGATGATAAATTCCATGCGTAATTAGTTATTAAGAAACAGGTTGGCACCCCTATTCATCTACTCTGACACGTCTTCTCCCATCTATTAACTTGTGGCTATTTGAAGGTTTCACATGCAAACAGAGCCAGAGATATCAGTGGGGGGCACAGCTGTTTGGGGGAAACAAATTAAATCACGTCCACTGAACTGTTTTGCTGTTTAAATCCATTCTAAAGATATCCGAAGACCAATGAGGGTTCTTTCTTTCTTAGTCAATCAAACCCAGCTCAGGCTCCAGAACAGTCATTCTGATGGTGGTTCTGTCCAACATTCAGAGGACAGCAGCTGCAGAAGGGGAAATTATAGCATCAGAAACTTCCCAGCTGCTAGATTCTGTGTGGATCTGTTTCCGATGACTTTTCTTTTATTACTTTTATAATTAATTCGCATAATGCTTTACAGTCAACACAGTTGACAGGATGCTTTCCAACCTTCATTTGTTAGAATCGGTTTATAGGGTGCCTGTCTCATGTGCCAGGTTCCTTTGTGGTAGTGACAAGGAGAGGCAGAAAAACAAGTAAAGAAATAAATAAGCAAGATAATGGATCTCAGAGGTGGGACATAAATGATAAAAAGGAGCTGTGTCCAGGAAGATCTAGGGAATGCACGTTCCAGATCAGGTATGATTCTGCTCCCCAGGGCACATATTGCCATGTCTGGAGACATTTTTGGTTGCCACAACTGGGGGCAGGGAAGGGTTACTGGTCTCTAGTGGGTAGAGGCCAAGGATGATGCTTAACCTCCTACAGTGCAAAGCACAGTCCCCACAACCAATATCCAGCCCCAAATGTCCGTAGTGTCAGATTGAGAAATTTGGTTCTAGATAAAGAGAATAGCTTCAAATAGAGAGAACAGCAAGGAAGTTGCGGGAATCAAAAAGAAAACCTAGGATGTGAGTCTACTCGTCAGCTCTCATTGCAATAATGCTACAATGCTACCGCAAAACTCAATGACTTATAACTACAAGCATATCATTTCTTTCTGTTGCTCTGGGGTCTTTTGGGATGGTTCTGCTTCAGGCACTACTTATCTAGGCTTTGCTCCAGACTACAGGGTAGGCTCAAATCTGCTGTACACCTTCCTTCAGACAATAGCTACCTGGGGCACATTCTTCTCCCGGCAGATCACAGAAGCACGAGAGGCTGTGCCAAACGGCACACACTAATTGCAGGGCTCTTCCCACACCATAACCACTAACATTTACTGGCCAAAGCAAATCTCATGTCCAAGCCTCATGTCCAAGTTCAGGGATCACAAAGTCTACTCTATCATGTATAGACATGGCAGGGTTCTCATGGAACGTTAAGAATGGAATGCAAGATCCATCTCTATCTCACTGGGCATGGCAGAGAGGCGTTGGGACTGGAGAGGCAGGCTGGGGCAAGAATAGAGAGGTGGACTGTGGATTTCATTCTGAATGCTCTGCAAAACCATTGGATGGATATAAGCTAAGGAGCTGCACATAATTACGCTGAGCAATTACAAATGGCTGCTTTGTGAGGAGCAGATTGTAGGAAGCAAGAGGAAGACGGGGGACCAGGTAGGACACCATTGCAGTAGACCAGGGGAGATACAGTAGTGTCTTAAGTCTAGGATCTGGGCAGTGGAGAAGTACCACAGTGCACACGCTCGGGATGTATTGCAGAAACAAAATCATCTGACCTTATTGATAGATTTGGGATGTGGGGAAAAGAAAAAAATCAGGGATGACTAAGCATTTTGTCTTGAGCCACTACATTGGATGGGAGGTATAGCACCACTTTGTGGAGCCAGAAAACCTGAGAATGAGCAGTTCCAGGGAAAATCAGTCTTCATCCCATTTAATTTAATTGTCTCAACAGGTCTATCTAGAGGTGCTTATACCATCTCCTCTTCCTAGAAGAGGAAATAGGAACTCAGAAAAGTAAAGTGACTTGTTCCAGACCACAACTCCCGTCAGTGGCAGAGCCAGAATTTGACTGTAGTTAGTCTGTACTCAGACTGCACAGCTGTACATGGTTGTTTCACTCCTTCTCTACACCTGTAGGAGGCTCCGTGGTTTGAGGCTTCTGAGAAGCTTGCCTGCTTCTGAATCTATTTTTTTCCAGACCGTATATTCCAGAATTAGTCATCTATGTGTCAGGGCTGTAGGAAGCAGGCAAGAGCTTGGAGCAGAGCAGCCTGGCCTCATGTCCCAGCTCATCTGCATTCAAGCTTGTGTATAAAGAATACAGTTTTTAGAGAAGGCACAGGGACCAGACTACTTCCATGGCCTTGAGCCCTCCAACCCTGCTTCCTCTATAGTCACTTCTATCCCATCCTCCTTCCCTCATCTGCACTTAGCCATAGGGACTCTCTCGGTCCCCAGGACAAACTGAGTTCTTCCTCACCCAGGGACTCTATGCCTGCTCCACCAGGATCCTCGTTCATGGCTCTTCTACAGTCACTCTATCACCTCCATAGTGCTTAACACTGTAAGCTTTTCAAAATGATTTCCTTTCCCTCTTTGCCATGCCAGAAGTGTGAGGGTATTTTTTTCCCCTACCTTCACTGTGAGACCCTGGTGGGGCCCCTGGAGGTAAAACTCACAAGAGAATGGGACCACTTTGGAATTTCTAATTCTCTAGCTGGTCCACACGGAGCCCCCAGCAATTCATCAACTAGAAGTAAATGTCCTCCTACCCATTGGCTGTAGTCCTGGGCCTTTTCTGCTCTTGGTAAACTATGATACTCTGTCCATCTGCCTGTCACTCTGGTCTTGGGGGCAGTGGTTTTTCCCTGTGCTCTCAGTTCTCCCAGGTGTCTTAGATTTGCTTACTTTCATTTTGTTTAACCTTTTTCTTCTAGTAAGGGTAAAAATGACAGCTTTTGTTCTTTACATGGTGGACCAGAAACCCCATGATTTTTTTTTTTTATTATTGTGTTTTGTCTGTTTCTCCACTTCACAGAGATCTTCTCCATTTTACTCACTTTGTTTCCTTGAGATCCTGGAGTATAGGTTTGCACATGATAGGTGCTCAAAATTCTAGGCTTGTGGATGGATATGAGGACCTGGATCCATTGCTTCATGTCAGATGTTTTTAGCTAGGAGTTGAAATACATAATCTCTGAGGAATCCTTTCTAGTATATAAATGCTATGATGATGAAGCTGGGAGTTTGCTTACAAAATGTGACCTGCAGGATAATTTACCAAGCCATGAAGTCTATTAATATAAATGACATGGTCCAATTTGCTAGCCAGTCTCCTTTTGAAATTTCATATATACAGGAGGACCTCAACCACCAAATGAGGGGGTCCCCCAGCTCCTACAGATTAAAAAGAATAGGGGCACCTGGCTGTCAATAGGTGGAGCACACGACTCTTGATCTCAGGGTTCTAAGTTTGAGCCCCATGTTGGGTGAGGAGGTTACTTAAAAATAAAAATCTTAAAAGCAAAAAAAAAAAAAAAAAAAAAAAAAAAGAACAGAAGAGACTGGAAGCTCTTTTTTGTATTTCTGAGAACCTTTGGAAAAGGCATATTTCTCTATTATTATGAACATGAACTCAACAATGCCACTTACTAATTTTTAAAGTGTGAGAAAGAATTAATTACTTCTAACTACATGCTGTTTCATTTGAATGACACAATATTTCAAAACACAAAACAATGGGTTATCATGAGGAAGAAAATGATCGAGCTTCTTGCTGATTTAAAAGGGGGGGCCAGTCTGGGAAACTCAGAAAGTGGAATTTCAGCATCCAACTCCTGTGACTCTTCTCCACCATGCTGAACCCCTATCACGTTCCTCTGAACTGTGATTATCCCTTTTTGGGGGCCCACATACAGTGAACACCTGGTGATTTGACCTGCTAATGATTTTTGCAGCAAAGACCTGGTGAAGGCATCCTGATTATTCATAAGGAATCCATCCTTCCTCCTCCCCCAGACCATGGCAATTGAATAGAAGTAGCTCCAGCTTTCTTGACTCCTGGTGAGCAGGTGGCAAGACTCAGTAAAGGGGTATATTTCAACCTAGGGATGGAAGTGCGGCCAGCTCTAAACAATGAGAATCTGACTCAGGATTTTAAATGGAAGTGTTTGCAAGAAAATTGTCTCTGTATTTAATCAGAAACTGGCAGTGTGCAAACCTATGGCTGTTTGCGGCATTTTGTCACTCTATAGCTAAGAGTGTCATAGGCTGGGCACTCCAGGAAGAAGACTCAGGCAAAGGTTTATGTGCAAAAGGTTTATTTTGCAGATGTTCCTAAATGGCATGCGCAGGAGAGTAAGGAAGTGAGACAGGAAAAGGGGAATAAGCCCAAGCAAAGTGCATTAGTGAGCTAGATACTACTGAGGGAAGTGGGGCTTCATCCTGTTAGAGACATCTAGAGAAAAGTATAGACCATGGCTCAGAGTTGTCCCATCTCAAAATAATCAAATCAAATCAAAATAATGTTTGAATCTACTAATTCTGCCCTTCTTTGGCTGAGGACTGCTCCCAGGACAGTTGGTTCCCTGGCACTTTTGCTTGCCTGCCACAGCCTGAACCTGCTCCCTTGTCAGAGAAAGCCCCCAGGCTGAGAAGCACAGGAGCTACACATGGGTGCCATGTGTGTGCACATGGGAATGCTAAGTGTGGAAGCACTGTGTACAGGGACCCATGGGATCTGCTGCAAAGACCTTCCCTGAGAACAAAGCCAGCCCAGATCAAGCAGAGGACAGAGTCCTGACCCCACCATCTGGCACCTGCCTCCAGCATGTGTCAGCTAGCACTGCACCCCTGGACTTTCCTTTATCTGAATCAATTTCTCCTCTCCTTCTGAAGATGGTTTGAGACTGGTTTCTGTTCTATGTAATGAAAAGATCCTGATGGATATGCAGTGTTTCATCTCATCTTACAAGTACTTGAACACGTAACTCCCTGTATCTCCCTTAGGAGTAGAATCTATAATGAATGTACTTTTGAGTCTTCCATAATACCTGTTAACAAGGTTCATATCAATTTTAAGAAATATTTGTTAAATGAATGAATGAGTACTGAAAAGACTCACCAAAGTGCCACACAAGTCTGTATATAATGGTAATTCACTTTAAGGCACCTGGCAGAGGGTAAGTGACATAGGGAGAAAACATCTGCAGCAGATTTATCCTGACATTGGCCCCACTAAAATGGAGAGGTAGGGGTGCTGGGGATGGCAGTACCACTGGGACTCCATGTGAAAATAACCCAAGTGTTAGTTCCTCTACCCAGAGAGATTCCTTGGTTTTATTTTTTTCCAAAAGCCTCATTTCCAGCTTTTCATTAGCTATGCCTTAGCTTTCCATCAATCCTTTATTTTTCCCTAATTTGGCCTGATTTTGCATTTCAATCTCTGTCATTTGCCGCCCCAGAACCCTAACAAGCAGAGAAAATACAAAGCACAACCATCCCTGCAGAAACCAGCGTCCCCTCGTCTCAGTCCCAGATGCTGTCTCTCGTGGTGGCAACATGGGGGATTGTGTCATCAAGCCTGCTTCCCTGCAAGATGCTGACTTTAACAGATTAGAAATGTTGCCGGCACATCCCACGCTTCCGCTAATAAATGATTCCATATCTATCATGAATGAATTTTTCAAGTCTTCCATTACTGCCCTGTGTACCTACTCACGAAGTACATTTCCAGGCGATTTTGTCTGAATTACATGGTTAATTGCCTCATATTTCCAGCTCATGTTACAGGCCCCCTGAGTTAGAACGAGGGAGAGAAGTACCATGTATCATTTCCTGTACAGAGGACAAATTCATGGATAGAGCAAGGCACGTACTAATGCTGAATGCTAATTTGTTTCTAGCTTCCAAGTATAACTAAGTTTAAAAAAACATAAAACCCAAAGATAGAGAGGTAGAAAATTCAGTCAGTTATCTAGATAGATGTGTTAGCTTCCAAATTGTATATTCTTTCATTCATTAATTTTTTTCATCAAAACATGCCCATGTGCTGTGTGCTGGGAAAGGTAGAGAGGGTAAATGCACCGAAGTGCTGTCACAACCACTCTAACTGGTGCTGTGATATGTGCACCCATTAAAAACCAGAAAAAGAATAAAAGCCAAATAATAAAGTTACAATACAAAGCAAGATAAGATAAATGGTTTCCAGAAGTTTAGGCAGTAAATCCTATGGGAGTTCATAGGAAGGTAAGTTTAGCCATTTAGACTGAGATTCATGATCAGAGTTGTCTCCAAAGGCAGGACCTGGATGGATTATAGAGGGGTGCGCATCTGCTGGGTAAAGCCGAGGGGGACATCATGCCAAGATTCTGAAATTTCCAGGCACAAGGAAAATCGGGGTAATGTGCATTGCCGGTGTCCCTTGTAAGTGGACCTCCCCAGCATAAATGTCTCATTGAGTCTGCTCCTTGTCTGTAAAGCCCCAGCTGTCTTAACTGTATTTGGAGCAGAGCTGAGACTTACCTCTCTCCCCTACTGCACTGGCCTTGACATGTATCACAATAGTCCTGAATCAAGATGGGTCCATCTCACACTGCGTGTACGGTATTCCCCACTGTCTGCAGGTGAGCTGAAGGTTACAGCAGTCAAGGCTGCAGGTAGGAAGCAGAGGGCGTGCTCAAAGGAGCAGGTGCAGGAGAGTTTACTAAGGGGACTGGTCCAAAAGAAGGGATGGGAGGGACGCCACAACACACAGAACAGCACAGGGGTAGCAAGGAGAAAGGAAAGTTTGAGCTGGTAGCTAAACAGTCATCACCACTACTAGGCTGAAGCGGGGAGGCAGATTCGGGGACCTGGAGGCAGAAGGGAGGCCACTGTGATGCCCACCTTCCAGATCCCATTCGGTGACAGGCTCGCTGCCCATCTGCTGGCAGTAGATGGCTGGCAGGTATGCCAAGGTCATACCTTTTCTTGGTGCAGCCCACAGCCAATGACCGCCGCATGTGGGAGTATCTTGGTCCGGTGCTGCCCGAAGACCAGTTCCAATTCCAGGTCCCCTGGTGGCTGGCCTGGACCATCACTGGGCTGTGTCAGCAGGGGCCACACTTGGTCACAGGGGTCTGGGCCACTCTATTTGGGCTCAGCCCTCATGAAGCCCTTCTAGAGCAGCTCAGTTACATGAGTTCTGTCTTCAACCCCCTTCTCTGAATGGAGGGGTTCAAAGCTGGCCAGCGTTGGGGTATAGAGAGCAGCACATTCTGCCTCCCAAGTTCTAGCTTATTGTGTAAACACATGTGAAGTGACTAATGTGGGGCCAGATATGGGTGCAGGCACAATCTCTTCCCTTCTAGAGCGTACAGTGTACCAAGGGAGCCACACATCATCCAACTATGTCAATCATGCACATGGCACCTGGGACAGGTGCTCTGCTTGAGCATTACTTGGTGCTCCGGAATCATATCATTGTGGGGCGGGTCCTGATCGGAGATGCCTGCCTTTAGCAAGACCCATATTAAATCAGATTAGCAATAATTCACATACATTTGATGTCTTCTGTTAGTAATATTCTATCTGCCAACTGCCCCCCTCCCCCTCCACCCCTTAGCTATAAATCCCCAGCCACCATTACTGTATTTAGAGTGAAGTTAAGGCCAATCTCTATGTCTTATTGCAATAGTCTTGACACCGATCACAATTGTCTGAAGTCTTCCTGCCATTTTAACAAGTGTCAGAATAATTTTTTCTTGCACACATCCAAGGCTGTGATTTATCTTTCATCAGATCCATGTCAAATTAATCGTGTCATAAGTTTCATTTGATTGCAACACTGAATTGCACACATTGAGGCATCCATTGTTTCTGTCATCCATTGGTCATGTTGAATGGATATCTACTCACAACTTGAAAAAAATTAGACCAAGTACCATTTGGTACTCATCAGCTTAGAAATGAAATTTGAAGTAATAGAAATAGATGAATTATTCAAAGGTGACTGGAGAAAAATTAAATGAGAAGACCAAAGCCCAAGCCTTGGAGAATGCTGGTAGTTAGGTTCAGCATAGGATACTCAGGGTTAGGAGAAGGTAGCATTCAGGAAAGGCAGCCTGTATCCCGATGTCAAATATACCAGGATGTCAGGGCTGAGATGGCTATATTGATCAGTATTTTTTTTGGTCGCAAGTAACAGCGCTCAAGTATAACTGGCTTCAGCAAAAAATGTTAACTTATCAAATAAAACATTTCAACAGGATCTCTTCAGAAATGGTGGACCTACTGTCTCAACATATGACATGAGGACACTGTACTGCTTAGCTCTACTCTGCTAAAATGACAGTGGGGATGGTTGTTACACCTGAAACCAACAGGTTACTGAAACTAGGAAACCCTCCTGCTTTGAGGTAGCCTTTCTTCATATCATGGCACCCAGTAGACTTGCATCCTCTCAACCCCAAGTCAAGTCTCTTCAGAAAACAGAGCCTCTATCTTTACTGCCATTCTGAGACAAACCACGTAATGGGTCACACTGGATGACTCAGGTTCCACCAATTATGAACCAGCTGTGATGGACAAGAGAGTACAATGATCCACTTGCCGGTCTGAGTATCATGTCTACCCTAAAGACAAAGGCAACGCTAGGCCCAGTGTGGACCGAGCCTCTGCAAGGGCTGGTTTGCCAAGGGAAATTCTGTCACAAAAATTGGAGGAATTCGATGTTAGCCAGAGAAAAATAATAAATGCCTTCTGGAAAAATGGAATAGCCAGATATTTAAATCTGGAGCATTCTTCATGAAACCCCATGATACACCATACTTAAATATGTAGGTAAAACATCTGCCCAGCCGAGTCAATTGTGCCTTTCCTTCTAGGGGTCTTATCATCATGGAATCACAGCCTCTATTATCCCAGTAATTCTGTTCTTTCCAAGCTCTAGAAATAATGTCAACAGATCCACAATTGTTGAGCTTTTGGGAGATAAAGATGTCCGCCCCCCTCCCCCCATACACATATGCAGTGCTATTCTTGGAAGAAGGATTGTGAGAACTAAAAATGAATCATTTTGGCAAACGAGGGTGGATTAGTACAATACAAATGACTTTCAGGATAATGGCACCTCCTCCCCCAAGTAGATTTGATAGAGGTGCAATGTTCTGTGCTCCTAGTCTTACGAGTGATTCAGGCTCTCACTGAACACAAGTCATGTGACTGACTCATGAGTAAGGCAATCGCCTGCTGTATGCTTTATAGACTTTATTCTAGAGGAGCAAGCAGAGAATGTGGGAGGAAGTTGTACAGTGAAAAGGCCAAAAGGAATACCTTCCTTTTTAAACCTGAGCTGAGCTCATCTCTATTGATGGGTAACCTAGTAAGGAGTGATAGGAGTTTACTAGTGTTAGGAACCTGTTGTTTCCTATCCAACACCCATTCCCCATCGTGCCATGTTAGCAGCTCCCTGGTTTTATACAGGTATGAGGCAGCCATAGCTTCAGAGAGGCTAGGTCCTCCTCAGTCCTATGACGGAGTCATGGTGTGGCCAATATCCATGCTTCTCACCACCCCATCATTTTCTGTAGTAATAGAAATCCCAGATTTTAGCTGGGCCCATAGCTGTGAAGAGTAAAGACATTTCTCAGCCTCTGTTGCAGCTAAGTAAGGCTGGGTGACTATGTTATGGCCAGTGGGAGTAAGTAGATATGGTGCATATACTTTCTGGAAGCATTGTTCATAGGAAGGGATGTTGTCTTTTTGCTGCCTTTTTTCCTTTCCTCTATGCTGGAATGAGGACTAGACACTGGAGCTGGAGCAGCCATGTTGGGTTGTGAAGCAGGGTGGGACAGAACTCTAGAGGAGATGAGGAAGAGAGACTCCTGGGCAGCCTAACCAGACTTCCAGATAGGAAAGTCAACTCCTGTCTTTCATCTGTGGCATGAAGTTTTCATTTCTTTTAAGCAAATGTAACTCCTACTTATTATATACATGCTAATTCTGTGTTTCTATGCTTGATTCAGCCTTGGGCATGTGAATTTATTCTGAACAAGGAGATATAATGGGACATCTAATGAGAGTCTAGGAATTTTTTCTTACTTTAAAGATGAGGCAAAAAGAAGCTCCCTTATCCTTTTCTGTCTTTGTGGTTTTTTAAAATATTTTATTTATTTATTCATGAAAGACACACAGAGAGAGGCAGAGACACAGGCAGAGGGAGAAGCAGGCTCCCAGCAGGGAGCCCGATGTGGGACTGGATCTCAGGAACCCAGGATCATGACCTGAGCCGAAGGCAGACGCTCAACCACTGAGCCACCCAGGTGCCCCTTCTGTCTTGTTTTTGTTTGATGTGATGCTAAAACTGCAAGTGACCTGGGAATGCTGAGTGGATCCAGCCCAAGGCAGAGCAGAAGCTGGCAGAGCAACCAGCAGGAAAGAATCTGAATCCTTGGTGTCCTCATCAAGCCATCTGATGAACCTCCCTGCTCCCCCAGCCTCCAGGGACACATCTTACATCTAGTATTCCTATTATGGGAGATATCTTTCCTTTACCTAAAAAAAGTACTTTGCCTTGTGTTTTCTCTCAAAAGCTGGGTGCAGTCTAACAGTCACACCAGTCTGTTTCCTCCATTGTAAATTCAGGCTTGGATTCTGAGGCAGGGCATCAGGGGGGCCTAAGCCACTGGCTCGGGGTCCAGCAGACCTAAGTGGCTGCACGTCTCTAGGGTCTTAAGACCTAGAAAGTAAAAGGAGAGGGTCAGACATCAAGCTCATTAAGGCTCCCTCAGGTCTAGCCATTGACCTGTCGGAGGCGCTCAGGACTCCTCCTTTACCTTTACCTAGTCTGCACATTTCTCAAATCATTGTGGAGTAGGGGCTGGGATGGTAACTTTTTATTTTGACATATATTCAAATTTAAAAAAATACATTCAGGTTTATAGAAAACTCAGAAGAATAATGCCATCATAACTCCCCTATGCACTTCATCCAGATTCCCCATTGATGAACATTTTACTACCTCTGCTTTACAGGAGGAAGGAAGGGAAGTAGGAGGAAGGATGGGAAGAGAGGAGGGAGAGAGAGAGAGACAGAGAAAGAGAAAGAGACAGGATATGCTCCTTTCTCACTAAATATTTTAGTGCTTATTTCCTAGGAGCAAGTCTTTTTTTTTTTTTATTTCTTTTTATTGGAGTTCAATTTGCCAACATATAGGATAACACCCAGTGCTCATCCCATCAAGTGCCCCCTTCAGTGCCCATCACCCAGTCACCCCAACCCCCCGCAAGTCTTTTTTATATACAAATAATAGTTACCAAAATCAGAAGATCGACATTGAGACAAATACCACCATCCAACCCAGGCCTCTTTTCAAATGGGGCTGCTTGCCTCAATATTGTCCTCTATAAATATCCTGTCCTCTCCGGTCTAGGCTCAAACAAACCCAAGGCCAAACATTGCTTTTGGTCATGGAGGCTACTCAGCTCCTTCCAGTTGGGAACAGCTCCTCATTCGTTCCTCATAGCCTTCATGACGCTGACATTTTTCAGGAGAATGGGCCAGTGATGTTGGAGAGCATCACTCAGTTTGGCTTTGTCTGATGCTTCCTTATAATTCGATTCAGGTTGCACATTTTTGGCAATGATGTCACAGAAAGTGCTGTGTTTTCCTCAATGTGTGATATCAGGGGGCACCCAGGGTCTGCTGGCCCCATAACAGGTGACACTAAGCTTGCTAACATTGACTGAGGGAGAATCTCCCAGGCTTCTCAGCTGTCAAGTGACTTTTTCCCTCTTTATGAGTAACATCCATACAGTGGGAAGAGTCTCTGAGACCGTGTGCATAGCTGTTCCTCATCAAACTTTGACCCATTAGCCTCAGCTCCTTTTGATGTTTCTGAGCAAACATCAGTTACTTCAATGAGGATCCCATGCTGACTTCCTTGAATCTTGTCAACAGGAAGTTTCAAGAAGTGAGTGCTACCCTTCTGAGCAGGTCCTGTTCTCCAGACGAGCCCCTCTGCCTGACTAGAGGGTCTAGAGAGCCTAGCTGTGACCCCATTGTTCAAGGGTCCCAGGCCCCTTCTGGTCCCTAGGCATCCTCAGAAGTGCCCCACCCCTGAAAGGGGGGCTTGAGACCAGCCTCCTCTCTTGCAGAGTGGTGAGGCCTCTGCTGTGGGCTTAGGCACTGATAGGTGAATAGGGCACAACTAGAGGACGCCCTGTGCTTGGGGTTCTTTACTAACACTGTGATTCCCACTGTGCTCTTACCTACACCCCTCTGTCATTCCCAACACAGACTTTCGATGCCTGTGACTTTTTAAGGTTTTTTTTTTTTTTTAAGTTTTATTTATTTACTCATGAGAGACACACACACACAGAGAGGCAGAGACGCAGGCAGAGGGAGAAGCAGGCTCCATGCAGGGAGCCTGACGTGGGACTCGATCCCCGGTCTCCAGGATCACACCCTGGGCTGAAGGCAGCACTAAACTGCTGAGCCACCTGGACTGCCCCGATGCCTGTGACATTAATGCTCTTTGGCTCTTCCCCTGGTCTCTCTTCCCTTCTCAAGGTGGTGGGACAAT
The DNA here is from genome assembly GCF_011100685.1 of Canis lupus familiaris. Taxonomy (NCBI): domain Eukaryota; kingdom Metazoa; phylum Chordata; class Mammalia; order Carnivora; family Canidae; genus Canis; species Canis lupus. The sequence continues at coordinate 20,194,178 of NC_049241.1, forward strand.
TTGAGATATAAGCAGATGCTATTGCTCTGCAGTATTTTCTACAATGGCCAGCCCTTCCCTCACTCTGAACAGCTGGGTCACCTGCTCTTACTGTCTCAGGGAAAGATTGCATCAAGGACGAGGCAGATAATTCTGAGGATTTTGTGTTTCAAACTTTACCTTTTTTAAAAAATTTAAAATAATATAAAATGAAAGAGAGAGAGGTTATCTTGTTCCTTGTACCCCCCTGCCCTTTATAAAGTTCCTGAAGCCTGGGCTAAAGTGTGAGGAAGTAGGGGAACCAGAGGGCAAGAGAAGATTCTGGGCATCCTGACCCCACAAGAGAGCTGAGTCCTAGTGGAGAAGCGACAGCAGGCCCCCCACACTGATATAGGTAATCTGAAAACACAGGCTTGCACCCCTATTCTGAGGAGAATACAGGGATGTGCCAAGGACCCAACAAGTGTCCCAGGCATGATTAATTCAGGGAAGGGACCCAGCTGGAGCACAGAGGGCTGGCATTTCCAGAAGGTTCTGTGGTTAGACACGGAACAAAAACCAGATGGAACAGGCATGTCAGCAGACTCCAGGGTGGAGCTGGAGAGAGGACTGCATTGCATTCTGCCCATAGATCTCACCTGGGGAACTTAGAGGAGATTCTGTACCAAGAAGAGACAGGGTTCAGAAGTGACAGAAATTAAGTTTCTGCCACTATGTGGGATGGGGGCTTAGCGTAATGTTTAAGTTGTTCATCAGGTAAAAAGAAGATTATGTGTCTTACAACCTGAGTTTGCAGTCTGAGACACACTCACTTCATAGGTCTTGTCTTCCTCTTTTTTTCTGCTTTTCCATCTCTGTCATCCTCTTGTTCATTTTTACCTCCTGTATCGGTTAGGTTTAGGTTAGCCGCATGTAACAGGAAAACACAAGTTATCAGTAGCTGACACAAGAAAGAAGTCTGTCTCTCTTTTAGTGGGAGAGATCTTGAGGTAACAATCAAAGGCTAGCAACATCGTCATCAGGAACCCCCTTCTTTCTGTGTGTTCATCCTCCTCAGCACCGGCTTCATCCTCTAAGTCAACTCATCATCCAAGATGGCTGCTGGAGCTCCCGCTGTCACAACCAAATTCCAGGCTGGTGTAAGGAGAAAGCAGGAGAGGACAAAATAGCATGATGAGTCAGATGAGTCAGCATCCTTTAAGGGGCCTTCCTGAAAGTCCCACACTAAACTTATACTCTTTAGCTCACTGACTAGAGTGAGGGCTACACCCAACTGCAAGGGAAGTTGGGTAATGTGGTCCTCTGCTGAGCACTGAATTAAACATTGGGTCTATTACTAAGTAGGAAGGGAAGATGGATATTGGGTGGCACCTAGGAGTTTCTTTCAAGCCAACCCCTTTTCTCTCCCTATATTTTCTTTCTTCCTCTCCTTTGTATCTCTCTGGGCCTCATCTTTTCCTGTCTGGCCCTGAGTTCCAACCTCATTTCACAGCACCTGGAAGAGCCACCAACCTCCAAGGCCTGGTCTATGTCCACAGTTCCACACAAAGGGCCATTGTCTGCATTGCATGAGCCGGAGCTAACAGAACGCACTGTGCTGTCGTGCTTGCCTTGCCCACATGGTTTCAGTTTCATGAGGTTGCAATGGATATGCTTCCTTCCTGACACTGATTAAAGTTTCAGCCCATCTCCTATTGCCCATTGTGTGGGATGGTCTGTATGTGGACACATGCCAAGGAAGTCATTCTAGAACCTCTAGGAAAGTGACCAAATGGCCCAGTGAGCTGGAGCTGACTTTGATGCAGAAAGCCTGTAGTGCAGGTGTCCTGGAAAATGCTGGAGAGTCTTCCCTTTACTAAGGAAAAGGGAGGAAAGGGGAAGGAACAGATATTTTTAAGGGACTATCTCATCCCAAGTCTTATAATAATTCTAAACTATGACCTGATGTGTTTTTCTCTTACACCAAAATCTGTGAGGTAGGTAGGTACTTCTCTTAGTTTGGCTTCCACCTAAAGCCGCCCTGAGACAAGGACATAGGTGTAGGTATGTGTTCCAGCAGAGGTGCCAGGAGGGATAAGTGAGGAAGTTCTGTGCTGTAAATGTGTATCAACTGGCTTTCCAAGAACAACAACCCAATGTATAGCACTTAGTGACCTCCATGATATAAACATGCCATCATAATATCACTCAACACAGAGTTGGAGAGACATGTACCCTCAGTTCTCACAAACCAATACAAGGGAGCTCCATCAAATCAAAAGTGAGATAAAGGGAGAAATCCAGTGAAGGAGGCCATACGAGAGCAGGTTCTTGCTGTGGGCCAAGGGCACAGGTTGCAATGTTGTGTTCTGTGAAACAGTGTGAAGCACACCTTGGAATCCATCCACAGGGACTCTGGACGTTCATCAGACTCTCTCCTCTACTGTTGTGGTTGCCCCTGAATTCTTAACCCTCTTCATCTCCAGTTGAGCCTTCAAGCCATTATCTATTTTATTTTTTTAAAATAAATATTTTGTTTATTTATTCATGAGAGACACAGAGTGAGGCAGAGACACAGGCAGAGGGAGAAGCAGGCTCCATGCAGGGACCCTGATGTGGGACTCAATCCCAGGACTTTGAGATAATGACCTGAGCCAAAGACAGACACTCAACCATTGAGCCACTCAGGCATCCCAAGCTCAAGACTTTAGACAGAGAAGGGAGAACACAGGTCAGTGAGGTGAGAAGTTGTCGGCAGGCTGGAAAGAGCCTTTGCCTACAGATGCAGCTGAACTCAGGTGGGCAAGAGTACAGGGGATGGGGCAGCAATGGCAAAAGCATGTGCCACAGAAGGAACCAAGACACTTCTGGAAAGGACCAACTTGTAAATATTTTACTAGCTGGCTTTGCATGCCACATGTGGGCTCTGTTGCATGTTCTTTGTTTTGTTTGTTGTTTGTTTTACAATGCTTTTAAAATGTGAAAAACATCCTTAGCTTGTGGGGCTGAGTAAAATTGGGCTGCAAGCCATAGACTGCCAACTCCTCTCTCCAGGGCAGCAGTGGCAGGACCCAGCGTTTGTCAGAAAGGCAGGCTCTTGGGATCCATCCCAGTACTAAATCATAGTCTGTGCACAAGAAAGGTTTGAGAACCACTCTGCTACTACACTACTATGTTCATTATACAGTTAAAGAAACCCAACCCTCAGAGAGGTTGAGTCACTTAAGAAAAGTCACACAGAGCCAGGACTCAAGCCCAGGTCTGACTGATCCCAAGGCCATTCTTTACAAATCTAGGTATAATTATAAATGAAGTATAAACGAATAATTTTTTAATCACCATATTTAAAGGAAGCTGGCTAGTTCAGAGCAATATGACAGTGATTTAGCACTAATGTCATTGAAGGAGCCCTGGATGTGGGGAAATGAGTCTTTTCAGCATTCACTTTTCAGGAAGACAAGCAAGGTAGCAATCCAAAGGGGAGCCTCTGTGTCTGAGATGACCATTTTTCTTATACAGGTTCTCAGATATCTTAGGAGTTTTCTGCCTTCCTCAGTAGATTGGGACCTCTTTGAGAGCAGGAACAGGGTATTCGTTTTCCTTGATGACCTCACAGAGGATCAGTATATTGATCTACAATGGAATACATTGATCCATTGTTTACAAGAGAGGTTTACAAACTCCCACCGCTGGATTGACTTCAATGATACCCTTTGGTAGATTAGAGACCAATTTAAGAGAATCAACCTAGGGAATAATTCTTCACAAGGCACTTGCCGACAGGGTCCATTCTTTTACAAAGGTGTCATGGTGCAGAGGTAAGAGCATAAGTCAGGCCCCCAAATTGACTTCCAGATAGTCTGATCTGTTCTTTCCATCAAGGGGTTCTATTATATGTGTATTGGATCTTATGGACTTACCATTTTTAGTTCTCTTCCTTAATCTTTTTTGCAAAATGATTAGTTTGTAAGCTATCAGATATTAATTCTGATCTTGGTTTTCAGTAGTATTGCAGAAAAGATATCACTTCTAGTCTGTGTGTGTGTTTAACAGCTTTGTTGAAATATCTTTGATGTATAAAATCTCTTGTGTGTTTTAAATGTGACATCCATCTTTGGGTTGCCTTGGTGGCTCAGCCAGTTAAGCATCTGACTTTGGCTCAGGTCATGATCTCAGGGTCTGGGATCGAGTCCCACATTGGGATCCTCACTCAGTGGGGAGTCAGCTTGTTCCTATAACTCTTCCCCTGCTCGTAGTCTCACTCTTTCTCTCAAATAAATAAATAAAATCTTTTAAATGAATGAATGAATGAATGAATGAATGAATGAATGTGATATCCATCACTTTCATCTCCAGCAAGTGTTTATCAGATATTGGATTATGTTTTTTCTTCATGACTATCTGCTCTCATTTCACAGATCCAATGTCCCTTTGAGTCATGTTGAAAACACTAATGATAAATCACCTAGTGTTTACTTTTTTATCTTTCATAAGAAAACATTAGCTTATTGCTTCAAATCAGTCCTCTTTTCATTGCCACAAATAGTAATCTCTGTTTGTTTATTTTCTTATACAGAGTAATCTCTCTTTGTGAATTATTGGAACCCAGGATGGTTTCTTTCAGAGACTTTGTTTATCCATGTCTGAATTACTGGTACTCAGATGAAGGGAAAAGAGAATGTGAGATAAAGGTAGTAGTGTTTGCAGGCTGGGCTCTGATGCTAGATTGCCTGGGGTCAAGTCCCAGTACTGCCACTCCTGACTTGTATGATTTTGAGTCATTTGCTTAATTGCTCCAAATCTCAGTTTCTTCATCTGTCAAGAGGGCATACTGAGGGTACTGACCTCCTAGGTATGTCATTAAGATTAAATGAGCCTGGACACACGGTGTTTAGAGAGTGCCTAGCACATGGTAAGCTCTGAGAAAGTGCTAGCCATGGGGCTGCTGCTAGTAGTGGTGGTGGTGATTGTGGTGAGGATGGTGAGGATGATAATGATGATGTCAGTAGTCATGGTTATACTTCATTCATGCAAACTTTTTGTCTTTCTTTCCAAGTTCATTGTTTCTTTGCACTCAGGTCAAGCCAGTCCTTGAATCATCTCTCATATATTAATTGCATTTTGTAGAAGTTCTTCAATCAAGGTTTCAGGCATATGGATCTGGGCCCACTCCCTGGTATAGTAATGTGGTAAACTTATTATTTTATTCAGAGCAAAATCTATCCTGCTAAAAAAAAGGCCTATTTTTCTTGGGGGATATTTTAGTCCATGTTCCATAGGAAATAGATCCTGAGACAGTGTTCATTTGGCAATGCTTTGTTGGAGGATGCAATCCCAGGTCACAAGAGTGAGAGAGAAAAGAAACAAAGCAGAGAAGGAAGGAAAGCAAGTGCAGCTCTGCATCGTTGAGTGAGCCACAGCTGCAAAATGAAGCACAGCTAGTCGATGATGCAGAGTGTATGTCTGCAGAGGGGTGATGTAGAAGAGTCCAGCAGGAGAACAAGGTACAAGGAATTTAATAGCTGGTTCCTTCACTCCCCAGTCTCTGACTGGTCAGTGTCAGCCCCATGGGGCACTGATTGGTGGTGTTACCCCCACAGAAGCAGCTGCTAAGGAAGTCAGATTCCATGGCCGAAAGTGTGCTGCTTTTCCTTTTTTAAGAAAAAAGTTTTTTTTAAAGATTTTATTTATTTATCTGAGAGAAAAAGAGAGCATGAGCAGGGGGAGGGACAGAGGAACTAGTGGACTCCCCGCTGAGCAGGAAGCCCCACCCACAGGGCTCTAGCTCAGGACCCCAAGATCATGACTTGAGCTGAAGACACCCACTTAACCTGCTGAGCCACCCAGGCATGCTGGGCTGCTTCTCCTTCACCTGGAAGTAATGGAAAAGCAATGGAGCAGGCCAGTCCTGGCCCTCAGAGCAGGTGTGACATAAGCCATGAGAAAGTTTTGCCTTCCCTCCAGGGGAGACTGGGCCACCACAGGGGTTGAAAGAAGAGAGCCTGGCATATGGATGTGAGTCCTTCACTGATAGAATCATGAGAGGAACATTTTATCTTCTCTAGTACAGCTCATGTCCAGCCATTCAAAAGCTATCTGTTTGCCTGGGACATGTTTTAGCTTGGGTTGCCTAAAGATTGAAGCTTAGAACTGTGGAGCTGAGTGAACAGAGGAAGGACCGTAAACTGGAGCTCACACCTTTCAAGTACTAAGGATGTTAACATGTGTTTATTGAACTGTTGTTTTTTGTTTTTTAAAGATTTGCATTCAGGGCTGTTTTTTCTGTTGAGTAGGGAACCTGTGAGCTGAGGGCCAGAGTGGAATTGTAGAGAGTGGTGGGAGTCTGTGGGGGTGGAGGGATCCTGGGAGGAGGAGGCAGCCATTTCCCTAAGACAAACCCAGAGAATGACAAAGAGGCTTTTCCAGGAGTTTCATGAAGTTCTCTCTGTTCTGTGCTATAAATGTTCTTTCTTGTTTTCTTCAAGGTCATTAGCAACATCTACGTTATCTCCAGTATGTTTCAAAGTGGATTTATTTGGGTCAGGGGCATTGGTGAAAGCGCGGAGTTTGGCCTCAGAGTGACCACACAGCAAGCTGAGGTGCCTGCCCCCTCCCCCTCTGGAAGCTATTGGATTCTTGATTTTAAACAATAGAAATTAACTCTTAATGACTTCACTGGAAAAGGAATCTGGAAGATCCTGGGATCTGCATGTTAGAAAACAGGCAGGAACCAAGGCAGTGCCCACAGATCAACCCACAGAAAGACCCACAGTGGGTTGTAATAGGAAGCATCTGCCTGGATGCCTCCAGTGCCACCACCAGGAATGAATCAGTCACCTTGGGGCTTTGCCTTGCTCCCCACAGAGGGATAATCCAAGGAGCTCAGCCCAGTCCCACGGGTACACATCCTGCTTGCAGAGGGAAGCAAGGGAAGCAACCTATTTCAGCTAATGCTCCATGGGTGGAGAGAGGGAGTTGCTTCTTGTAATTCCACGTGGAGAGGCAGAGATTGTGTTGGAAAACACAGTTAACAGAACAGTCTGTTAAAGAAGCAGACTCTAGGATCAGATGGCCTGGATTTGCAGCCAACATCTGCCATTTGCTTGCCAAGTGTGCTTAGGAAAGTCACTTGAACTCTCTGTTTCTCAGTTTTCTTGCTTAGGAAATGGGACAAAGTTAATCCTTAGCTTCAAGTATCCTTATAAAATGAAATGGTTAGAGCTCTCATTTCTAGGGCCACATTTTTAGGGCTGAAAGTCATTTAGCAACTTGTATTAGTTTCCTGTGACATGACCAATTGCCACAGACTGGGTGGCTTAAAACAACAGAAATTTATTTAGAAATTGAGGTGATACACTTGAAATCAAGGTGTCAGCAGGGCCGCACTCCCTCTGAGCAATTCTGTCCCTTGCCTCTCCCAGCCTCTGGTAGATCCTGGCATTCCTTGGGTTGTGGCCACATCACACCAATGTCTGTTTTTTGTTTGTTTGTTCATTTGTTTGTTTTTTTCATCTGAATCTTCTCCTCCTCTGTCTTCTTTCATCTATAATGAGGGGGGGTTGTTTTTCAATTGGGGGTTCACCTAGATAATATAGGATGATCTCACTTTGAGATCCCAACCTAATTACATCTGCAAATGCCCTTTCTCCAAAAACACTCCAAGGTCCCATTCATATGTTCTGGATAGACATATTTCTAGGAAGCCACCATTCAACCTACTACATGATTCTTTTTGCTTTTTTCTCAAAAATTGGAGAAGGGGTTGACTGCTTGCTAGATAACCAAAGCAGTAGACCCTTTTTTTATGTGTTGATAATCCCATTGTGGGGTGGAATTGGGAAGGGAGAGGGTTGCAAAACCTGACTCCATCACATGAACCTGTGCCATCAATATAGTTTTGATGAGAGTCCAGAAGGGTGTTTTTGGAGCTCATTTAAGAAAGGAGTGAACACACAGGAATGACAGATCATTCCCAAAACATATTGTTTCCTGCCTTAAGACCCAAGCTGTTATCTGGATAAGTAGTTGGGTGATTGAGAGCTTTTCAACCTTTGCTAAAATGACTGAAAAGCTTAAGGCTGGAACTTCAAAGATAAACTCCACGGTAAGACATCAGTGACCACAGGCTCTCTCGTGCTGCAGAAAACTTCACTTTTGTGCAGTCAGCCCTGCCTGTGTTTTGGGAAAAAAAAGGATTCCCCTGGAAGAACCTGAGACATGGGGAGGAAAAGTCTAAAGACCCCAATTTCATTCTGTTTGTACCCTCTCAGGTGGTGGCAGAAGAGAGAGGATCTGAGATCTTTCAGTAAAAACTCAGGAATAGTGAGATGTGACTACCTTACCTTTGTACCATCAAGGCACATCTTACCTCTTGAAGGAATCCAGAATATACCACTGTGATACAAATATTATTTTGAGGAGAAGCCATTTGAGTACCTGAAATTTCTTATTGTCTAAAAGAAGAACCTCCCAAAAGAACTCAAAAGAACTCAATTGTTGTAAATCCCCTCTGCCATTTGCTTGCCAAGTGTGCTTAGGAAAGTCACTTGAACTCTCTGTTTCTCCATTGTTGTAAATCTCTGGAGTTACCAGAGAACACTGACTCCTCCCCAGGGATTAGAAGTCTCCATATCACACCAAAGAGATGTTTTCACAAAACTATAGCTCCCATCTGTTCTAACAGCCCACTTACCATTTCAAAAAGTCATTTGTTTTTCAACAGGTGCCCTGAAACCTCGAATTCTAACCACACCTTTGAGTCACATTTTTCTATGAACTTCCATATATGCATGATTAATTCTTTTCTCTTACCAATCTGTTTTTCATTTTTAATTTGCGAGCTCCCAGTCACTAACCTATGCAGGTAGAGTAAAAGTTTTTCTTCCCTGTCACTTTCATATACAGTGCAACACAGTTTTGCCTTCAGGAGATACTCTTGAAGAAATGAGACAAGGAGGAGAAGGAAGCCAATTATGTGTGTCGCTGAACATCCTATCATAATGGACAACTGGGTCTCAATCCTGCTGGGACTCTTAGAGAACTGGGTAGGATATCTGAGAGATGTCAGAAGTTGTATCCAGGGGGTGAGGAAGCTGGGAATTTATCCTCCTACTCTCATTCATCATTGGCTGAGGGCTGCTCTTGCCTGGATCTGTTTCCCAGCACTTAGAGCCCCACATGAGTGCTGAGGAGGAAAGTCCTCTGGCAGATGACAGGTGCTTGCAGAAGACACCACAACATAGAGGGGTCATAAGGGCAGCAGGATGTGGGTGAGGCACCACCAAAGTCATGACTGTGGGCTTTGCAGTTAGAAAGTCCTGGATCTAAATCCTGGTTTAGCTAACCGTGAGATTCTGGGAAGTTCCTTATCACTCTGAACCTCATTTTCCTCCTTTGTGAATTGAGGATAATAATACCTACCTCACAAGTGTTGATTCAAAATGAAACCCTTGTGTGAAATGTTTGGTCTATGTCTGATGCAAGGGAAGCCCCTGTGAGCAGGAACTACTTTGTACCATCATAAGATTAACGCAGAATTAACATTATGGCTCTCGTTTGAATGGACCCGGAAATTCCAGAAAACCCTGGCAGAAGACAGTCTGTTGTGCACACATGTTGGTACGTCATTTAAATGAGTCCTGGAATCACTACATTCTTGGGTCTAAGATTGGGGGTGAGTGCCAGCATGGAGTTCTGCAGTTCAGTCTGGACATTATCTACCTATAGTTAGCATCAAACCCCACAGGTTAAGGGGTCAGTCCCACAAGACAGTCACCCACTTCAGATGCCAATTGCAAGTAGTGGGTCCCCAGGGTACCCAGATTTCTGACTAGCTGGGCTATGAATTGGAGGTTCCGTAATCCCCTCCTCAGATTCAATAATTTGCCATAATGGCTCACAGAACTCGGGGGACCGCTTACCTACGTTTATCAGTTTGTTATAAATAAAGGATATGGTAAGGATACAGATGAAGAGCTACATGAAAAGTTATAGAGCGCAAGGTCCGGAAGGGTCCTGAATGCAGGAGCGTCTGTCCCCAAGGAGTGAGGGTATACCACCCTTCCAGCATGTGGATGTGTTCATCAACCTGGAAGCTCTCCAAACTCCCCACTTCAGAAATTTTTGGAGGCTTCATCATGAAAGCATGAACAATTATTAACTCAGTCTCTAGCCCCTCTCCTCTCCCTAGAGGATGGGGGATAAAGCTATAAGTTCTACATTTCTAATCATGGCTTGGACTTTCTGGTGACCAGCTCCTAATCTAAGAACCTACCAAGAGTTGCCTCATTCGAATAAAAGACACTCCTATCACCTATGAAATTCCAAGGGATTTAAGAGCTCTGTGGCCAGAACTGGAGCTGAAGGCCAAATATTAGGACAGAGCATGCTCCTAGCACCTTTATCATCTAGGAAATTAGAAACTTTTGAGGAGCTATGACCAGAAGCCAATGATGAATACCAAAATATATATATAATTAAATATAATATATTTATTATATATATTATATATTATATATATAATATATATTTTATGTATCAGGATATCACAGGGAGTGTGGTGCATAGCCCCTTCCCTTTCTGGGTCTGGGTCTACAACAAGTTAAGATAAAGCAAGGAGGTATTCAGCTATTCGGAGGATTTAAAAGGCCAAGGAGATGAAAGAGGACCCACAGGGGAGACCCTTCTGTGGCCGTCTGAGACTGCCCGTCTAAGTGGACTGGCAGTTACCAAGGAGGCAGAGCCTAAATTGTCCTGTGGCGGCTCTGGGTGTATTTGCACTGCTAGAAGTCAGACTGTTCAAGAAGGGGACAGTGCCTTCCCACCTTTGTAAATATGAAGAGCCAAAGAGAAGGGCTATGTGTGAAAGCCTTCCTAAACAGAGCTAGCCTGAAGCATGATATAGGTTCTAATCCTAAATTAATCCTGCATCACATAAGATTTCTGCTGGGCATGAAGGTCTTCAAACGTATTATTCTTGGAATCTCAGTCTCCTTTGGGAGTCAGGATGCTAGCTGTCTTAGCCCAGACTCTTTAGAAAACAGAGCCCAAGGCACATGATTATATGCTAATCTTTTATGGGGATGTGCAATCCCAGCACAGCTAGAGTGAGGGAGAAGGGGAATGAGGCAAGGAACAAATGCCAGCAGATAGGAGAAGGTGTGTACCTAGCTGGCAAGACAAGAAACCAATTGCTGTGTCTCCAGGCACCATCCTCTGAAGGGCCATGTGAACATCTCAGGTCAATGTGCTCTCGGGGAAGGACAGGGAGGAATTACCCTTTACCTCCCGTATCCCACTGGTCAAAAGATTGCTCCATGGAGACACACACACTTCCAAGGGTTGCACATGTGGGGGTGCAGAGGCATCTTGCATCTCAGCAGCAGTAGGGATGCCCTTGGGCAGGAGGGCAGAAGAAGGCCATGTAGGCCTGAGGCAGGAGCTTACTTAGGTCATGCTGTAGTGGTGGTGAAGACTCTTCTTGACCAGATTCTTATTCTCTGAATATTGTTTTGACCAGGCTCTGTCTTTGGGCCTGTCCTCAAATGTCCAACTTTAGCAAGAATCCTGCTAAGTCAATTTTGCCAGAATCCATCATTCATTCCCCACTCCAGGTGATATCTGATCACCATGGTCTGCTTTCAGCAAGAATCACATTAGGTCAGTTTATCAAAGAATTACCTTGCCCTCTTAGTAATCTTCCATTCACTGATAGCCAGCCATACTCTGCTCCTTGGCTCTAAATCCCCACTTTTTCTTGATATATTTGGAGGTGGCCTAATCTCTCCCCTACTGCAAAGCCTCATTGTAGCAGTACCCTTGGATCAGGTCTTTCTTAGCACCTTCAACAAGCAATGGGATAGGTTTTTCTTTAGCAGTAGTCAGACCATATAGAAGTGGTCGCCCTGGTGAGTTCAAAGTCCATGCAAGGTGCCTGATACACTAGCTTAGGATCCATTTCTACAGGCAAGAATGGACTCTGGGTAAATAATTTAAAACTAAGATCTGTTAAAGATCTTTCAGAAGGGATGTCTGAACACCAAAAGTTCCAACTAACTAAGTCTAGACTACTCAGCTAGTAGCTACCAGAGTCTGACTCTGAACCCAGGCAGACTAGTTCCACACCCTGCTATCTTACTTGTTGCATTTAACAGACACAAAAGAACATTATAGCATACAGAAGTGTACATGGGCTCCATCCCTTATCAACCTTGTGATCTAGGGCACCTCTGTGGCCTTGGTTTGTTCATCTGTATCACGCAAGTGGGCATTCACTGGGATTTTATGGGAATAAATATTTTGAAAGAAGTCACTGAAAGTATACCTCTCCATGCCTGGCTCCACATAGACACACACTCAATTTTCTGTTGTTATTATTATGTTGTTGCTGTTGTTGTTATTATTATTATTACCAAATAACTTTGAAGTGTTTTCACCTAAAATGGTGCTTACTGAACACAGTACACTTTTTAGCACAAAGAAACACAATTAGCTTCTTTCAAGTTTTAATTTTGGCCACCTTTACCTCCCCAAAGTGTACAACGCATGCATATAATACAGTGTACTGGAATGATTAGTGATTGAGCATGCAGTGACCCCAGCTACTTTCTGTGAAATCCAAATTGAGTGAGCTGACACACCACAGAGACAGAGAGAGCTGTTTAGATAATTGCTAATCATTCATGAGGATAAAATAAACCTTTGCAGGAGACCTCATCCTCATACTAGATTATTATAATACTTAAGCAAAATCTCTGCCTTTAAAAATGTCTTATAAATTTAGTTTGAACGCTTGTATTAGGTTTAATACCATCTTATTTTTCTGTTTTATGAATCATGTCAGTTTTTCTCTGGAGCTTGAAAGAAACGGTATCCATTAACAGAAGGGAAAGTCATTAAATGACTCATCCTGTCACACCACTGGGAGATGCTCACCCCAGGTTTGTTTTATGTGCTCATTTGGGTGTGGGACACGGAAATACTAATCCCAGAGCTGACCCTCAGCCCCACTCCTTTTGAGACCCTCCTGAGGCTATTTCCACAGTATTCCTTATCAGCATACACATCACTCTTCTCTGGCTTTGGTAGGTGATTTTGCATAGCCACACATCAATAGTTCATTGATCGACTGAGTAGAAAAAGGAAGAGTTCCCCAAAAGTAAATTGTTCAACTAAATGGAGCTTATCCTTGCAAATAACACATTTAAAAGTTTTAATCATATTTGAAAGAAATGTTTCTAGGACGTACGTGTCCTAGTCAGAAATTATTTGGTAGTAAGTCACCAAAACCTACTCAGGCTGGCTTAAGCAGAGCGGAAGGTTTCTGGAACAGATACAGGGGCATCTCATGGAATCCAGGGCAAAAAAAAAAAATAAATAAAAGTCCAAAGTTTCCTAAGAGGCGGGTAAATTAACACTCCCATCATTGGTCCAACTCATACTCTTGGGGACCATTTAACTACTGATCGCTGTTTCTCAATTAACAAACTGTAGGGACGTGTCCTGATCAAGGAGGTGAAGAACTGGGTTTGAGTACCAGCTCTGGCTCCAAACAATACTGTCACATTAAACATTTGTTTGTAGTTCTTAGCCAAAGAAGGGCATCACTTGCCTCTACCCCAAAGAAGTATTAGAAAATAGAGTAGTATTCATTGTCACAGTGACTTGGGGAAGAGACGCTACTGATATTTAGTGAGCAAGAGTCAGGGGTGCTTGTTTACCTCCAGCGTACACACAGCCCCACAAGTGAAGAACTGGTCTCACTTCACACCACTCCCTCCCTCAAGCCCCCAAATGCCAGTCGTGTCCTGAGAAACAGGGAACTCCTGTGAATATTGATTTAGTTTCCTCAAAATGAATGGGTTTAGCCCTTGGGTCCATTACAGTTTTTTAATTCTGTGACCTAACCATGACAGTTCAACATATTAGTACAGAGAGGCCCTCTGGTAGTGATTTGTGCTGTTGGACACCCATTCTGCTCATCCCCATTTCTGAGCACACTGAAGGTTGGAAGCATGTGACCAGTGCTGGCCAATGAGCTGTAAGCCAAAAAGCATGTCACTTCCAAAATGAACTGTTAGTTGTCAGTGAGTTATCCATGAAGGTGCTCTTTTCCCTTTGCTGTGCCAACAGATATTATAATAGATGGTGGCTGCTTCATGAGCCATGGGTCCCAGAGTGAGATAGTCCTGATTCAGAGTATTGATTATAGACAGGAGTATGGGTAAAAAATAAACTTTCATTATTTCAAGTCATTAAGATTTGGGGGACTGTTTGTTACTGCAGCAAACACAGCCAACCCTGACTGATATAGGCTCTCAGAATTGCTTTGTGCCAGAATTCTTTTTAAGTACTTTACCAACAGTAACTCATTTAATGTTTACAATAACCGCATGAAGTAGCTGTCATCACTATCCTCATTGTATAGATGAGAAAAGTGAGTTGCAGGTTGAGCAATGTATGCAGGTGGCAATAAGTGACAGTGCTGCGATTCAAACCCAAACACTCTGGCTCCAGAATCCTATCTTAACTGCAGTGCTATACTGCCTCTCATGTCTTTTTTTTTTTTTTAAGACTTTATTTATTTATTCATGAGAGACACAGAGAGAGAGAGAGAGGCAGAGACACAGGCAGAGGGAGAAACAGGCTCCCTGCAAGGAGCTGGATGTGGGACTCGATCCTGGAACTCCAGGATCATGCCCTGAGCTGAAGGCAGATGCTCAACCACTGAGCCACCCAGGCATCTCGCCTCTCACGTCTTATGTAGCAACTGCCCCTATGCTAAATGACCTTAAACTAAAGGGCTTCAGTTATCTAACTTCTGGTTTCAGTATTTTAAAAATTATATTCCTAATTCCTGTTATCTGTCACTTTTTTGCCATTGCCAACATACCTGCCTCTAGCAATAATCACCTTCCCTTCTCTCTTCTAATATGCTGTTTATAATCAATTATGGACTAGGAAACCAGATAATTAAGCTTGTTACATATGTTATAATTGTGACTAATTGAGTCTGGCCACCTTGATAGTCAGCATCGCTCTGTTCCTCACCTACTTGCCTTGCTCAGTCTCTGGTAATTGTGTGATTGGTGGCTCTTGTATTGTCCCCACTCTAAACAGCATGCTGTTTCGAGGGAAGGTAATGAGCTTAATTCACCTTTGTGTCTTTCTGTCCCCTTCCCCCAGTACCTAGCACAATGCTTTGCATATGTTAGGTAACTAATAAATATCTGCAAAGACTATTAAGTAATTAGGTCCTGAGTAATGGCCTAAGAGCTTGCCTATAAGTTAATTAGATGGACTTTGCTACTAGTCTTTGGGACATCCATTTTAGCTGTCTAGAGGCCTTTGGGACTTTTTATTTGTGTCTTGGATACTTAGGATTATGGGACAGAGAGATCAATGCATTCTTTCGTTTAGTTCCCCAGTAGATATTTATTGAGTTTATAACATAATATTAAGAATACTAGCAGCTTGTATTTCCTGAATATTTACCACATGCCAGGGAAATGTTTGAAACACCTTATAAGTATTAATTCATTCAGATCTACAACAACCCAATAAGGTAGGTGCTATTATCATCATCCCATTTGCTAGCTGAAGAAGCTGAGGCACAAAGAACAATTTTCCCATGGCCCCATAGCTAGTAGGAAGTAGAGTTAGACTGGCTAGATGCTAGGGATACAGGTGTACAAAACAGAGAAGCCACCTGCCCTCATGAGGTTGACATTCTAGTGGGAAAGCCAGAAAAGAAATAAATAAGTATATAAATCCATAAAATATTTGCAGGTTGTAATAAATGTTCTAAAAGGAATAAACAGAGTGCCATGATTGAAAACAAAGCAGTGGCATGGGAGTGTGACCCAGGAGGCCATCTGTGATGGAGTATATTAGTTCATTATCTATTACTGTATAAAAAAATTATCCCAAAATGTAATGTTTAAAGTAATAAACATTTATTATCCCATATTTTCCTTGGGTCAGGAATTTGGGAATGGCTTAGTGGGGTGGTTCTAGCTCAGAGTTTCTCAAGAGGTTTTAGTTAAGATATCACCTGGGGCTGTGATCATCCAAAGGCTTGACTGGGGCTGACGGATCTGCTGTCAGACACAGGTCCATCAGATGGGCCCAAGAGAAATGTCAGGGACTTGCAGTAGCTGGCTACAAGGCTCTCCTGATGTCTGATGCTAGGACTTGAAATCCAAAGAGCAGCAGCCAGATTGGAAGATCACAAGCAGGATAAAATCTCATGAGCACAAGCTAGACCCCACAGGACAGGCTGAAACCTGTGTTCATTCCTGATGATGAGGGCGTCCTACAGTAGCCAGGGCCCTTCAGGACAGATCGGAACACACACAGCTGGCCCACCTCCTGCTTCACACCAACAAGATGAACCAGAAGACCAGGAATAAAGTATATATGCTGCTGCCCACCCTCTAGGCACCCACCCACACACACAAAGTCTCTAAGAATCCCTACCTGGAAATATACAAAAAAGGGAATTCATTAGTTCATCTTAGCCAGGTTAACACATTGCAAAGCTGTCACACCATCCTACTCTCTCCTGTGACTGTCAGAGGGGGTCTTGACAGGAGGCATCAGTCCCTCTCTGTGAGGCCTCTCATTAGGGATGCTTGAGTATCCTCGTGTCATGGCAGCTGGCTGCTCCCAGAGCAAGTGATCCAGAGAGAGAGTGAGGAGAAACCTGCAGCATCTTCTGTGGCCTGGCCTTGGAAGTCCTGTGTCACTTCTGCCGTTCATAAGTGGGTCACTGAGACCAGAACACACTCAAAGGAGGGATAATGAGGCTTCACCTCTTGCAGAAAGCAGCATCAAAGACTTTGTGGACATATTTTAAAAGGCAGCAGCTCAACCAGCACAGAGTGTTTTGGGCAGAGGTGACAGCCAGAAGCCCTGAAGAGCTTGACGTGAGCAGGATCCTTCCTGAAGGTCACTGCGGCCAAAGCTTCAAGGGAAAGCCCCAGGGAAGAGCTGTCTAACCTGTGGCCGGGCTTTCTCAATCATGAGGCAGAGTTTGTATTTTATACTAAGTGCAATGACTAGAAGTCATGGTGAGGTCTGAAGAAAAGTGTCTGATTGACTTTTCTGAAGTGCTGCGGGGTCTACTCTGTGAGGAGGGGTTTGCACAGAAGCAGGAGCCCCCAGGAGCCCTGAAACCCCAGGTCTGTTCTTGTCCTGGCTCTGCCACTGATTTGATTGGTTCACTTAATAAGCTCTCTGGACCTCACTTTCCTCATCTGTAAAACGAAGTGACAATTTCCTGCACTCTTCCCAGCATGTCAGCAGGACACAGGGAGAGATGCACGTGGAGACGTTTCATAACTGCCAAGTGCACTGCCATTGGGGATCTTTTGGCTGACTCGCTCCGGGTTACCACCACTTCCAGAGTTCAGGGATTTCAACGCCAGAAGGTACAACGGTCACGAGAAGAATATTTTAGCTTCACTAAATCTAGTTGTACAATTGCTACTCAATGTTTTAACAGAGTTAATACTTACTACAATGGTTAATTTTATGTGTCAGTTTGGCTGGATCACGAGCACCCAGATAACCTGGTTAAACATTGCTCCAGTGTGTCTGTGGAGGTGTTTCTGGGTAAGATCAGCATCTGAAGTGATAAACTGAGTAAGGCAGTTGGCCTTCCCCAATGTGGGTGGCCCTCGATCAATCTGTGGAGTGTCTGAACAGAACAAAAGGGGAGAATTCTCTCTCTGCCTGACTGCTGAGTTGTGACATCAATCATTTCCTGTCCTCAGACTGGAACTAACACCATCAGACTCCCACTGGAACAGAACCACCGGCTTTCCTGTGTCCCTAGCATGCAGATGGCAGATCATGGGATTTCTCAGCCTCTGTGGTGATGTGAGCCAATTCTGTTTCCCTGGAGAACCTCACCTAATTCACCCCACACAGTATTTAAGTAACCAAAGTCCATCACATTGTGTACAGTGCCTCCAGGTCATGGTGGCATCCCTGCAACCATCCATGAGGACTTGCACCCCCGGCCATGTGGCATCAGCTGTCTTTGTTCAGTGTCCTAGAAGCAGAGCCTAAGAGGGGAGTTTGGTGCAAATGGCATAAAAAGGGGGTTACTCTCAAAAGACATCGCATGGGGATGTGAGAGAAGATGACAAAGCAGGAGAAAGAGCAGGCCGTACTCAGAGGCCTGGCCTATGCCTGATCCCATGGGGAGGTCAGGAGCATGAACCGTACCTACTTGTCCTGCCCGGAGGTACGCAGGCCTGGTTGGCATACGGCATCCTTGCCTCTTGTGTAACAAGTCACCCAAGACATAGTGTTTTCAATCAACAGTAACCCATGTTTACATGTTTACATGCACACCCATGTTTACAGCAGCATTATTCACCCCAGCCAGAAGGTGGAAGCCACCCAAGTGTCCATCGATGGGTGAACGGATAAACAAAATGTGGTCTGCATGTACAGTGGAATATTTTACAGTCTTAAAAAGGAAGTTCATCACAACATGGATGAATTTTGAAGATGTTATGCTAAGGAGAATAAGTCAGACACAAAAAACGAGTACTGCATGGTTCTGCCTAGAGTAGTGGAATTCGTAGGGATAGAAAGGAGAATGGTGGTTGCCACAGCTGGGGGAGAGAGGATGGGAAATTGTTTCATGGGTTTGGAGTCTTACGTTTTGCAAGGTGAACAAGCCCTGAAGATTTACTGCATAACAAAGTAGATACACTTAATTCTACTGAACTGTATACCTAAAAATGGTTAAAGTGGTAAATTTTATGTGTTCTTTACCATGACTAAAACTAAAGTAAGTTTTGAAACAAGAGGGAACCTTTATTAATGGTACTGTGTCTCTAGATCACAGGTGTGGGAATGTCAAAGCTTCTTTCCTCATGTGCCTGGTTCTTAGCCAGAGAATACTTGAGGGGCCAAGGCTCCTTGGCTGTGGTCCCTCGGCACAGACTCTCCAGTGTGGTGTCTTCAGGGTTGCTGGACCTCTTCCATGATGCTTCAAGACCACAGTGGCACATGTTCAGAGACAGAGACAGAAACAGAGAGCAAGACCTAAGCTACATCTTTTCTTATAATCCAACGTTGAAGGTGCATGTCCTAGGGATACCAAAATGAAGTACCACAAACTGGGTCACTGAAAATGAGAAATTGGTTCTGTCGCAATTCTAGAGTCTAGAAGTCCAGAATCAAGGTTTTGGGCCACAGTCCTTGGGAAGGTGCTAGGAAAGAACCCCTTCTAGCCTCTTCCTAGCTTCTGGTGTTGCCCACTATCTATAGTGTTCTTTGATTTGTAGACACACCACACCAGTCTCTACCTCTATCATTCATGGCACTCTCCCTGTGTGTGTGTGTGTGTAAGTCTCTACATCTCTCCTTATAAGGACAAGAGTCATTGGACTTAAGGTTCACTCTAATCAAGTGTGACCTCATCTTAACTTGATTACATCTGCAAAGACCCTAATTCCCAGTAAGGTCATATTGAGGGCTACTGGGGTTGGGACTTAGACATATATTTTAGGGAATACAAGTAAACCTAGAAGGCATGCAGCATCACTTCCACCTCATCCTACTTCTTAGAAGTAAGTCATTAAGGCTGGCCCATCTTCAGATGAGAGAGGAATTTGGAGACTGCCTTTGGATAGGAAGAATGGCCAAGAACTTGTGGAAAGTGTTTGATCTCTCAGGTATCTCTGGATCTGCATCTCCAGTCAGCCATGGGCCAGGCTTCAGGGCTGGTCCAGTCTGCCAATGGGGACCTGGGAGCAGCACCAACAGCACCTGCCACAAAGACATGGCCACCAGCCCTTTGCAGACTACATCTCCCCTTACATGACATGCTACAACAAACTCTTCTTCCATTATAAAAATAGAACAGCTTTTGAAATGAAAGAACATTTTAAAATTCTATTCAGACACTCAAATAATAATACCCTCCCTAGTAAAGCATTTAGAATGGGTTGTATACCGTTTCAACAACTTTTTAGATATTAACAGATTTAATCCTCCCAACCATGGAAAGTCATTGCCACTATTATTCTCATTTACAGATGGGGAAACTGAGGTCCAAAGAGGCTAAATAGCTTATCCAAGTTCACATGACTGATGAGTGGTGGAGCTAAAATTGGATGTTCAGCATCTGGATCCCTAACCTATGCTCTTAGCCACATTATCATACTGCTGTACTATCACAGAATCCAGTGAGAACAAAACAAAGCAAAACAAACTTGAGCTTCCGCTACATAATAATTTAGATTTATAATTGAGTTTAAACATAATTCCAAGACATCAAGGATCAAACAGGCACATGACTACCTTCCCAAGAAACTCCATGCACTGAAGCATGACCATGACATTAGCCCTTCTTCCAGAAGAAAGAACTTAGATCAGTCAAACCCAAGGCTGCATGGAGTAAGGCAGGGGTAGGGGTGTTTTGGAAGAGCAAAGCTCTTGAAGCTCCAAATTCCAGCATTAGCAAACCTTTCAGCTGTAACTAATCTGCAACAGAGCAGTGATGTGGGAGGTGGGTATTTTGCAAGCAGACCCTGTCTCCTGGTAGTCGGATGAGGTAAATCAACTGATTTCCCCAATGAGATATGTTTTCTATTGAGCTTGTGCTTTCAATTATCCAAATGAAGAAAAATTCCATTTTTTTGGCTCTTTACCAGATCTTGATTTTCTTGCTCATTCTCAGCTCCTGGACACTTCCTCTTCCAAAGCTACTTGGAACTAAAGATTCTGATATTTCGCTTAGTGGATTCTGTGTGTGTGTGTGTGTGTGTGTGTGTGTGTGTGTGAGTGTGTGTGCATGTCTTTGAAGTGGGGCAGTCAGGGGTGGTACAGCACTCTAAGCAGTCATGGACTACCAGATAAAATGCCCTTGATCTGATTTTGCTTCAAACCATCAAATTGTATCACTCAACAATCCCACAGCCTCCAGCTGATGGAGTTGCACAAGTGCTCAAGGATAATTGGCATTTTAATGGGGAAATGCCATGTTCCCAAGTGTCAGAATAGCAATAAGATGCCCCAAGGGCCATTAACACAGTTCTTGGGTAATTAAAGTTGCTCGCCCATCAGTCTTGGTCTCAGAACTGATCCCATGCTTGCAGCAGGGCTTCTGGGGTGCCCCATTCTCACAGACCACTAAATTGGAACGTTAATGATCAAAATGGCTCTTCCCATGCAAACACACCCATGCAAGAGGTACTGAAGATCACTTGTAGCACTGTCTGTCACTGCCTTTCTTCTATCTTATCTTCGGCCACAGTTGAGCTTAGGTGAGAACACTGAGAGCTGTGGGTGATAGAAGGAATACCCTTTCTCTCTAAGTCTTCTTGTATCAACTTGAAATAAAGTCACATTTCAAAAAGGAATTTTGATCTCATGCAGTCATCATTTTCTGAGAGTTTCCTTCCAGACATTAGGTACGGTGTGTATGGAAGGCCTTGGCTTGGTGAGTAGGGTTGGACAACAGTTTCACCTCCATTCATCCCCTTGGCAAGGCACTCTGGTGTCAGCATTGCTCATGCTGGTCCTTGCTAATGTTGAATGAGCACCGAAGCACCACCTCACTCTACCATCTGATGCACCCAAGCATCACCTCACTCCACCACCTGTACAACTGTCATTACCTGTATGGAAGAGGAAGTGGAGATTAAGACAGGGAAGGTGCCTTGTCCAAGGTTACACAGGAGTTGGAAATCAAGCTCAAGATGACTTCAAACTTTTTTTTTAAGATTTTATTTATTTATTCATGAGAGCCACACAGAGAGAGAGGCACAGACACAGGCAGGGGGAGAGACAGGCTCCATGCAGGAAGCCTGACATAGGACTCGATCCTGGGACTCCAGGATCACACACTGGGCTGAAGGCGGCGCTAAACCACTGAGCCAAGGCTGCCCTCAAGATGACTTCAGAGCTCAAGATTTTCATCACAACACCATCCTTCCCTCATTCACTCTTCAAAATTTGTAGGTGACTTATGTCTGTTCTTATTATAAAAGTATACCCTCCTCAAAGAAGTTGTTGTTGTCATTAAACATTTTATTTATTCATGAGAGGTACAGAGAGAGAGAGAGGCAGAGACATAGGCAGAGGGAGAAGCAGGCTCCCTGCAAGGAACCTGATGTGGGACTCATCCCAGGGACCCCAGGATCATGATCTGAGCCACCCAGATGCCCCCCTAGGAAAGAATTAATTCTCATTTTGCCCAAAGGTTCTTCCCACCACTATCTTGGGAGTGTGGAATAGGGTTCAGGTTAAAGGGTGAGGACAGATGGAGGTCTTTGGGAAAAGACTCGAGGCTGCTAAAACAATAATACATAGGCTGGATGGTATAAAAAACAAACATTTATTTCTCACCATTCCGGAGGCTGGAGAGTCCAAGATCAAGGAACCTGCAGAGTCTGGCAAGAGCCTGCTTCCTGATTGGTGGCTGTCTTCTTACTGTGTCCTCACATGGTGGAAGGGGTGAGGGAGCCCTCTGGCATTTCTTTTACAAGGGCACTAGTCCATTCATGAGGGTTCCACCTTCATGACCTAATCACCTCCCACTGGCCTCACTTCCCAGTACGAACACATTGGGAGTTGGCATTTCAACATACGAACTGGGCAGAGGAGACACAGATATGCAGTCCATAACAGCTGGTGAGGTGGAACGGTGCTTTCTTTCCCCCAGCAGGAACCGTCTCCAGGAAGAGAGATGCAACAGTCAGAGCTCTGACAGGAAGCAGATGACTCACTCAAATAGGGTAGTTTGTGGGCTGTTGAATAAAGGGACTCTACAAAGCTAGGATAGGGTTTAAGTGGATCAGGAAGGGATGAGAGAAAATTTCAAGTCCGGCAAAAGTCAGAGCTATTACCTCCTGTGATATGAAAGGAAACAGGACCATGGTTTCAGATCTCCAGAGAAGGTGGTACATGGAGATGGTTGTCCAATAGGAGCCATGTCCTTCACTGGAGGGACAGGGCCAAGCCCCTGTGACCTGGCAAACGGGGTAAGAGACAAAGCCCAACCTCATTCTCTTCCCATTTTGAGCCTTCCTACCAGTGCTGCCATCAGCCAAACACACCCCAAATCCAAAGGGCAGAGGAGCCCCATTCTCAGGGGTGCCCCCTTCCCCAGGCATGCAGCTCTGGGATGGAGCTGGATCTGGAGTGGCAAACAAAGAGACCCAACAGAACAGAATGACACACCAGAAGTGTGTAACAGGATACAGAATGGAACTAACTCCTTTCCTCAGAGCTTACTGCTGGGGAAAATTCTTACTCTCCTATTCGTGTTTTTATTCGTTGGTTGGCTTTTTGTTTGTTATTGTTGTTACTGGCTTCCTCCCCCAGCTTCATTTATTCATTAGAAGAGGAAGGATTAATTGACTGGCAAGCCAGCAACAGAGCAGGCTTGGTAGCCCAGCCCCTTCCCTATCTCTCTCCCTTGGGGACCTGCCTGCCTACAGAAAGTATGTATTCAGGTCTGCTGTCAGCCAGGTGGTTATCTTAGCAATAAATCCCTGCCTCTGAGGAAAAGGAGAAAGGCCTATGATTTTCCAGTGTTGCCTGAGACTGGCTAGGTAGACACATCAAATTCTAGGATGCAGTATTGGTGAGTCTTTTGACCAAATCTAAATACATCTCTGATCTGGCTTTATCAGAAATGAAACTGGTATTTTAATCTTGACTTGCCTTATATGCTTGTCATCACTCAGTTTCCAACCTAAAGTGGAAAAGAAAAGGCTGTATTTATTTAATCTCAAAATTAGCAACTGGTGCTCAAAGTTGAAGACAAAAGAGCGTCAAAGAGGTACCAAGCAGACATGTCTCTGGGGCTTATTAAGAAGCAGGTGACCTGGTCTGCCACCATGCAGCAGTCCCCTTCCTGTGCCTACCCCTGCCTCCCGCACCAGCCTGAAGCCTTTAGGGGTGTCCCTTACTGGTGGGTACCTAGAAGTTAGCATTGCTGCATCTCCCACCCCTCCCCCTGGAGGACGGAAGGGTGGTGCTTCCTCCCTGAAGCCAAGTGAGAGGAGTTACAAAAGGACCACCGCAGAATTGGACAGGTGGTAAAGAATCAGAGAGAGATGGGAAGAGAAGAAAGTCCACACTGTAGTAGTGGGTCATGTAGATGTCAGAAATTGTAGCTCCATCTGAGCCATTTTGCTTCTAACCCACCCAAGGAATTACTCCAGCACCACGGACAGGAGTCGGGGGAAAGGGGCTGATGGTGGTCTGGTACCTATTGCTCTGTAGCAAGCCATCCCAAGACTTAGGGCTTAACATGACAAACACTTCATTCTATGTCATGATTTTGTGGGTCAGGAATTCAGGCAGGACTCTGCTGAGAAGTCATCTGCTCCCTGTGACACTGACTGTGGTCCCTTGGTGGTATGCGGTAGGTGAATGGGCTGGTCTCATGACTTGGTGGCACAGGTAGATAGATGGCTGGACTCAGACTGTTGCTCTGAGCACCTGGCCAGCAAGGCATCTCAGAATACACTTTTCACATGGCAGCTCAGGGCTCCCAGAGAATGTTCTTAGAGACCCCAGTGGCAGCTGCAAAGTTTCTTATGACTGAGCCTGAGAAGTCCCAGCCTGTCCTTTCTATTGTGTTCTATCAGCCCAGGCTTAAGGGGAGTGGAAAGAGATCCCTCCTCTCCACGGAAGTTGTAGCAAAGATTCTGCAGCCATCCTTATGTACCCTGGAGGCGCTTGGCAGATGTCTAGCCAGAAGGTATGTCTCAGGTCAGGGAGATGCGGGTGGGGAGGCTGCTCTCCCAGGACCTACTGTATAACTTAGTTATCTGCCCCAGGAGAAAGCCTGTATTGGCTGCCAGCCCAGCAGAAGGCATTGCCAGAGAAGCTGGGAGAGCCTTAAAGAGAAACGAGAGTACCAGTTTGGGGACGTTTGTCCCTTCTTCCCCCATCTGCCTCTCAACCCCTGACGCACCAGA
The DNA here is from genome assembly GCF_011100685.1 of Canis lupus familiaris. Taxonomy (NCBI): domain Eukaryota; kingdom Metazoa; phylum Chordata; class Mammalia; order Carnivora; family Canidae; genus Canis; species Canis lupus. The sequence goes on from NC_049241.1 coordinate 20,219,092, forward strand.
GGAGGGAGGCTAAGAGATGAGGGGAACGAGCCAAAGGAGAAACCATGCCCCCCGGCCCTCGCAGGATCCCCAGGTCAAAGCCAAGGGTGCCATAGGGGCTGGGAAGTGAGAGTTAACTTGGATATGAAACGGGAACTTGAAGCTAGCCTGGACTGGGCTTTTAAAACCTGAAAATGCCTAGAAATGGATGCAATGTGTTGAACTCTCATGAAGGGAGATCAGACACAGCACAGGTGAAGGCGGCAGCTAGAGGAAAGACCGCAGTTGTCTGTCTCCATATCGAAGCCAGACTGTTCGTTCGGTAAACTGGTAACATTTGCCTGGTAACACATGGGCGTCAGGCAGCCAGAGATGGGTTTGTAAGACTGGATGGTGCTCCTTTCTGAAGAAAGTGCAGGACTTACAGCTTTCCCAAACAAGCCACTGGGAGCCCACCGCCTCTACTGAGATGGGGCAGGGACACTGGGGACCTGAGCTTAGACACCAGAGCAAGGACAGTGGGCTGGGGAGGGAGAGAAGCTGAGGGGGACCAGACAGTGCAGACAGAGGAAGGATTCCCAGATGCCTGAGGCTGCATGCTGGGTGGGCAGAAGGGAAGGGCAACACATTGTGCACCATCCCCTGGACTTTGTGCATGCTTCCAATGGGCCATGAGCGGGAGTGTTGCCTTCGGGTGAGGGACTCGGGTGGTGTACCCTTTCTGCACTGCTGGCACTGCCAAGCACTTACGTCGAACACAAAACAGAAGCACAGATGCCAGCTCTGGGTTTCTGGGCGGCTCAAAGGAGCATCCCCCACTTAGGAAAAGAGATGAACAAGGAAGAATGAGTTCTAACGGTGCTAATAACTGTGTCAGTCAGGATTGTGACACGGACACAGATGGCACTCTCAGTGTGGATCATTTGAGGAGTGGTTAGGCAAGGGACTATTTATAAAGTGGTGGGCAGGTTTAGGGACTCCACCATCGATAATACACCTTCCTGGAGCAATAACAGGGAGCTATGACCCTCCCAGGACAGTGAGAGCAGGTGAGGTCACACTGACTGACCTGGAGGTGGCAAGGGCTTCCAGGTGTGAGCAAGGACCTTTAAGGGAATCCTGCCAAAGACAACTCCAGAGAGGGGAAGAGGGGATGAATTAGCGACACCCAACCAGAAGTTGGAGGACAGGAAGTAAGCCTCCTGGGGCACAGAGCAGGGGAAAGTACTTGGTGGACAGTGGATTGAGGGCAGAAAATAGAAAATATCCAGCATAGTGACAATAAAATATAATATCAGTGATAGTGGCCAAACAGATACTCATTAAATTCCAAATCTAGTGCTGATTTAATCCTTATGACGTTATCAGGACAGTTCCTATTAATATGGCCCAGATCACAGATGATGAAAACAGGGCTCAGAGAGCTTGAATAAGCTACAGTGTCACAGGGCTCGAAAGTGGTAGAACTGGACCCAGACCAGGTATTTGTGCTCTAAAGCCTGTGCGCCTGCCCCTGAGTCATACTGCCTCTTCGATACAGGGAAGCAGGGAGTCTTAGTCTTCAGGACGTAGCAGAAGACCCAGTACTCCTAGAGATCTAGCATCAGCTCCTAAGAGGAAAAGTGGAAGCAGTTACCCCTCCCCAAATTCCCAGGACTCCCAATGGTGGAGAGTGGTCAATGAAAGGATGGGACACGTGGGGCGAGAGTATGCCCAGATGGACCATGTGAAAGGGACATACTTTTTAAAAGTAAAAATCACGACCCTTATGCACATCAATAATGAGTACAGGTCAAAGACTTTATTTAACTCCTTAATTAATGAAAAAAAAAACAGTTAAGTATTTCAATCAGTTCAAAGGAGAGTGAAAAAAAGCAGGCCAATATATAGGTAGTCAGAAATGTTGACATGGGTTTTTGCTAATAGACGTAACACCATCCTTTTCCATGTGGGGGAAAGGGCGAGGTTGGGGGGGCATCAATTGCATCTCCACTGGACAAAATTTATTTGCATTCTAACCATATAGTTGATTTCCTATGTCGTACAGATTTTGAAATAGCTCATTAAAGACAATGGAAGGGACAGACCCCTACTGAATCCGATAACCCACCCGGTAAAGTGCATCTTGTATTCCATTGAAGGAACATCAAACGATCTTTTTTCCCCCTTCTTTTTAACCTGTATCAAAGACTTTCCCAGCCACTCTTGACAGTTATGATTGCACTCCTCTGCGAGTCTACCAGCCAATTGTCCCTGTGCTTATCCAGATTTGGGGGTGGGTGCCCCACGGGGGAAGCAAGAAGCTAGCAGAGGGGCATTGCACTGCCTCTAGGACTGCTCCCAGACTCTTCTCCTTGTCCTTCATTTCCAGGGAAAATACCACCCTCTTTCCTTTCTCTGGCTTCTTCACCCCCTCTTATCTTGTAACAATAAACTGTGATGTCTAATTCATTAGTAACTGAGAAACTCCTTCTTTTCTCCAGAGCAGCTTCATCTTCAAACTTTCCATGGAGAGTGAAATTCTTTGCATCCCATGTTTCAGAGCTACAAAGAAAAAGAAAAGAAACAACAACCAAAAAATTTAAATTTCCAGACGAAATTAAAAATTAAATTAATTGGTTGAATTGAAATTGAAACTCCATACTAAGGCGTTCATCTTCTCCAAGTCTTGAATCACTGTCGCCTTCTCAGTAAGATCTTCCCTGACTCCTGTTAGATGGTGACCCATCACTCCCATTCACCTTGTACCCTTCTCAGCTCTAGTTTTTGTCATCTACTAACTTCGGACTTACTTATTTTTGAAGGGACTCAGAACATGTCACCTCAAGCTATACCACTTTGGCATAAGGATTGTTTTGAGCTGAAGGCAATTAAGAAAGGAGACACAGGAAGAGTTCATGCTCCTGCTATCTGCCTGAAAGTAGGGCAGAAATTTCCCTTTTGTAAAGGAAATTTCCATTTGCAAAGATACTCCCCCCCTCCCCGCCCCAACCCCATACCAGGAAGAGGAAGATCACTCTTCTCGATAGAGATGGGACCTGGATAAGGTGCATAAACAGCCCTCATCTACCATTGTTTCCTCCAAGCACTTCCTAGTCATATGCCCACATTTACCTCCCTCTCCAAGCCCAAACCCCCTTGTCTTTTGTTTGTCATATTTCCACAATACTGTCCCAACCTTTGTTAAAATGACATATAAGGGCGCAGGTATAACTGCCTCTTTGAGTTTTTTCACTTCTTTTCTGTGAAGCCCCCAGGCATGTAATATTATAAACATCCATATGCCTTTTGTCACTTAAATTTGCAGGCCCCAGTGAAATCACCTACAATGGTAGAGTAAAAGTTTTCCTCCCCTACATTGTCTATCTCCCTTTTCTCGAATATCACTTCCTTGAAAGTAGTGATTTTTGTTTCTTTTGTGCAATCAATAACCATACCCGCCCCCCCAGCACCTAGAAACCCCGAGCCTGCCGTATAATAGATGCTCGTTGAAGGTCTGCCAAATGAATGAATGAATGGAAATAGTCTGAACACTCAGATTCTTTCATATTTGTTTCGGCTTGAGTGCCTGGCTTCAAACTGCTTATGTAACCAAGGTAGGCCCTTTCCTCAGTTTCTCCCTTCTTCCTCTGTTTCACTCTGGCTCTGACTTTGAAAGCTGCCTGAGATCATGGAGCAGGACATAGAAACAGAAAGTTCCAGAACTCTTGTTGTACAAATCAAGCTGTATGAGGCCCAGGTTCTCAAAGCAAGAGTCTAGACCTCTGAAATGCTCTCAGGAAAGATCTAAGTTTTGTCAAACCTGAGGCTTATAAATTGGTAGGGGAGGCTGGGGGGAGGGAACTTGAAGAAAACTAGATAGGAAAGTTTATATAAATGAAAAAGAATGATGTGGCATTGCTAGAGCCTTGGAGAGGAACATGTCCTTCTGAGATCTCGTTGGACAATTCCCTAGGAATGCTTATATCAAAGGACTTACACAGAGGGCTTCCTGGTTGCAACCTGGCCACTGCTCTGCTTCAGCTTCAGTGGACCAGCAGCAGGGGCATCACCTGGGAGCCTACTAGAAACACAGAACCAGGGGCGCCTGGCTGCCTCTGTGGGTGGAGAGCATACGACTCTTGACCTTGAGTTTGTGAGTTTGAGCCCATGTTGGGTACAGAGATTACTATTTAAAAAATTAAATTTAAAAAAAAAGGCAAAAAAGAAAGGAACATAGAACATCAAGCCTCACCTTAGGCCCACTCAATCAATATCTGCCTTTTCACAAGGACCTGGGGTTTGGTTCATGTGGCTTGGCTGGGACTCAGAACCCTAGAGTGCCCCATCAACTGACAGTCCCTCACACAGCCCATGCATGCATGGGAGCCCTGGAACATTCCATTAGCTGCTGGGTGGATCCTCCTCTGCTCCCCCCCAGCTCTGTGGTCATGCTTGCTGCTGGCTAGCGCTCCCTTGCCAGTCTAAGGGATCGGGATACTCGAGTTCTTACTGAGACACTGATGGCATCCACTTGTCCTTCATGAAGGCACCATGATGCATACCAGCACCATTAAACAAGGGAGCTAGGGCCCTCAAATAGATGATGAGCAGCCCTGCATCAGATTTCTGACACTTGGGGTTACCAGGGGGTGGGTGGGATGGTGGCAGAAGCTGACTGTCTGTGTAGCACACTGGCCACCATTATCCATCTCTAGCTAGAGCTCTCTGCCAGCAAGACAGCCTGCAGTAGCAGAGAAGGAATGTCCCAGAATCCCAACCACCTGGGCAGCTTTCTGCCAGTGACTGATGAGACTGGGAGCACATGTACCCCTATTCCCTCCCTTCCACAGGGTGACTCTGAAGCACATGCTCTACACGGGCTCCTGGACCCCTCAGCAGGATCATGCTCCCACTCCTCCCACCGTGGTAACTTACTTGAGGGCATCCTTCCCTTCCCTGTCTTCCCTCAATCCTCTGAAAAAAAAAAGTGTCCTGGGGCTTCTTTCCAAATCAACTACTTGTGCTTCGATCCTTGTCTTAGGGTCTGCTATGGGGGGAACCTGACCTAAGACAGGGAAGACAGGTTGCGGTGAAGATCCTGGGCTGATTTTTCTTCCTCTGTTGACTGTGATGGCATCTGGAAAACCAGACCACTTCCTGGGGAACAATTCAATTCTGCATAGAATAGAAGCTATGGAAAAAGGCAGAACGTGGTGTTCCTGCCCACTGAACAGGCAGGCCTTAAAATTCCTCTTGGGTTAACTCAGAGCTTCTCAACCTGGGAATTTCAGACTCGATAATCCTTTGCTAGAGGCAAGGTACATTCTGTGCATTGTAGGATGTTTAGCACCATCCTGGCCTCTCCTCACTAGTTGCAAGCGATGCCACCCTTGCCCCACCGTGTGACGATCAAATATGTCTCCAGACCTTGCCCAATGCCCCCACCCTCCACTCGCGGGGGAAGGGATACAAAAATCGCCCCCACTGAGAACCACTGGGTTAATTCAACCCGTTTTTCATCTGAGCCATGGCCAGCAAAAGTCAGGCCCACCATTTTCCACCTGCAGTAAAACTTAAAGCCCTTTGGTCCCCTTCTGCCCCCTGCCCCGCCTTGCCCCAAGCCCTCATTATAAAACCCATTTGTCACTGCTCCTTTCGGAGGATGGATTTCCAGATTGTCTGCTCATGGCTAACTGGCTTGCGTTTCCGGTAAAAAGGCCCAACAAATCAGCTCCAACCTCGTCTGGGATTCCAGAGTGCCCTCAAGTGGCAAGAAAGCACAATTACCTCTGGCTCCCCTTCAAATTCTAGGCCACCCTGGAAAGAACTGGGGGTGGGTGGGTGGCCAGGATGGAGAGGGGCCCGGGACCTTCTCTTTGCTATGTTTTCTGGAAAATCTACTTCTTCACAGCGTTGTTTTGAAAATTTAGCAGCGTCTTCTCCAGGCTGCTTTGTCCTGGAGCTTGGTTTTGAATGCACCCGTGCAAGGTTTACCCTGTGGGGTGCGTGTGGCCATGGGCGTGGGCATTCTGGAAGTCTGGTCAGGTAGGGCAGGAGTGCAAATGAGGTAGGTCCTGAGAGAAGAGGCTGCAGGCCACACTGGGTTGACCGGGGTGTGTGTAAGTCAGCCCGGGTGCAGGCAGAGGGCAGCCAGGCCCTGTCAAACCCAGGACCAGGCGGGCTGCGGCAGAGGGCTGGCCTGCAGCTCTTACTCACAGGCCCTCAGGTAGGTGCTGTCCCATCCCACAGACCCTGTGTTCTCTCTGACTCACCAGTTTTAGCACTCAGCAGCCATGAGAAAGAGGCATCTGAGTTCGAGAGTTTTCTAGGCTTGCCTCAGTTGGTCAGAATGCCTCTCCAGGAGGGACGCTTTGGAGGATGGGGGGACAAGGGGCATGCCCGGGGGTGAAGCCCATCCATCCATCCATCCATCCAGTCCATCCAGTCTGTGAGGAGCAGGCCTGTGCAACCCGAACAGACATCCAGAACTAAGGAGCGCATCAGGCTGGGAGGAGGGAAGGCTTTGGGCACAGCAGGGCATCGCCACCTGCCAGTCGCTCCTTCCAGCACTAGGTGAGGGGCACTCTGCTCTCTGGAATATATTTTAAAACTGCTTCAGCTCGGAGAACTCAAAACAAGCTTTTCACCCACATCAAGTCCCCGTGGTGCCAAGTGCACGTGGGCAGTCCACCTCGCCCGTCTTCCCTTTCCTGTGGATGCCCACGTTCAGCTGCCTCGGAGACTCAGGGGAAGCCTCCCGACACCATGGTCATGCGTCACCGGAGCCCCGTGCACACGCAAGGAGCAAGGATCGGCCCATAGAGGCGCTCCGTCTCTGTGTGTTGAATGAATGTGTAAGTCAGGGATGAGTAGCATTTTGAAATGCAGGAGGGAGAGGAGAGGGAATTCAGGGGAGGGATGCAGCATAAGGCAGTGTGTTTGGAGAACACTTCGTAAGAAGACTCATTTTGACTACAGAAGAGCGCTCATGACACAAGGCAAGCAGGAAACAGTGCTAGAAGCTTGCCCGGTAGTCAAGGGTCAGGAGAACAGGTGACCTTCACTTCGTAAAGTCAGTGACATGTTCTCCAGCCGTTGTCCAAAAGCTTCATCATTTTCCTTAAAAAATATTCTGTAATGCCCCTTCATACCACCCTGAAGTCAAATTCTTTCTAAAAATAAAACCTGCTTATTACATCATTGTAAAAAAGTATGATGGCCCAGCTCTAATACAAAGGAATACAAGAAATGCTATTTAGAATATCATATGCATTTCAATATGTAAACGCTCAGACATGAGGATCCCTGGGTGGCGCAGTGGTTTAGCGCCTGCCTTTGGCCCAGGGCGCGATCCTGGAGAACCTGGGATCAAATCCCACGTCGGGCTCCCGGTGCATGGAGCCTGCTTCTCCCTCTGCCTGTGTCTCTGCCTCTCTCTCTCACTGTGTGCCTATCATAAATTTAAAATAAATAAATAAATAAATAATTAATTAATTTAAAAAACGCTCAGACATGGATTCATTAAGAGAAATAATGAAGTAGTCAGAAGCTTGTGGCTTATAGAAAAGTTGGGATATAAGAAATGTAAGACAATAGTCAGCTGAATATTCAAATTCACAAAGAATCACTGTGGATGCAGCATCTGCAAATGTAGACTCTTAACGGGCGTTTGCTCTGCTGATGCAGATACCTTGAGAGGTCTTGCCATGGGTGACATTTTTCCATGGAAAACAACTTTTGATAAAGGTTCAAACAAAACAAAATGCAACTACCCCTAGATTTACAAGGTAGTTTGGGTTTCTAGAAACCTCCATATATATTAAAACCGAACTCCAATAAAAAAAATTTACAAAAAAATAAAAAAATAAAACCATGCAAAAAAAAAATCTGTGCTGGTATGTAGGTGGAATTAAATTATTTGCTCATATATTAGTCATCTACTGTTACATGGCATTAACGCCCAAACTTAGTGGCTGACAATGCAAATAAGCATATATTCTCTTTCACAGTTTCTGAGGCCAGATTCAGACAAGGCACAGAAGGGACAGTTTGGCTCGACTCCATGACGTCTGGGGCTTCAGCTGTAACACTGAAGGGTGAAGGCTAGAATCATCTGTGGCTGGGGCATGCACTTCCTGGGTGGATCACTCACATGGCTGGTGGGTTGGTGGCGGCCGTTGGAGGGAGGCCTCAGTTGCTTGCTGTGCAAAGTTCCCTGAAGGGCTGTCTGAGTGTCCCCACAACACGGCAGCCAGCTTTGCCCGGAGTGAGTGATCCAAGAGACACAGGGACAGAGAAGCCATCCGTTCCGTAACCCAGCCTCAGAATTCACATTAGCATCACTGCTGCCATATTCTCCTCAGCATAGAGTCACCAAGCCTGATCCATATTCTCGGGGAGAGGCATTAGGCTCCATGCTTTGAAGGGAGGCGTGACAACAAATATTCAGACATCTAGTACAACCACTATGACTCAGATAACACTGGTTTTTCACCTACGTGAGCCCCCAATCAGAAATTGTGTGGGATGTGGCACAAAATCCATTAACTGGAACAATCTACACATTACAGGATGTCTGATACTCTGTTGCCCACCCCCTGCTCCACCAAATGCCAGGGGCACTTCTCTGTTGTTGGGACCATTAAACACATCCTCTGCATTTCCATCATCTCCTCACCTAGAGAACCACCTGGTGGATCATGAGAGCAACAGACAACGGGGGCGGGGTGGCCAGGAGGCAGCAAAATCAGACTTGGGCATCATGATGATGATTCTAACAGCAGTGTGCAGGACAATTTCCCAGCTGCTTAGGAGACGTAAGAATCACCCTGGGCCATAGCTCCAGCCTAGCTCCTCCACCCCGATGCTCTGTGCTCTGCTCACACCAGCCTCCTCCAGGTCTGTGCTTACACACTAAGCTCCCTTGCGGCTCAACTCAGGGCCTTTGCACCTGCTACTCTGTTTTCTAGAACATCGTTCTCTTCCTCTCTTTCCCTTGCTCTTCTTCACCTCATTCTTGACATTGCTTTGAATCAACCTTCTTTTTTTCCCTCCAAAGACATCAGATTTCCCTACATGCACAGTTTAATCAATTTGAGCACTTCATGCCGCTTTTAGTAACGGATTTAACGGATTGGTGTGAGTCTTTGTTTCTTTTCTGTCTCCCTTGTACACACAAGCTCAAGGATAACAGTGGCAGATGGGGCTAGGGGAGAGATGGAGGTGAAACTTTTGCATCAGCCATGGAGCTGGGCAGCCTTCGGTAATAGAGAAAAGTTGACTCTTCCTTTTGGGCTTCCTGAATGAGCAGCCCCACATATCACCTGGTGAAAGGAAGAGTGGGGAGGGCCCAGTCCCTCCTGAAATATTGGCGAAGATATATATCTGACTGCGTCCGTGCACACATAAAGAGGCGTCGTATCTCCCCAGTTCGCAATGAAAACCCACAGCTGCTAATGGTGGTGTTGCTAGGTGGTTCTGTCGAGCATGATTCTCTGTTTCAATTACTGTGGTGGTGGTGATTTAGCAGCCGGACGGTCGGAGAGGTGCTCCTAAGAGGTTAGCTAGTAACTGCCAGTAGGAGAGAGATGCCCTGGGTTTCACGCCCAGTCTCTGTCTCTGTCCATTTTTCTGTGTGTCTGTCTGTCTTTCTCTTGCACTTTGTCTCTATCTTTCCCTCTCTTTGACTCTGTTTGTCTGTCTCTGGCTTTCTCTCTTTCTTCCCTCTCCATCTGTCTGTCTCTCTCTGCCTCTCATGGTATAATAGGAGCGTTAGCCTCTGCAGTTCACCGGATAGACCCTCCAGTTTGGGCTTGGCCAGACCATCACTGTCGGTGAGCTGGCGCTTGTTGGAGGGCCATGTCATGGTCTAGGTGTACTGGCATTCACCACTACTCTAGAGTAGGCCAGTTGGGCTACAAGAGACCTCAGAATACCTCCAACACATAGAGAGAACTTATTGTGTGGCAGGCACGCTGGCACATGGTGTGCTTCCTGCTGCTTGCCTGGGATGTGGGCTCATTTTAGCCTCATAGTGCTTCAGTGGCTTCAGGCTTAGGGTAACCTCCATGGTAGAGGGGTGCAGGGGGTACTGGCCATGCTAAGTGGAGGCCAAGATGACACTCTTCCACTCCCTGGAGAGGCCTGCAGGTAAGTGTGCAGGTGCAATGTCCATTTCAATGCCTTACCCTTGAGACGCCTGTAGAAGGCTGCTCTGGCATCACCTTAGGAGGAGAGACCCCCACCCCCACCCCCGGAGGGAATCTTCATATGGATCTGCCCAGGAGCTGAGGCTAATGCTAACAATCTCTTCCCTCATTAGAGCCCTCACACAGTGCTGTTGTGTGTAGTATGTACTTATGGATTGAATGTTCTGAGTCTAGTCTCTAGCTTCATGGGGCATGAATGGGGATTGTGGGGGCAGCGGGGGTGGCAGTTATTGAAGCTCCCTGAACCCTGGACACACCCTTGGTAACGTCCTTGAACTCTGGTGTCCAGTTATGCCCCCGACCTTGTTCCTCCAGCCCTCCCACTCCCAGTACAAGCACTCGGTGCCTGCATTCAATTCTTTGCTGCTCCGGATACCAGGAGTGGTTCTGCTTCCCCAAACCCTGACTTAGAGACCCCATTTCTAGCCCAAGACTGGGTTCTGCAGCAATTCCTTCCCCCTCTGAGACTTCTCCTGTGCCATTCCCCACATCATACACCAAAAGTTCATCTTTCTCTCTCTCACCTCTTTTACAGTTTGAGTTTCTTTCCCTGGCAACTACAGAATCATGATGAATCACTTACATTATCTCATTTCATTCCCTTAAAGTAGGCGTTATGAGCCCTGGTGTGTAAATCAGGAAATCGAGGCTCAGGGAGTTTGAGCAGAGAGCTCTGTTAGCTCTTAGGATACCTTGAGTGAATCAGGAAAGGGAGCCTCTTTTTTTTTTTTTTTTTAGATTTTATTTATTCATGAGAGACAGAGAGAGGCAGAGACATAGGCAGAGGGAGAAGCAGGCTCCCTGCAGGGAGCCCAGTATGGGACTGGATCCCAAGACTCCGGGATCACACCCTGAGCCAAAGGCAGATGCTCAACCACTGAGCCACCCAGGTATCCCAGGAAAGGGAGCCTCTTCTTGGAGGATAAACTTCAAAATGGCACCCACTCAGCACATGACTTACAAAAAGGTGCTCCTTCTTCCAGGCAGATGGAGACTGAGAGCCAAACAGCTCAGTGAGTGTGGTGAGCAGCACATGGGCTGATTTCAGCCCCCACACGCCTTCCAGGCCAGGCACAAATGATGCAACAAATCCTGTCCAGATGTGCTTGGCAGTCCTCATTAGGTATGTCACCCAAGGTCACACAACTCTGAGCAGTAGGGCTGGGATCCAGACCCAGTTCTCTTCTCTCAACAGCTATACTGTGTTGCTGGATCATGACCAACTTCTCACTTAACATTTGCGTGTTTTTGTGTTGTTGCTTAATGCTTAATGTCTAGATGTGTATATTTATGGGTATGTCTTCTGAGTGCCTGCCTGGTAACTGTGTTTACACTTAGTAGATACGCAGTGCTTACCGAATGAATGAATGAATGAATGAATGTTCTGTTTCCTCAAATAGATTGCAAACACATGACAGGTAGGGACTATGGTTTATATCACTTTGACACCACTGTGCCTAGCACTAGGCATTTTATGTATTAGTCATTCAATAAAGATACTTTGTTAATGATGAGGATGATTATATACTATAAGTGCTAGCAGAATTTGTGCTGTGGTGTCATGGGATTAACTTGAGAAAGTTCCATGGAGGATATGGATCCCAATTGAGGCTTGAAGAATGAAATCTTCAGCAAAAAATGGGAAGGGCATCCCAAATTGAAGGAATGGCCTGGACAAAGGTGAGAAAGAAAGTCGAGCATGATGGGTTTAGAAGTAATTGTAAGACTGGCCCAAATAGGAGAGAAGATGTGTGTCGGGGGAGTGGTTGGAAGTAAGATTGGCTGAAATTAATCCCAATCCCACATCCAGCTCCACCATATGCAATTAACCCAGACCTCTGTTTACAGAGAGGAATTTGAAGCAAAGGCCACAAAACCAATATATCACGGTTCCCCAGGGATTCCAACCACACTGATGACATGAACAACCATCAGTGTTCTTCAGCTCTGACTTGGAGAGACCAATATCCATAAAAGACATCCTGTAATTAAAATTGTCAACCACTATCCATCTAATATTTCAGGCTCTGTGGGAGAGCATGGGGGGTGGCGAGGGGATGTATGCTGTGTGTTTGTTTGTGTGACTCATTTTGCAAATTCTAACCAGCCTCTGGCCATACATTATACCCTTGATACTAACAGACTTGTTCTTTGTCGTACATATTTATCATGATATAAATATTCAGGATAAGATCAGATAAATTGATTGGGGCCCTAACTGCCAAAATAAAATACATTTGGAGACCAGATTAGGTCCTGAAGAGAGAAAACTGCCAATAAAGCCAAGGAACTCATCTTCCCATTGAGTAACTTCTGTGGTTTGGTGCTCCAAAGGGCATGCCTGAATGTAACCCGTTATTGTCCTCAATTTGCCTGTCTGTGAAAAAGGGAAAAACTAAGCCTTATTCTAAATGAGGTAGACAGAGGTGCCTGGGTGACTCAGTCAGTTAGGCATCTGCCTTCAGCTCAGGTCATAATCCCAGGGTCTGGGGATCGAGTCCCGTGTCAGACTCCCTGCTCAGCGAGGAGTTCACTTTTGCCTCTCCCCTTGCTTGTGCTCTCTCTCTCTCTCTCAAATAAATAAATTTTAAATATTTAAAAAATAATAATAATAAATGAGGTAGACATTGCGAGGCTCCCAAAATAGTTGCTGTTGTACAAGTGACAATTCTGGAGTGACCATAGTGCTTGTTCTTTTCTTACTTTCCATTCACTAGCACAGCAATCTGACCATTTCTGGCTAAGAACATATCTATACATGATGGGCAAGACTGGGGAGCGGTTAGGGATGAGGAGGGAGCTCCAGAAATGCCAGGAGTCCGGCATTGCACATCTGTGCTTTTGGAATGTGCTGTGTTCTCTACCTTCTGGGGTACTTCTGCCCGTCTTCGCCCTATCTGCCTCAGTTCTACTCCTTCCTGCACTCTGTTCTGTATCTCAGCGAGGCTGATGTGCAGGGACTGTGTTTCCCAGGCCCCCCTTCCAGTTTATTTCTCCTAAAAGTTATATGAAGGCTCAGGTGGGGTACTGTGCAGAAGCAGAAGGAAGGGAGAAGGCAAGCTACTTCACCCTGCTCAGGCTACAGCTTCTATCTCTCTTGACTCTGCCCATGGCTGCAGGCCTCACCAGCACACCTGCCATGATTCCAGCTTCTACTAAGAGATCCTGGTGCCTGGGCCCCACTAGCACCTCTCCTTGTGTGTCCCTCTAGCATAAGAGCGGCGGTGCCTTTCTGCATCTGGTCTTCTATGGGGCTACCTCACTAAGCCCTGATTGCCTGTTTGTCCTCTTCCACATCCTGTGAATCAAGTCCTCCTACTAACTTGCCTCTAAGTACCTAGAATAGAGGGGTTCGTGGCTCAGCCAGTTAAACATCCAACTCTTGGTTTTCGGCTCAGGTGATCATAGGGTCATGAGATCCAGCCCCGCTTTGGGCTCCCCACTCATTGGGGAGTCTGCTTTGGTTTCTCTCTCCCCCTGCCTCTCCTCCAACTTGTGCTCATCCTCGCTCACATGCTCCCTCTCTCTCTCAAATATGTAAAAATAGTTTTTTTAAAAAATTCGTAGAGTGGAACCCTGATTGATTCAGCCCCAGTGGGGAGGCTTTAGTGCAGCATCTTCATCAGATTCTCTCATTGCAAGCATAACCAATAAGGATTTGCACCCCAATTCTCAGGTTAAGGGGTGTCATGTTTCTTTATACTTCCCTAATTAATTGGCTTCAAACCGGCTCAGTCTTCCACCTGCGTGGCTACAGGTCCCTTATCAGACATCCCTGGGATTTGTTTCCTTTCTATGTATAAGAATCTCAGGCTAAAAATAAAAAAGAATCTCAGGCTCACTCTGTCTTTAGAAAATACATGGGAATCTGGTCCTTGATCCACCAAGTCCCCTATTGTTATCATCACTCCTTCTGCTTCATGACCATACTGTCAAGCTCAGGTTCTCCATCACTTATCAGATTGCTTTGCTGGGTCAGCCACAGAAATGCCCACTCTCAATAGTCCTCTCCTCCTACAAAAGCCTCAGCCACAGGGGACCCATGACAAAACATTCAAGACGATCATGTTTAGGGTCCCACCTCCTGGCACCCCCTTCAGAGTAGCTCCCCCCTTTCAGGTTGCTGCATAGGACCACCCCAGCTTTCAGGGAAGCCACCCCACTCCATCCCATCAGTTTCCTTGGGTCAGGCCACACCTCCCACTTGGCCTGAGTCCCTCCACCTGACACGTCACACTGTCCAACTCCATCATCTCTAGTGACCTAGAACGTAGGCCTCAGGCCAGAGAACTACTGGCAGGACAGTGCCCATAAATATGTTCTGTTTGGTGCTCAGGGTGTTTTTAACAATTTGCAAATTATCTGTAACATTTTCAAATCAGTACATCTTATGCAGAAATTCTAGCTTCCTTCTTCTGAAAAATCAGAAAAATCCAGCCCTGTGTTCCCACCCTGATGCCAAAAATCATGCAGAGCTGGGCACCGGGTGTCCCTTCAGAAGAGCCCTCACCCCTGGCTGATTGCTCCTGTGGAGCATGACATGCCTGCTCGTAGGCACCCGGTGCACCAGCTGCAGCTTAGCCTTCAGAGCAAAGGCCTGTCCATTCTTTCCAGCACAGTGCTCCAGGACCTGAGAGCTTGGACGGTCCTTCAGAGAAGGAGGACAAACCGCTCGTTTTGTCTGTGTGTCTGTGTGATTATTTTATCGGTCTAATTACATTTTCAAAATCAGGACATAATGACTTATCAAACTGGTTAGTTTATTATGAAAGTAACAGTAAACCCAGCTCATATTAGTTTAGCAGAAAATGGAGACTTGTAGGGATACATGGCTGTCTCTAAGAACTAAGAGGTGAAAAATGCACATGGGCCCCAGGAAGGGACTAGAACTGGCCTTTAGAGAATCTGGATCATCTTCCCATCTCTCGTCTCTGTTCCTACATTTCTGCTGCATCCTTTCCTTCTCTTGCCAGAAGATTCTCTTCTACTTGTCAGTGAAAGATACCCCACTCACAGCTACCAGGAGTGCATGTAAAAATCAGGCACCCCAAGAGAAAGACTCCCTCCCAGGGTTCCACTTCAACAGTGCGAGGGGAGGGACTTTGATGGGACCCACAGGCCAGTGTGAGTCAAGAGCACATGCAAACCAATCACCATTAGCCACAGGAGGGGCCGCATGTTATCACGTGTTACAAAATGGCTTTGAACTAAAGGGTGGTGTCTGAGGGCAGTTGTGAATGGGGCAGACACTTGGCAGGTGTCCACTGTGGGTGGCACCGAAGCAAGTGGAGAGTAACGCCCTTGTCCCACTCCACCCCGGCTCGTCTCTCACAGCACATATGCCAATGGTGAGGAACCCTTGCTGTTGAAGCCTTGTGGTCTCAGAATCTGGCACAGAAAATGGCACCACGAGCAAGCCATGAAAAATTCATTAAATGCCTGCCTCTCTGTGAGGGAAGCGATGCCAAACCTCATTCAAGCTCATCATTAATTCAGACTCAGGCTGGACTCTTTGGCTCAGCGCTTTCAGTTGAAAACAAATGAGCTGGGATGTACAGTCGGCCCACGGTTATCTGCAGGTGATCTATGCCGATGCTGGCTTCTCTCTGGCAAACCCTCCTTTCAAAGTTATTGCCAGTTAACAGATTCCACGCAGCCCTAACTACCCCTTGGAGGACATTTGGGGCTCTGGATTTGCAGTTAGCACCTTTCTCTGCTTAATTACAGCATTATGGATATCTCTACACCCTCTGTTTATTTTGCCTGCTGAGATGCTTGCTGAAAGCCAAGTGCCACCTGCCTGGCTCCAGGGAAGGTTAGAGATGAGACCTTTCATCAAGCAGAGAATAAACTGTCTACCCCCAGGGAGAAGTGGCTGGGGGGGGGAGCGGGGCCCACGCCAGGTGGGAAAATTGGCTCTTGGTCCTCTGCCTCTCCAGAGTCAAGTCTTAATTGAGGGGTTTTTCTTTTATTTTGAGAATATAAATATAAATAGTAGCTCACATTACTGAGCTCTTACTATGTGCCTGTCACTTTGTTTGGTGGCCAGGCTCTGAGGTGGCTCCCAAAGGTCCTTGCTTCTCGGTAGCCACGACCTGGGGTGGTCCTTTCGTATTATGAACCAGCACTGATCTGTATGACCAGTAGAGTCAAACAGAAGGGTCCGTATGTGACTTCTGAGTTTAGGCTATGAAAGACAGTGAAGCTTCTATCTTGGCCTCTTGGATAACTAGCTCTGGGGGTGCAGCTAGCAGCCATGTCATGAGGACACTCAAACAGTTCTCTGGAAAGGCCCATGTACAGGGAAACCCTACATTGTTTCTACCAATCCCCTTGTTCTACCAACAAGGCATGTGTGTAAGCCATCTCAGAAATGGATGCTCCAGCCATGGTCCAGCCCTCAAAAGATTCTAGCTCTTAGGCTTACGTCTTCCAACTGAGGCCCTGCACATCACAGAGCAGAGAGAAGCTGTCCCAAGTGTGCTCCATTTGGATTATCCACGTACTCTATGAGATGCAATAAATGATTATTGTCATTTTAAGTCATTAAGTTTAGGGATGGTTTGCCTCATAGTGATAGACCTCTAGCCTGTTCGATTTGTGCACTCTAGCATTATTTCATTTAATCATCACACTATTCTACAAGATAGACACTGTTAGCAGTCATTTCACAAGGAGGAAATCTGAGGCAGAGAAAGTCTACATAGCTAAATACCAGGTGGGTTGGCAGTCCATCCATGTCCCCTTGGTACTCACCCTTGTAGTCCTTGCCATGTCCTCCTGCAAGTACCTGCAACTCTCCATCTGAAAGTTTTCTCTTCACCCCCATGGGGCGGGCATTAATGTTTCTTGGAGCAGCCCTCAACTGGTAAAGGATAAGACTTAGAGGACTGAATACTCCACCTTCCTTGCTTTTTGGGTAGAATCACTTTGGGTAGAGTTGTGTTTTACATGGTCTCCCAGATTCCTCAATGGGATGAAGTCCCAGTTGCCCATACTGGGAATTTGATCAATAACACACCTTTATCAGTCCTCTTGCCTTCCCTGCTTTACTCCCCACTCTCCAACAACACTCTTGGGATTACCTCCTGAATTGACTACTTGCAAGAAAATACTTATTTCAGATTTAGCTAGCGGAGGGACCCAACCAATGGCAGCTAGGCAGTGGCAGTACTGACTTCCAAGCCAGCTCTCTGAACCATGACACCACTGAGCTCATACAAGTCCAACTCCTTAGCATCAGAGATTCCAATTTTCAAATGCAAATAGACCCAACACCTAATAAGACTTTGAAATTATCTGCCATTTGGGATTAGCCACATCTTTTATTTCTCCATTCATGTACATCATTGAGATTTCACTAAGTAAATATGAGGCAGGGGGGATGTTATTTAATTCATGTTTGTGTTTTTCTCCTTAGCATCAGCCAGGCTTGTACTTGAGCTCTTGGCTTCATGTTTTCAGGGCCAAAGGGAGGAATTAGCCCAGAGAGCAGAGCCGGTTCCTCTGAGTTTCAGCCAGGGATCCTCCTGTCTTAGAGGGTTGTGAGCTGGAGCAGCCCAAAGCCCTGGAGAGCAGCGATGAGCGGTTGCCATATCAGTCAGCTGGAACAGAACTGCCCGGGCTCATTTTTTTCCTTCTCATTTGCTCTTTTGAAAGCATCAGTGCCTTTGGCAGCCTCATGGGGGTTGACCAGGAAGCCACAGGCTCTGAAAAAATCCACCTGGCTCTGGAGAAAGCCCCAAGCTTTTCATCTTCCTCTCGCCAGAGCCCTCTGCTCCCCATCCTCCTGCCTACCTGCTTCCCTGCACTGAGCTCCAGCCTCACCTCCCTAACTCAGGACCATTCTCACATCTCACAAACACCACCCCAGTCTGCCTGCACCTCTCCTTGCCAGCGAGGCTCAGGTCCGAAGCCTTCCCGTCCAACACCTGTCTCCTAATGTTACTTCTAAAGCCTACTCAGGAATACTTTTCCCCAAAAATGGAAAGAAGGAAGTAGAAAGGAAAATAATAGTGGAAGAGGTATCTATCTCGTGGACCTGTCATCGAAGTTAGCATTTCCACAGGCCCCCAGTGCCTGTAGAGATGGTAATAGATGTTTTATAGCCAATTTTCTTTGGGAAATACTGCACATATGACATCATCTTGAAGATTAACCATCCACATTGGCACATTAAAGGCTCAGATATGTCCTGCAGTCAAGAGTTTTAACCTAGCATTTTAAAAAAATATATGACTGCACATCACTCCCACTTTTCAAAACAGAATACCTATTAACATCTGGTGGAGCACTCATGTTCCATGAAACAGCTTGGCAGTCCTTATTCTAAATCTTATAATTATTGCCTACAAGAGGATGTTTCTGATACCTGTTCATGCTGGGCATCTTATGTTTGCAAGATAATAAAGCAGATAAGGCCATTGTTCTTTGAGTATCTGCCAACCTTTCCAGATTGCCGAGAAGATTAAGTGAACCTGTGTGTGTTGGGTAAAGTATAAAGCATCACAGATGTCTCTTGTTATTACTGCTTATAATCTCTCAATTGTAGTTTTGTTTGTAAGGATTGATAAAGAGGGAACTTCTAACAAACAACTGTGGCAGGCTGAGTACCAAAAAGTAGACTCTGAGAGGCAGGGCGTACCAGGTGTGCACCAGGAAATGCTCTTGGTACCAACAGCTGAGGAAGAGAGAAGACAACAGGACTGGGCAGAGGGAGAAGGCAGGCCATGATGCATCCCAGTGATCATTTAAGCCAACCCCAAGGGGCACAGTGGAGCTGGGCTGGCCTTTCAGACTTGGCCTTAGTTGGGGTTGGGGAAGCAGGTGTTTGTTTACATCTACACACTGATCAGTCACTGGATACAGCTACATCTGGAAAGCAACATGGCCTTGGGTTAGGTGGCTGTATTCATCAGAGGCAGTCTCTGCATTGGACTACTAGCAGTTGGGGGAATAAATTCTCCATTCCTGAGGGAGGACATGGGTGGCACATAATCATGTCCACTCAATAACATTCCAGGAGATTCAAGGAGATTAGTCTTCCATGTCTTGACCCCTTTTAGAATACCAATTGGCAATCCCATCACTGGCCCTTTATCGATTGGGGGAGTTGATTAATGTCTTGCCTTTTGGTACTGACCTTTCGATATTGAACAGGTGAATTTGCAGAGAGCCTCCAAATCAAAACCTCCCCTTGATGTATAGTCCTCTGGGAATGCCAGATTGACCCCGTCAGTCGAGCCATTTCCCTCTCAACTACCCAGGGCCTCTTGGTATCTTTCTTCCCTCCAGATGGGTTTCTGTCCCTTTCTTCTTTGTAGGTAGTTGTGCTGGGTATTCTTCAACTTTTCCCACTCTGCTCTGTGCCTCACGAGAGGCTGACCTCCATGGATTGCACCAATGGGCTTCCTTCCTTACCTTCTAGTTTCTAATTGGATTCAGCTAATGGGAAGTACCAGTAAAGGAATGGAAAGGCTGGGAAGCAGAGATCGGGATGCTTCCTCCTCCCAAAGCCTGGTCCGTAGCCAAGAGCAGTAGCTACATGCCTTTTCCAGGGCCACAGCTCCTACTGGCCTTCTCTCTCCTGCTACTTGCAGCCATTCCTTCCACTTCCTCCAGCAGGCCTGGGTATGGGTGAGGGGAAGCAGCTACCCTCTGCTGTTAGCTGAGGTGTGCTTCCTTATTCCTTCCTGGCCTCCCTAACACGTCATTTATAAACTGAACCTTTAAGAAAGTCTCCCCAGCCATCCCTTTTGTGTCTTTTTTTTTTCTTTTCTTGCCAGAACCTTGACTCTCTAAATAACCCCATTCATTTTTCTCATACATCCCAACCTGTTGTCCAGAGATGAGGTGGCTTGGCCCAGATTCTCGCAAGACTTCTGAAAGTCCAGGAACCAGAGAGGATCTGTATGTCTCCGTTCTTAGAACCTTGCACTGAGTTTGCTGAAACTCATTACTCTACCTTTCTCTGTTCCGTTTTATCTTTAATCGTCAGCACAGTGTTTCTCAACCCTTTTAAAAGGCATACTGCCCATTAATAATCATTACAAGGTCTGTTTTACATGGACTTCCTCCTTGTCCTCCCGTCATGTCATTCTCGATAAAGGTTTGTGGGAAGAATGAATGAATGTCTTCAAGCCCCAGCGTCTTCATTTGAAAAATGAGACCAATAACCTTCACACAAAACCTTATAAAGTAGGTGTCTTTATTACCACAATTTTGCAAGGGTGAAAGTTAAGGATCAGAGAGGCTGAGGAATTTGTTCAGGGTCACACAGCTAGGAAAGCACAAGCTTGAAACAGTCTGAGGCTCTTGATCTTGCACCACAGCCCACAACCCTTCCAGAGTAATGCAGATAAACTAGTGCACCCTTGAACTGTAGGAAATGAAGATTCCTGAGCCCAGAAAGGTACCTACCTTTTTTTTTTTTTCTCTCCCTAATTACCCTTTGGAAAACCACAACATAAATCTGCTCTGAACCTCCCCTAGGATCTGGGTGAAAACATTCCTCTCCTCATTCCCATCATGGCCCCAGAAGTCCATTATCCTGTGGACATGGCGCCTGTCCTTGCAGTGTGCCAAGACCTTACCTTACCTTCCTGCAGTTGTGATTAAAAGGCTGAGTCACTGGGCTGTTGAGAGGCAGCAGAACATACGTGGGCTGCAGTTCGAGCTACATCGCTTGCAAAAGGACATGTTCTTAAACCTCACAGAGCTTCAGCTTCTTCACGGTAAAATGGGTAAAAATATCTCTTTCACCAGGTGACGGGAAGAGTCACGAAACGCAGATACTCAGTACGGTGCCTGGTGCAGAGTGGCTGCTGAGTGAATGTGAAATCCCATCCCACCCACTCCCCCGGGTCAGCAGAGTGTCTCTGCCTTGGGGAGGCTGCTGGAGGGGAAGAGCGGACAGGCTGCTGATTTAGAGCTTGGCTTCGCATGTTGCATTACACATCAGCCAAGGTGTGGAAAGAAGTTATGTCAGGCCCTGTTGTTTGCCGGGGCATGTTCTGTTAGGTCAGGACACTGTGAGCAGAGCTTCAGAGATCCCAGCGAGCCGCTCACCGGCGCCTTGTCAAACCTGACAGCCACCATCTGATGTGAATTACCTGGAGCCACCGAGAGTGAAACCACCCTCAGGAACTCACTCTGCGAGGGAGTCAGAAATGGAAATGATCGGGAGAAAAGCAGAGCATTTGGGGGGTCTGTAATAGGATGAATGCCAAGCATTTCATAGTCCACAGGCCCTTCGGGCTCCGTGGCTGGAGGCAGAGGGATCTCGAAATTGTGTGGTTGTAAATGACCTGCTCACACTGGCTCCCTCAGCGCAATTTAAGGAAATCCTCCACCACTAGACTTAGGAGGTGGGGACCAGGCACCTCTCAGGAACAAAAGTGTAGAGAGTCTTATGTTTTGCCATTAAAATAAACTTCCAACTCTCTCACCTCGGTTCACCTCATTCAAATATTTGAATGGCAAGAGGCCAGCCGGTGTTCCCCGCCGCCCCTCCCCATCTGGTTAGCTCTTGTGAAGGGGGCGGGCCTGGGGAGGTTCAGGGTAGCTGCGGGGGGCCTTCCCCCTGCTGAAGGAAGCCAATTCTCAGAGACTAATGTGAACGGATTGGCCAGGATCCCAAGACTTGTCTGCAACAATAAGTAAATTCATGGGCTTTCCCATTTACACCTGGCTTCTTTTCTGTTTAAAGTGTGTGAAGTACTTCACCATTTGCTAAGAGTTTTCTAGAACTTCATTTCACTTCCTGATGGTGCCCAGCTCCATTCTGCCTTAGGGTTTTTGGACACTCTGCCCCTGGGCCTGGAAAGTCCTTTGACCTTGGTCTTTGCGGGATTTCCTTCTTCATCTTCAGGTTTCTTGTGTCACATACTCAGTGAAGTCCTCATGCTCAATGCCACCCTCCAGTCAGATTCTCTGCTTTTTTCCCCTTGCTGAGTTTATTGCAGATAGAATGGCCCGCTCATTTGTAGATTTAAGGTCTGCCCCCTTTGACTCAACCAGAAGCTCTGAATGGGTAAGGATTGAGTCTTATTCAATACTTTATCCCCGTTTTTTGTCAGAGTGCCGGGAACAGGTAGGTGCTTGCTGTGGGTTCTTCTTCTGTTATCTGATTGAACTCTTCCAAATAACCTTTGTCTTTGTTATCTTCATCTGATAAGGACACAGGCTCAGAGACAGCATGTGACTTGCCTGAAGCCACACAGCCAGGAATGTCAGACCCAAGAGCCCATGCTTTTTGACCATTCCATGCTGCCTCTTTCTTAGGATTTTGTTTATTTAAGATAGAGCATGAGCAGGGGGAGGGGCAGAGGGAGAAGCAGACTCCCCGCTGAGCAGGGAGCCCCCAGACACGGACACAGGGCTCAACCCTCACCCGGGGATCAGAACCTGAGCCCAAGGCAGATCCCCAACCCACTGAGCCACCTAGGCCCCCTCCCCCCACTCTTGGATGCCATCTCCGCCAGTGCTGAGGATGTCCATACCCACGCACTGCTTTGCTTTTGATTCCACTGCCCCTAGGAAGGGAGGTTCTCAGGGCTAGTCTGCAGATTGGTTTCAGGCACCACAAAACCCAGACAAGCAGGGAGCATAGTAAAAGCCCCAAGGCCCAGCCCCACTCACAAGGCTTTGTCTCAAGCGCTGGGTGAGGCTCTGCTACCTGTCATTTTATTTTAATTTTTTTAAAGATTTATTTATTTATTCAGAGAGAGAGGGGGGTGCAGAGACAAAGGCAGAGGAAGAAGCAGGCTCAATGCAGGAAGCCCGACGTGCGACTCAATCCCGGGTCTCCAGGATCAGGCCCTAGGCTGCAGGCGGCGCTAAACTGTGCCACCGGGGCTGCCCTACCTGTCATTTTAAAGAGCAGAGAAACCAAGGTTGATTCAGATGCACATCCAGGATGCAAAACCAGGATGATTCAGGTTATCCAGTGCCCCCCCTCCATGTATTTTTCTGTTTTGACTGTGACCTGGGGGATGGGGAGGCGGATTGGTGGAGGGAGTGCTCAGGTTTGCAGTGAAGGAAAGCTAAACCAACTTCTTACTGAAGAGGAAATTATTCCAGCTTCGGAAAAGACAGCAGGAGGCCCCTGAATGGTGGTTTGGAGGACTGGGATGAGGACTGGTTCCTTCCTGTTTGCCTTTTGCTCCTGCAGGTACCTGGTAACAGGTGGAGCTCACCAGGAGGCTTGTGGGCTCCAGAATCAGCTTGTAAAAAGTCATACAGCACAGCTGGGTCTCTGGCCTCGTAACTGTTGACCAGCTGTGATTAAACTGTCCACTCACGTCACATTATCTAGTGGGAGAGCTCCTTTACTAGGGTACTAAATAACCACAAAGCCGTTCCATACGACAGCTCTTCCCTGTGAAGTACAACATTCTGGCCAGATGACGTGTAACCTGGCAGGTAAGAGAGAACCAGCGTTCCCATGAAGCATGTTGCTAATTGAGCACTTATGACATGCCAGGCTTTGAGCTAGGTGTTGGCGTATTATGGTGAATGAGATGTTTTAATTAGTCAGAAAATACGTTAAAAATAGACTCACCTCTCTAAAAGTACCTGAAATGATGTCAGAGAAGGATGTGAAAAAGAAGGAACCGGAGCACTGTTGGCATAAGCCTTTATTCAGAGATGAGGGGTGTATTAGTTTCTGCTCAAATGAGAGCTTGCTACAGCAAGGCAATCAGCCCCCGTCACTTGCATTTGACAGACTCAAAGAGAAGGAGGGCTTTGCAATGGAAAAATAGAGAAGCCTTCAGGCGTGCCCCGATTAGAGGCTCTTGGTAGAGAGAAGCAATATAGGTTTCTGGAAGGCTAACGAGGACAGGAGCGTTCTATGGAATTGGTTGGGGGCACATGTTTGGCTTTCTCTGTTGGTTCTAAGTTGGAAGTAGAGGCAAAACAGAGGGAACGTATGAGTAATCAAGTCCTGGCCTTTTAGGGCTGACAGTCCCAGAGGTGACTATTTGGTTTCCTGGGCTGCTTGCTTCCACTGGTAGGTCCATGTTTGTATGGAGTCTGGTCATTGCCCATTTGTATACACGGCCCCGCCCTCTCCTAGGGCTTCCAGAACAACATTCCATGTACTGGGTGACTTAAAAGAACAGAAATGTATTCTCTCACAGCGCTGAAGACAAGGAGTCCAAAGTCATGATATCTGCAGGCCAGGCTCTCTGAACTAACGCCTGCTTGTTGAGCAATCCTTGGCTTGCAGCTGCTGACTCTGGTCTCTGCCTTCCTTGGCCATCTTCCCTCTGCATCTGTGTGTCCACATGGCTTCTCCTCTGTGTGTGTGTGTCCGTCTCTACGTCTTCTCCTCTTCTAGGAACACCTGTCATACTGGATTAAGGACCCCCCTTAATGTAGTATGATCGCATCTTAATTTGATTACATCTACAAAGATCTTATTTCTAAGTCAGGTTACATTTATAGGAAGAGGGGGTTAGGACTTCAGCATAGATTTTGAGGCAGGGGGGACACAATTCAACCCATAACAAATGGGTTATAGGAAATAATATGGGCTTCCAGATGATGTGACATGTACATTAGACAAGGGAAGACCTTGGCAGCACCATGGAGATGAGCCTGACTGGGGCTTGAAGCAATGATAAAGGCTTCCTGGAGAAGATGATATCAGAGTTGAGATTCCATGGATGAACAGGGGTTCAGCTGAGTAAAATGAGTTCCAAATAGAGGAACGCTACATACAGACCAGAAGATGAGAACGAACAGGGTATCTTTATGAAATTACAATAGTTCAGCCTGGCTGGAGCATAAAGAATGAGAAAATAATGTCAAGAGAGGCGGTTGATGACAGAGAAATGGGACCATGCAAGTTAAGACTTTTCTTGAACAGCGGACACAGGGGAAAAAAAGAGGGATCTTCCAAAGAATCGTTAGTTGTAGGACTTTTTCTTTCTTTAGTGCAACTGAGTGTAATTATTTCTACGTATAATACCTAGTATATATGAGCCTGGAGATGTAAAAGGAAGGACCAGGTGGCAAGCTTCCAGAGCTGATACCAGATGAATGTATTTGTTCCAGTTGTTAGCAAATAGCTACTACACATTGGTCATGTGGCAGTAAGTGGAAATCCACATTGCATCTTCCCTGTAGGCTATGATAACCTAGCATAGAAGAGCGACATTAATCAAATAATCCCTCAAATAAATGTTCAACTATAAATTCAGATAAGAATATATCTGTAAGACTAGATATTCAGGATTTTTCCCCTTTAAAAAAAAACACAGTGGTTTAAACACAGTAGTGGCTATTTTTCTCTATCATAAATAAAATCCAGAGATACCTGGTGTGATATCTGTACAGTCACCAGAGACCCTTCTGTCCTTCCGGTCCACAGCTCTTAGCCCATCATTTCATAGTCCCAGATGGCTGCAGGAGCCTAGCCATTGGGTTCACATTCCAGGATGAAGCACAGAAGAACATACCCCTTTAGAGAGCTTTCCTGGAAGTACCAACCAAACTGTGTTTACATATCCTCCATCAGAACCCAGTTGCAAAAAAAAAAAAAAAAAAAGAACCCAGTTGCATGTCCATACTAGTTTTAAGAAAGGCTGGGAAATACATCTAGTCGGGTTCATTGTCACCCCAGAATAAAGTAAAGATTCTTGAATCAAAGAAAAGGGGCAGGATGGATATTGGCTGGGCAGCCAGCTGCCTTGCCACAACAGGCTATGATAAAACAAAGAGATGCAGGATTGGGTGGGGTTGACTAGTGAAGGGGAGGGAGCATGGGCCACATACCCACCTCCCCTAAACTAACCCAGTGTGGCTGGACCACTGATGAGAGGACCAAGTGCTAGGAGGCAAGGAAGGTGGAGGCCTAGTGACATCTGGCCTTGCTAGGATTCAGGGCTTTGTTATAAGACCTGTTGAGCTACTAGAGGGTTGTCAGCAGAGCTTGGGGTGGCCTGATCACATATGTGGGTTTTGAGCTCCTACAAAATGCCTGGTGCCAGACACTGGTGATCTAGAGGTGTGGCATCTCCTTGCTGGTGGAGCCCAGATTAGCAGTTCTGGATTAGCAGTCACAGGCCCATTTGTCCAGACCCTGTGTGCAGGAAAGTGGGTGTCCAGAAAGGGTTAACAGCAGAAATGACTCCTGAGGGCTGAGTGCTTCAGCAGGATAAAGGGAAGGCCACAGGCATTCCAGGCAAAGTTGGGACAAAGGCTCAAAATGTCTAGTGTGGATGTTTTGCCAGTAGGCCTTCTTCCGGGAGGCAAGCCAGGAGATGAGACTTACGGTTGGGGTAGGGGCAAGTTCACTGAAGGCCTTGTGTATCAGGATAAGGGGCTGAATATTAGGAAGTCATGGAGGGGCGGTCGGAGAGTGACCGGATGCCAGCTGAGGTTTTAGAGCATCAGTGCTGGCAGCAGCAAGCAGGAATATAGAATTACATGGTTGATAAAAGAGGAGGCTCCTTTTCATACACTTGAACTTCTGCCTATTGGGATCCTGACTCCCATTATCACAGCTGGCAGGTACCTACTCTCCTCCTCCTCCTCTGTGCAATACGAAAGTTCAGGTCTACAATCCCGTAACTACCATTTCGAAATTCAGAAGTCTCTGAAAGCTGAACTTTGTTTTTGGTAACTCATTTAACAGCCAGACCTGAACTCTACCTAAGCGTGCTGAGTGGCAAAACCTTGACCTCATCTTGCATGAGGCTATTAATGGTCTATTTAGCCCATTTAGTGTGAATATTTATGTTTTGCCCTGCAGAAATATTAACGAGCTCAGTGGCTAGCATTAAATAATAGATGGTATTATGTATTTCCAATATCCCCAAAATTCTGAATTTCATAATATATCTTTTTAGGTAAAAGATTGTCATCTCTGCCCATAAGCAAGGAAGGGATGGAAGGAAAGTCTTGTGGATGCAGTGGACAGTAATGCTAGGGAACCCATGTTTCCATGAATCCTAGAGGTTATAAGTTTTCCTGCCTTTGTGGCTGAGGGGCTAACGAGCACTTGGAGCTACCCAGGACACATCTGTTAATTATATGAAGTTAATGTCATAGAGAACAACCAGCATCTGCTCTCACAAGAACAGTGATACTATTGTTATTAATAGTAATAATTTGTGTGTATATAGTGCTTTTGAATGTATCAGGTGCTTTTAGAACTACTTTCTCCTTGAATTCTGTAACAGCTATGATGGACGGATAGGTTGGAATTCCCAGGCTATACCCAAGAACCCTGACTCAGAAGAGGCAGCTGGCTCATCCATGGTCATTTAGGCAACACAAGGCCCAGACTAAGTTCTTCTGATTCTGAGATCTGTGATCTTATTTTCAATAAGCAATAACATTCTTGGCCAAAGAGTGCCAAACTTTTAAAAACATGTATCTGCTGCCAAGGGCCAGCACAATAAATTTCATCTTACGAGCCCACTCTAGCTCATTGGCTGTGGCTGAATGACATGTTCAGCTGCAGATTTTGAAGCTGTTTCCAGAATTCACAAGGACTTTGGTAATCCATCAGCCATGACTACCAAGGTGGAAGGCAGAGGCATGGCAGGTAGTGTATTACCATCCATTTCTTTTTTTTTTTTTTTTAATTTTTTATTTATTTATGATAGTCACACAGAGAGAGAGAGAGAGAGAGAGGCAGAGACACAGGCAGAGGGAGAAGCAGGCTCCATGCACCGGGAGCCTGACGTGGGATTCGATCCTGGGTCTCCAGGATCGCGCCCTGGGCCAAAGGCAGGCGCCAAACCGCTGCGCCACCCAGGGATCCCTATTACCATCCATTTCTAAGAGCTGACTTTTCCTCTCTCCATTTAGTCATCAAAAACATAAATTAACTGCCAACTGGGTGCCAGACACTTAGGATGTTGAGGCTAGCTCCATGCAGGTTAGCTGTTGTCCTCAGGTAACTCAGAAAAGCCCCAGTGCTGCCCCAGTTGTATATTAAGAGTGATGTGTGGTATGTCAAGGCCACAGACCCAGAAGCCTAAAGAGTGGTTTAGAGAAGCAAACTAAAAATCAAGTGGCCCACACAACCCAGACCTTAGAAGACAGTGTGGTTTGCAGGTACATGGATGATGGTTAAGAGTTTGGGCTTCAAAGTCATTCAGGCCTATGTCCAGATCCCTCTTACTTGGGTATCACCAGGGGCAGGGCTTAGCCTGAAACTGCTTCAGTTTCTCTCTACCCAAAAAGGAAAATAGCAATAATAATTGTTATTGCAGAAGATTGTCATAATACTTAAAAGGAACTGAGCACCCTCAGCACTAGCTACTATTTGTTGAGGCTTTTTATGTGTCAGGTGTGTATTAAACCCATTATACATGTTAACTCACTGCATCTCCACTACAGCCCCATAAGACAACGCATGGAAAGACCCATGCCTAGCATATACTGAGCTCTCAGAGTGAGGTTGTAGTGGTCCTGGTGTCCTTGCTGCTGCCACTCATTGCTGTTTTTAAGAACCAACCTGGGACTGGTGACTTGGATTCTGGTCCAATCTTTACCACTGGTTCTTTGTGATCTTGAACAAGTCAATCAACTTGTTTCTAATTTCCTCTGTAAAAAAGAGAAACTTGGATTAGATGAGAGGTTAGACCCTGGGAACCTTTTCAGAAACACAGGTTGCTGGGCTTTATTCCTAAGAAGTCTGATTTGATAGGTCTAAAGCCAGGCCTCCAAATCTGTGTTGTTTTTAACATAATAATGAAAATGTCCAAATAGACACAAGTACCATCACCAGTTTCAACAACCTTCAATGTTTTGTCATATTTGCTTCATCTCTCCATGCAAGTATTTTCCAACTACTCCTCCAGGTGCACTCCAGCCTCCTCTCAGTCTCAGGTGGATGGGCTCCATGCCTGCATTCACCAGTCTCCCAAGCCCTCTGGCTCCCAATAGGTTCCAGCAGGGATCGGGAAGTTGGGGGAAGGCAGGGCTGGTCCACGGATCTCCCTGGCAGATGGGCAGTGACTGTGTTCCCCCCACTCTAGCCACAATTTATGGCAGCCTGACTTCTCTGTCACTACACCCCTATCTCTAGGTCCTTATCCACTCTCTCCCCTTGCCACAGTGCGGAGAGCTTCCTTGCCATTGCTTGCTCCATCGCTTACTGCCTTCCCTGGACCTTGGCTACATCCTTATAAACAGTAAATGCTCCCCAGTTACCTACTTTGCTGGTGCCATTATTTCCTGTGGGGGCCCTGCCTGCTACACACCAACTCCTCTCTCTATTTATACCTGAATATTCTAGAGCAAATTACCACGCATCTCCAACAATGCTATCACGGTCTGCAAAACAATAATTCCTTAACATCTTCGATTAACAGGCATCTATATATTTTAAATGCCCCTTTGGTGTCTGTGAGGTTTGGGAATCACTGAAATAGCCCACCTCCGAGGGTCTTTCCAACTCAAATAATCTGCCTCTTGAATATGCAAGGAACTATCCCAGCTTATAGACTTGAGTCAGTCTCCACCTGGTGGCAGGAAAGCTCATCTGGACTCTGGACTGGTTAGTTGGAACCCACCAGTGAGGCTACGTTGCCATGGACACTTAGGAAGTGATTTGTACACCTACATGTGGCTGTACCGATAGGCCCAACAATCAGATGGACACCAAACTCCACATTCTACCTATGTATTTTTCCTCCAGGACAGGATGGCTGCCCACAGGACCAAAAAGACAAGTCTTTATTGCACCCCCCTCCCCCATGGGAGCTGCCTCCCCTCATTCACTCAAAAGAAATCTCTCCTAATACATACCCTTGGGAGTCTGTCCCGTTTTCTGAGTCTCCCCTTAGATCACACTTGTAATTACACATGTTTTAGTCTTTGAACATTTGATTAGCTTTTTGGAGTTTAAGATCAAAAAAACGTCCATTAACCACATTCCTTGGGCCTCTCCCAGAAAGAGGCAGGTTGTGGAACCTTGCCAGTTGGAAAGGCAACAGGTTGGCAGGATGGGATGTCCAGGCTTGGATCTATAGCTAAGTGGCTGGGACTGCGAGCAGGCCACCGCCTGTCTCTGGGGCACAGCTGCATCTCTGCCTTGATTCTTGGGAATTCAGAGTCTCTCGGTGAGTTTCCAGATATGATTTCAGCCTCACTGTACTAAATTATAATCCTAAATGAAGAGCTGGCCAGGAAAACTCCATTGAGATTTAGAGCAGCGTTAGTTGGCTGAGGATCAAAGTACCTCGCTCCTTAAAGACCGTCACCAGGGGCATCCGACTGGGTATTTGGTGAGTCTGTTCCAGGCATTGTTTTCCATGATCACTTCCACATGAATGCGTTTTCCACCGAGGCAGGTGATTTGTATTACTCTAGTTTTCAAAGCAAACTCTTCAGGGACTCGGCTGTTAAAACCTAACTGACCCTCAGAGCCCTCTCTGGCCACACAGTTATCCCACCGCACAATTACCACCCAAGGTCCACCTGGTACACTGGTACAGAGTGTTGCATGTAGGTACTCAAACAAGGAGCTCAGGCAGGACTCAAGCTGCAGAGGACATTTTTGGTGGGGGGAGAAAGGACCACCCATCAGCTAAGAGCCAGTGTGGCTGTTACCCCCACCCCTGCCCTGACTTCTTCATCCATAGCTTTGCAATTCACATTTCTTCTACCTGGGCTTAAGGTTACTGGATCTGCTGAGCAGTAGCAGACAAGGGAGACAGGAAGGCTCCATGCCAAGAGCTGCAGCCTTGCAGGCAGTTAAAGGAGACCTCACACTTCAAACCTGTGCACACAGGATCCTTCAGCTTTCAGGGGATGTGCAGAAAGAAGTGGAAGCAGCAATTACTTCAGGAAAACCCCTCCTGACGAGACAGGGCCTGGGCCAGCAGCCTGCTCCAGGCTGGTGTTAGAGGAGGCTTATACAGTTGTGGATTCCAGACGGCACACCTCAAGAGCCTGATTCAGGAGGTCTGGCTGAGCCTGGGGGATTTGCATTTTTAATAAGCCCTCTCCCCTGTGGCCAGGAGTTGCAGGAAACCAGCTCCAGGCCTTCCATCTTCTCCTGGTGGTCTGCTTTGAGTTTCAAAGTTAACTTTTTAAAAAAAAGCCCTTGAATTTGCTGTGCAAGTCAGAATGATTTACAGAGGGCAAGTTGGCTTTATACCCTTAGACTGTGCCACTGGGGCATCAGACATCTGGATCAATTAGGAAAAGTGATTGCTTTCCTTTAAGGAAACAGAAGGCCCCCATTAAAATGCAAACATTAGCTGAGTGATTAGTGATGCTAGCGGCCCCCAGGATGCAGTCAGCGGCTACGCGAGGGGGAGAGGCAAACACTTCACTGCTTCTGCTGAGTTGGAGTCTTGACTCAGCCATTTCACTAGCTGTGTGACCCTCAGGTGAGTTATTTAACTTGGGTTGTTCATCTGTAAAATGGGGATGACAATGACCGCACAGGATGAAGTGAGGATTTTTTTTTTAAGGACCGCGCATGTAAAGCACTTAGCTCTGTAGGGGTCCCAGGCAGGGTCTTGGTATCTGTTCTCCTTTCTGGGTGTTGGTGGAGGAGATGAGACCCCTGAAGGATCTATTAAGAAATACAAGAGTCGCTCTTCCGTTGCCCTGTCTCTGAGTCACGCTGGGAATCCATCCTCCCGAGAGATGTCTCCTGAATGCATATCTCACCTGCTCCATCACACCTGACAATTCTTGAGTGCTCCCTGTTGCCTCCATATTAAAATCCTACACTGTCTTCCAGGCTTTTGCCTTCACTCACCTCCTTAGCTCAGCACTCAAAACCTCTCAACTCTGATTTCAGTGTGATTTCCACCCCCATCTTTCCCTGCCCATTTCTGCTCTGGCTTACTTGACTCATCCTTTAAAACAGCCCAGAGGCTGCCTCCTCCAAGAAGCATCCCTTGCCTTTGATTTACTCCTTCCCCCTGGCAGAGGGAAGGCCCTCTGCAATGCCCCTGGAATAGTGCTCTCTCACATTCTATTGTAACTGCCCATTCATCTGAGCAGGTCAGGAGGTAGGTCAGGAGGACTCACTTTTCTGCTTAGAATTACCTGCAATCTCTCTGAAGGTCCTATAGTGCCCTGGCCTCAACTCAGGTCAGTTAAATTACTCTTTGGGGATAGGACTCGGGCATCAGGGATCCTTAAAATTCTCTGGGTGATGCACGTAAGGGTCAAAACCAATGCTCAATGCTCCAGAGGGTGAGCACCTTGAAGGCCTCAGATGTATGTACAGAAATGTCTACTTCTGACCCTCAGCACAGTGACTGGCACATTGGTGGTCTCTAGACTTCTGAAAACCTGTAGGTGGGTTGTTGTATTCGGGGACTTCCAGAGCTGCGTTACCATCTTGGAGAGCAGGCTATGCAGAGATGTTGGGAAGGGTAGCTGTTGGACACTTAGGGGCCACGGGCAGGCCTAGAAATCAGAGTAGGAGGCTAGGATGTGACGGCTGAGAAGAAACTCCAGCCACTCTCTGAGGTCTGCCTGGGGCTACCCTGGGGAGTGCAGGGCAGGGGTATCCAGTCAGCTGGGCTAGAACCACATCCAATTCAGATATCTTTGAACCTCTGCAGCTTGGGGTACTTAGGAAGGAAGCGTGTCACATATGATCAGGAGCTCTGACAGGCTTTTAGACAACTCTCCTGCTCTCCAAGAGATGGCTTCAAGGTCCAGAAGTCCTGGCAGATGGAAAACATTCTCACAGCTCACTGTCCTGGCCATAAGCTCTAGACTTGCTTCAGGATAGTGGGAGATGGCAAGGAAATTTTGTCTCAGAACACACTGGGCCTCCAAGAGCCCTTTCTGATCAACTGTCTTCAAACTTGCTTTCCTTCTGAGTCCTCAATAGTTGAACCTTCTTTCTTAGCAAGAAAATTAGAAAATATAACTAAGAGCGCACACCTGGGTGACTCAGTGGTTGAGAGTCTGCCTTCAGCTCAGGTCATGATCCTGAGATTGAGTCCTGCATGGGGCTCCTCGCAGGGAGCCTGCTTTTCCCTTTGCCTATGTCTCTCCCTCTCTCTCTCTCTCTGTGTCTCTCATGAATAAATAAATAAAATATTTAAAAAATATATAACTAAGAAATTAACCAGCTTATTTTCCTATAGGCCTAAGCCTCAAAAACAAGCTATTTTTTCCTGTACCTTCTCTGAAGAGGACAAGCTTGTCGTCGTGACATGAAACCTCAAGTTGCCCTTGTCCCAGAGGACTGGTTAAAAAAACAAACAAATCCTTCAGAAGTATAGTCAGGCTCTAGTTGGCAAAGAGCAGGATTGTCTACATCATGGGGCATGTGACAGGTGGGGAGTTTGGATTTTCTGAGGCAAGGGCAGCTGAAGGCTTGAGTTCAGTGTGTTGTAGGCATCTCTGGTCCCCACTAGAGCCCCAGGAGGGGCAAGATCCATGCTGCAGGCAATTGTGGGAGGAGCTGCTC
The DNA here is from genome assembly GCF_011100685.1 of Canis lupus familiaris. Lineage (NCBI taxonomy): Eukaryota > Metazoa > Chordata > Mammalia > Carnivora > Canidae > Canis > Canis lupus. Next base: position 20,252,674 of record NC_049241.1, read on the forward strand.
TCTATATCCCTACCCTCAGCACTTTCTTCACAGGTGGTGGCTTCTGAACCTTCTGAATCATTTTAGACTCTTTTTTAAAGTAACCTCTATACCCAACTTGGAGCTTGAGTTCAGCAACCCTGAGATCAAGCCCTGAGCGGAGATGAAGAGTCGTCAAGGGTTGGATGCTTAACTGACTGAGCCACCCAGGCACCCCTGAATTGTTTTAGACTTTGAATCTCAGTCGGAGCCTGCAGGGAGAGGTAGGATGGAGTGGGGAAGAGTGGAGAGATCTCAAATTCTGTTTTGGTTGTCTCTGTGAGATGCTGTGGTGGAAGAATGTGGGGACTACAATTACTAACCCTTGCTGCATGTTTATGTGTAGGGACTTTTTTAAAAAGATTGATTGATTGATTGATTGATTTGAAAAGAGAGAGACAGCAAGTGAGCAGAAGCAGCAGAGGGAGAGAGAGAAAGAGAATCTTAAGCAGACTCCATGCTGAGCACAGAGCCAGATGTGGGGCTCGATCTCAGGACCCTTGAGATCATAACCTGAGTCAAAACCAAGAATCCAATGCTCAACCAACAGAGCCACCCAGGCACGCCCAAGTTAGGGACTTGGTATACAGAAGTCATTTCATCCTCCCGACAGCCCTAGGAAGTTGGTGTTTATTACTCCTTTTCAGGCTGAAGGAGCCCGAAGCAGAACGGGGTTACGTGAGGGTTCAAGGTAACATAAGCAATAAAGACAAGTAGCCATTTGGTTATATAATCCTGGAGCTTTTCTTTTTTGTAGTGGAGGTAAGGCCTGATGGGAGGGAGGGATGCTATGTAGAGACATTGAGCCAAATACTATTCCCTGGGAAAGAGATGTAGGTTGAGGAAAGGAGACATTCTAGACTAATAAGCCCTGGGGGCTCCCAAGTGTACAGATGAGAACATAGAGAGGCACAGTGGCCAGGATGGAGATCTGAGGCAGGCAACCCACGGAGGAGGAATTTGAGGCCATGGGGTGCTATGGAAGTGAAGAAAAGGAAGTGTTGTCAAGAGGAGGGGCAGGCCACTTTGTGTGAAGTTTCTGGACCACCAGGTAAGATAAGGTCTGAGGAGTGAATGCCTGGCACAGAGACAGGGCAGGGCATCCCTGACAAGAGCAGCTTCTCTGGAGGTGAGAGGGTGGAGTCCACCTGCAGGGAGCGGGAGGTGAGGAAGTGGTATCAGGGAGGTGACAGCTGCGAGGGGGCCCCAGTCGCCTGGCGTTCCCTCCGGTCCTTTCCTTCAGCAACTTAATTTTATTCCCCTGGACTCTGTAGAGTGTTTTCTTTGGCCCATAAACATGGGCCATGTTTTCATGGCCCATTTGATCAATAGCTGAGATACACCTGAAAAAGGGACCGAGGAGGTAAAAGTGGGAAGCAAAATATTAAAAAAGAATAATAATAAGATGACAAGAAGGGGATTGGCACACAGCAAAGATCAATGAGGCCAAAACTGTCTGAGAAAACGTATCTCCTGATAAACCTCAGCCTCCGAGAAATCGATCAGCAGCTCTTGAAAAAATGTATCTCCTGTAAAAGTGTCATTGGAACTTCCAGTGTCACAACGCGGGTGCTGATGGCTGGATGCAGAATAGATGGCCCATTAATACCCATTGATGGGTTTATTGATTGGTGTGTCTGGTATAATTAGCCCCAAAGATCTTCAATCAACGCAGCGCCGGGAGGTGACGGAGCCTGTGCATCCTGAACAGCGGGCTCAGTGGCTGGTTTGCTGTGTGGCCGGGACGTACCCCCGGACTCCTCAGAGGCTCAGTTTCCTCACCTGTAAAATGAGAAGATAACAGTTCAGTGTTTGCCAAAGTGATTTCCAGCAAACTTTAGTTGTGAGGATTGTTAGTGAGTATATTCCTTTCCCCACCAAAAATGTCACGTGGTGAGATTTGGGCGACACAGCTTTCAAGCGACTTAAGCAGGATTTCTCAGAATCTTTGGTATGCTGGACTTGTGAATCTCTCAGAAGCAGAAGAAGGATGTGTTTATTTATCCACTTGATCTGCGTTATCGAGCATGGAGCATATGCCAAGCTAGGAGCTGGGGACACAGCAGTGAATAGAAGATTCAAGTTCCTCTGTCAAAGTCTTTGCATCTTAGTGATGGAACACAAAGAGACAGCCAAGGTAGCTAATATGACAGATGGTCCTAAAAATAGGCAAAAACAAAAGGCCAGTGCGGTGCAGGGGGTGGAAGGTGGTGCTACTGTTTTATACAGAGGGGAGGTGAAACTACTTCCTTTCTGAAAAGGGATCTTTTGAGCAGAGACTGGTAGGAAGTCCAGGAGCAAGGCATGCAGCTGGCTGGAGTAAACTACACGTGCAAAGGCCCTGAGACAGGAGCACATTTATCCTTGTCACAGAAAATGAATATGGTTGGGGGCAGGGCAGGTGGAGGAACATGGTCAAGTCAACAAAAGCAGCCTTTCCTGTTCATATCTACAGAGCCCCTGAGTTTGGATAAACAGAATTCATATGACAAGGGCTGTTACAGAGTAGAGTGTGTTTTCCCAACTCCTATCATCAAGCAGGTGACTTTTTTTTCTTTTTGTGATGAGATTCTCAGGATTGGCATCCCACTGGAATGGATTATTTCTGAGTGCAACACTAATGCTATGACATGGTATTATGTGTAATGTTCTATACTGGTGTAGTATGAATTATAAAATCCTTTTAGAGAAATGCTATCTCACTGTCTCACTGGTGGTGATGTTTTTTTTTTTTTTCTTCTGAAGACCAGATTATGATTTCTTTAGGAATGAGGTCTCTAAGTCAGAAAGTAAGGGGCTATTGTCAACCCCACCAGTGACTCTCTGTAACCTTGAGAAGTTAGTTGGCTTTTCTATGCCTTGGCTCCCTCATCTGCAAAATAAGAATTAGATTACTTCCTGCTACAATGACCAGAGTGAAGATTAATTGAGATAATATAAATAAAGTACATAGTACAGTGCCAGGCACACAGTAAGTGCTCAGTAAAGGCTACCTGCTGTGATTATTAACATTACAAACTGAGGAATCTCCTAGGTGATACCAACCAAATACCCTCTTTATACATGGAAAAGGATGACCTGGAGATGTCAACTGCCGCGGCACCCTGAGTGCTTTCAGAGGGATCAGTGGTGTGCTTCATGACTGCACTGTTTTCTCCATACTGTGGTTGCCATCCCAGCTGACTCCAGAGCATCTGTTCTTCTGCTTTCGCAGAGCATCCCTTGCCATGTTCTGTGCCAGTTACCTGGACGTGGATGAGCTGGTCATCCAGTCAGTGTGAAGCTGGGCACTCAGCTGGGTAGCTGGGAGAAAGGAAGCTGTCTTGTTCTCCACAGTGTGGAGGAGAAGCCATGCATCCCAGGAACCACACCCATTTCTCTCTCAACCATGAAGGCAGCCAGCCTGAGTATGAAGCCAACACTCAGAGGGAATCAGAGCCAAGGGAATGTCTGAGAAACCAAGCCTCGTGCTGGCCCCCTCACTGACCTCTGGATCAGCTCAATCCTGAAATCCCTTCACTGTGGACTCTCCTGGTCTAGGAGCTGATAAATTGCTTTATTTTAAAGCCATGGCAAATTGGATTTTTCTTTTACTTTATAGCCCAAAGCATCTTAACTGATACCCATAATTTATCTCATCAGATCTCCAAGGCAACCCTGTTAGAAGATGCTTTTGTGCCCATTTTACAAACTCAGAATGGCGGACCTGCTGTTGACTAGTGAGAGACAAGAATCTGGTAGAGTGGATTTGGGGTTCAAACATTGGGGTTCCAGTCTTAGGTCCATTATTTACTGGCTGTTTCCTCATCTGTAAAATGAATATAGTCTTTAAAAAAAGAAATCCTTTCTCCCAAGGTTGATATGGGGAGCTAAATCAAGATTCCTTAGGAGGAAGACTTTACGACTGTAAAGTGCTTTGCCGATATTCACCGTTCCTCTACCTGAAGCCTAATGCTCCCACCTAGAAGTTCAGGGACTTTGCATTATGTGTGTTGTTGGCTTAACCAGGTCTTGGCTCTAAGACAGTTAAATACTCTGCTATCTTGTTTATACTGACAGCAAATTCTCCCTTTACAACTAGTGAAGATCTAAAATCAAACCAAGCCCCTAATGTTACCCCACATGTTATAGGACTCAGCTGTATGCCAACATAGGCTATATTTATCAGTTGGTAGGCTTGTAGCACCCATACCTGCACACACACCCCTGCTTCCCCCAGTTTCTTGGGTGCACAGGCCTATACCATTTTTCACAATTGGTTGGTAGATTTTTCATGTGCTGTTAGCATCCCAAAGGTATGGGATGACTTCAGAGATTAAGAGGATAAACACATGTCATTGTGTAATGTTCTCTTACTAGGAATAACTTTGAGGTAAAAGTCCCTATAGTTATGTAGGGTAATGGAAGTGAAAAACTCTTTATAATTCAGATAAGAGTGTGAAAATTTGTCCTTACCATGAATATACTGGACTGCTTTGCCTAAGTGATTCAGAGTTGATTTCCCAAATATATTAATCATGAGTTAGAAGAGTTGTGTTCATCTTTGTACTACTTATATTAGAATAAAGTGCTTGTCAAGTAAGGCCCTAGCTTGATAAGCGTAGTATACAAGGGAAAAATGAAATAGATTTATTCTTGTTATTCAGGGAGTATGTGGTTTATTATACATGCTTTGCTTCTGGCTCTGGGGAAAATAATTTATTAGTTTTTTGCTTTCATTTGCCTTGAATATAAAGATTAACCGATTGTTTAACAATCTTGTTCAGGCCCTATTTATGTAGGGTAGCCATCTTCACTCAACTCCCAATATTTAAGTTGTAGCATTACTCATAAAGATACGATAGTTAAGACGTTCAGTCATAGAAGTGAGATATTACCTCCTAGTAACAACTTTAAAGGAATGTAAACGGGAATTTCTTTTGTATTAATTTACATGGAAGGGAAAAGTGACAACCACCACAAATTGGAAAAATGCACTTTAGCAATCACATTGACTTCATTTGAACCTGTCCAATGCCTTAGAGTGATTGTCTGTGGCTCACTGTGGTGGTAAAACTAAGCAGTGGATATGACTTATTCTCTTCCCTTTGATCAAAGACCCTTAACATATATTCAAGGTTGGTAGCAAAGTCCTTGCAGTAGAAGGCAACCTGTTTATATTTTCCTCATCAATGTCAAGCGAGGGGTTCCAAGGAAGAAGAAATATAATCCAGGTTCAAGGACAGCAACCATTAGAAATGCCTTCATCTCTGAAAGAAAACCAGTGTCTTAGTTTTGTTTATGAAATGCTTAAGTAATTTTTCTCTGCTGCTGGGGGAAATAAAAAACCAATCCACCACCCCACAGCTGGAACCATTTACAACATAGGTTTGATTGTTTTTTTGCAAATTGAACGATTAATTCAGGCAAACAACCAAAGATTTAATTTAATTTAAAATTGAAAGGGACGGACAGTCATGCTGGCTAAATTCCTCACTTGGCAGGACTTTGGGGCCATGGCAATTAGTTTAGACAATATTGTGACTCTACCAAGTCCACACTGGAGGCAGATCAAGTTTTTAAAAAATGTTTGAGTACCACTGGCCTGACTCTCTTTTTATTAATGTTTTCCCTGATTTAAAATACAGGATTTGGGATCATTTTAATCCTATCTCTCTATCCAAAGGCTCTATGACTTCGTCATTACATTTCACTCCCACCCCAGGATGACAGGTGATCTGATCAAAAATTTCCAGTAACTATGAACAGAAATTCTTAGGATTTGAGCTAAACCTCCTGCAGTTGGGGCCCAATATAGATGCACAGCAGGCTTGGTCAACTCTTCCGCATTCAGACACTTCCAAGGCAAAGCTGGACTTTGCATGAGCCGTGGAAGGACACATTTGCTAGAATCATCAGCCTGAACCACCACAAGGATCAAGCTGAGGATGACCCAGGTAGTGAAGTCAGACTGTGCTTCCTTCTTTATCCAGCAGCTCTTTGTAGAGGAAGCTAGAATCCCAGCTGCACAAGGTTCTGAGATGTACTTTCACCTGATTTCAAAGTCTAGTTGGACAGTGAGGCAGAAGACAGTTAGCAAGGGAAAGATAATACTATTAAGGCTACTCTGAGAGTTTCCTTCTCTCAGGGAAAAGAACTGGATTGCATGGAATGCATGGGATTCTAGAACTTTCAATTATGTCTTTCCATTATTCTAGAACTTTTATGTCTTAACAGGCCTGGCTGCTTAAAAAGACCCTGGGATTTTACCACCCGGTTTTGGTCTTTTTTTGTCCCTCCTTCTCCCCTCTACCCCCACCAACCCACCATTTTCCTCCTTTGCTTCCTTCATAAAAGAAATCAGCTCAAATACTGACATCTGTCTGTCATTTCCTCACAGGAATAGATCCAAATGAATACATGTCCCTTCATGAATATATTTCTAAAAACTGAGACCCAGGCAGTGCTGGATGTGTTACAATGTTATCCCTTTCTCCTGAATTCCCACATCCTCTCCTTGCCTGGATGGAGATCTGCACCCAACCTTCCTGTTCCAAATAAATCTTTCCATGAACTTTCTGCCTCCATCTCATCACTGTGTGATGGTGACTCCCACCTCTGAAAATTCACACCACCTGCAGACCATTCCTTGTACACTGCCTTTCGGCAATTTTTTCTCCAAAACTTTCTGTTTCGTTACACAACGAAACACATGGGATAACATGGGATAACACATAACAACACATGGGATAACATGCTTGTTGAATAATAATGAAATAATGGAGAAGCAAACAAACCAAAATGGCCAAGATCTCTTTACACCTGAAAGAGATAGCTTCAGAGCTCTGGATATACCGTCTAGCTATATACACCCAAATTCATGCCTATCTACATATGTATGAAATCACACTTGTATATTCTTTAACACCCTTCTGGAGATATAACTCCTGTAACATTCTTTTCCATTTTTCACCATATGAGGATAATCCACATCTTCGGCAACACTTGTTATTATCTCTTTTGGATGATAGCCATTTTATTGGGTGTGAAGCAGTACCTCTTTATAGGTTTGATTTACATTTTCCTAGAGGCTAATGAAGTATTGGGCCTTCGTTCATGTGCTTTTTGGCCATGTGTATCTTTTCTTTAGATCCTTTGTCCATTTTTTATTGGATTATTTGTCTTTTTATTATTGAGTTGTAAGCGCTCCTTATATATTCTGGATACAAGTCTCTTATTGCAAATATTTTCTTTGATTTTATGAAGCATCTTTTTCCTTTCCCGATGGTGTCCTTTAAAGCATAAAAGTTTTTAGTTGTGATGATGATGTTCATCTTTTCTCTTTTGTCACTCTTGCTTCTGGTGTCATATCTAAAGAGGCTTTCCATACCTTAAGTTCATGCAAGTTTCCTTCATTATTTTCTTCATATTTTATAGCTTTGGCTCTTCCCTTTGTGCTTAATTTTTGTGTATGGTGTAATTGAAAAGGTCTACTTGCTTTCTTTCTCTGTATAGTTGTCCAATATTTATTGTAGAGACTATTTCTTCCCTCTTTAATTATCTTGGCACCCTTTGTCCAAAATCATTTAACCACAAACTTGAGGGTTTATTTCTGGACTCTATTGCATTGGTCTATATGTCTTTGCTTACGCCAGTACCAAGCTGTCTTGATTACTGTAATTTTGTAGTAAGTTTTGAAATTAACTGTGAGTCCTTTTTCAAAAGTGTTTTGACTTTTCTGAGTGTCTTGCATTTCCCTTATGAATGTTAGAATCAGCTTGTCATTTTCTGCAAAAAAGACAGCTGGGATTTTGATAGAGATCTACATATTTGTCATCACTTGCTTTTCATTCTACTTGATGAAATTTTTCCATATGTAAAAAAAAATGCTTGCATACATGAACAAAGTCAACATGTGAGGATTTTGATTCTATGACCACCAGTCTGATCAATGTACAGAATATTTGCAGCACCTTAGAAGGTTCCCTAAAGCCCCTTTCCAGTACCCACTTTTCTATAAAAGTAGCCAGCCACTATGCTGACATCTGTCACCATTGATCAGTTTCTCCTTCCTTAAACTTCCTATAAGCTGAATCATTTAGTACGTACTCTGTAGTGACTGACTTCTTTCACTTGAATATCCGTGTTATTGTTTGTAGCCTTAATTTTTTTCCTTTATTGCTAAGTAATATTCCATTGTTCATCCATTCTTCAACTGGAACACATTTTGTTTTTTCCATTTGGGGGCTATTATGAATAAAGCTTCTATAAACATTCTTGAGCAGGCTATTGGGTGTGGACATATTTCTGTTTGATGTATTCATTTCCTTAAGGTATATATTTGGGAGAAGAATTGCTGAATCATAGGTTAGATATATGTTTTGCCTTGGAAGATGCTGTCAAACAGTTTTTTTGAAGTGACTGTACCAGTTTACCTTCCCACCAATAGTAAATAAGCTAGTTGCTGAGGTCCTCACCGGCACTTAGTATGAATTGGTGGTGGTTTGGTTCATGGGTGGTGACAATTTACATTTCTCTGATGACTATAGCTATTTAGCATCTTTTCATAAGTTGTGGCCATTTGTATAATCATTTTGGGGAAGTGTCGATTAAGGTCTTTTGGCAATTGTCTTAAATTGTCTTTTTCTTTTTGACTTGTAGGAGCTCTTTATATATTGATATGAATCTTTTGCCAGATATGTTGTAAATATTTTTTCATGGTCTGTGGTTTGCCTTTTCACTCTGTCTTTTTTAATGTAATTTTTAAAAGTGAGATATAATTTACATGCCAGAAAATTCATCTGTTTAAAATATATAGTTCAGTGTTTTTCTCCACATTGATAAAGTTCTGCAACCATCACCACTATTTAAATCCAGAATATTTCCATCACCCCATGGAGAAATCCATTACTCTCTCCTTCCCCCTTCCCCCATGCCCTAGTAGCTACTAATCTACTTTCCATCTTTATGAATTTGCCCAACTCTGAATGTTTTACATAAATGCAATCACATGATATGCAGTCTTTTATGACTGGCTTCTTTCACCTAGCATGTTTTTGAGGCTTATCCATGTTGTAGCATGAATTAGAATTTCATTCGTTTTTTATGGCTGAATAATATTCCATTTTATGAATATACCAAATTTGATCTATCCATTCACTGGTTGATAGACTTGCAGGTCCTTTTGATGCTGTTTGATGAGTAGAAGTTCTTGATTTTTTTTTTTTTTGAAGTTCTTGATTTTAATGTAATTCAGTTGCTTAACCTTTTCCTGTATGGATTGTGCTTTTTTGAGATCTATTTTAAAAATATTTGTCTACTTCTGTGACTTATTATTTAAGTACTGTCAGTGTCCTGGAAATCTTCCCACATTGGAATATGGAAGTTTATTTCATTCTTTCTACTGACTCCTTATAGCAGCTTTTCCATTGCTGGATATTTGAGTGATTCATGGTATTGCTATTAAAGCAAAGCTGCAATAAAAATTCTCACATGTTGACTTTGTGTGTGTATGCAAGGGCATTTTCAGGTAACTTCCCAGAAGAGGAATAGTTGGATCAAAAGTTTATTGGTTTTCAGTATTGATAGAGCTTATCAAATTGCCTTGCAAAAAAGTCTTCACCAAATGTACACGCCCACCAACAATTGGAGAGGTGCCCGCCCATTGTGCCACTCCATGCTATAACTTGGTATCATCGGTCTCTAAGAATGTTTGCCACTCTATAAAAATTTGAAAAAGAAAAAAATGTTTGCCATTCTTATAAACATACCAATATTTTCTCTAGGACTTTCTTGCTTTCACAATAGCTGATGAGTAGGGACTTGTTTTACATTTATTTCCTTTAAGTAAGTAAGCACCCCTTCAGTTTGAGGTTAGTAGCATGGCACTGTCAGGGAGGAAAAAGTTTCCTTCTACATTCGTAGGTTCAGTGTTTGGGAACCAGTGAATTAAACAACAAAGACAGATTAATAGGAGAAAAGGCAGACATACAATTTTTATTAAGATTTATGTGCACAGGAGTTTACCGAAAAGAAAACTCAAAGAAGTGATTAGGCTTAGAGGGCTCATATGCCATTTTAACAGGAAAGAGGGGTTGGACTTCAAGGGATGATAATTGCAGGCCAATGTCTGGGAACTACATGGGAGAACTAATGAAAGATAAAGGTTAGTTTAGTAAAGTCTGTTTATGAATAGTCATCCAGTGTCAACTCCCAGTCTCTGGTGATGAGTTGCTCTTCTCTTTTCTGTTATTGGAGAGGCACTTTCCAAAAGGAAATTTATGCCCTGCCTTTAGGCAGACAAGAGAAGTGCAGAGAAAGCCTTGCCCTGCATCGGCTGATTCTCACTTGCCTTCAACTCAAAATAAGTGGCATATTTTGGAGTGGCATATTCTGGACTCCTTTAGCAGGAAAATGAATATTTATTGTTTGTTAATTTAACAGATAAGGATAATTCAGATGTGACTTGCCTTAAATCTTTAAGTTGGAGATAAATATGTAGTTGCTGGGGGCTCCTTAGCTCCTTAGCTCTTCTATGCTGGGGGCAGGGTTTCCAGAGTCTTCCGTCAGGGGTTGCTGAGCTTTGGTCTGGGCCTCAAAGTCCATCTGAATATTCAAGTGAAGCCTCTACAGGCATTCGACCTGAACATTTACATCAGGGAGAAGATCGTCTGCACTAGGGCTGAGCACACACCTCTCCAGAGGCTAAATTGTGGACATGGCCTGGCTCACAAGGCAATCATTCACATGGCCTTCATTTAGCGAGTTTAAAATGGATGAAAAGGATGCATTGGCCACCTGGCTGTCTTCTCACCCACCGAATGCAGCTTAGAGAAAGTTTTCAGTCCCAGTAGATTCATTCCTTTGGAAGCTCCAAGTCCCCTCTGATTTCTGAGCATTGTTCATATCGTTCTACCCATTCCCAACAGTCTAGGTATATTGTACTGGGTTTTGGCTTAAATCTTCACTTCTGCTACTTGTCTTTGAAAAAGAGACAATATTGGGATGTGATGAATATATTTATCTGATGGCTCTGGACTGAATGGGAAGCCAGGAAGACCAATTGGTGACTTCATGAATCAAGGTTCAATTGGCACTCTGCTTGTAAAGGAAGCAGTTTGTTAGTTTCAGCCTTATGAGTTAATTGCTGGCTTCAATTCTTCAAAGCATAGGCTGAATGTGAGTGTTTTTACTCTCAAGAGTTAGATCATGAAATTAACACCCTTAACTTACATGTGGCTTTAATTCACCAAGCACCTCAGTTGAAATAAACGATTACCCTTGGCAACAGAAATGGAAACAGGATGCTCATTCGTCTGCTTGCTAATTATTCTCTCCTTTCCCCATTTTCCTCTTGTCCCAAAATATATACATTAACCGACACAGCAGGTACCCTCAGCTCAGTGAGGAGCTCACACACACAGCAAAGTTCATGGACACACTGAACTCCTGTGACACACTCAGGCCAGGGCTAACACCCATGCGTGTGACACCAGCCACAATGTTTGAATGGCTGCTTCTCTCTTTGTCTCTTCTTTGGTTTGGCTGGGACAGTATGGTTGAATTTGTGTGAATCAGCGTCACCTTCCCAGATCACTCCGAGGGTTTGGTTAGACTCTTTGTGTTGGGAGCAGAGAACCACTCCCCCAGTTCTAGTAAAGACCACCCATTCCAACTGATGGAAACTTGTGGAAATTCAAAGACAGAAGCCCAAGATAGCCATGACTCAAGGGAACTTGACTCTAGAACTAGTCTAAAGCTTTCACATTAAGGTAGGTCTGTCCCTGTGTGTGTGTGTGTGTGTGTGTGTGTGTGTGTCTGTCTCTCACACTCACACATTCTCTCTGCCTTTCTCCTTCACTCTCAGCCTCTTCTCTCTACCTTTCTTCAGCTGTCATGACCCATTAGAGATTTCATTCCCGCACTGACTACTAAAGATTCCCAAAATAGTCCGATTGGCCCACTTTCCTCTTCAACACACGTCACGACGGCAGCTGCCCTGAGTCCAGTGCCATAGTGTCCTTCGAACCCTCCTGGGCAGGCGAGGGTTGGCTCTCTGCAGCAGCTCTGCCATCCACCCCACATCCCACCCCGCCCTGACACCCCAGGTGGTGCTGCCCACTGTCTCCGCTGGGCCTTACAAAGCCATGGTTGCACCTAGCACTCTGGACACTCAGTATTTGCTAATCCATATGTCTCCCTCACCCTTCAGGAGCTCATAAGGAGCAAAAACTTCTTTTCCTGACTGGCCTATTTCACTGCAGCCCCTGGAACATCAGGGTAGAGACAGGTGGCGTTGGGGGAGAAGGACTCAAGAAATGTTTGCACAGATAATTGAATCTGAATAATCCCTTATCTGAGAAATACTGTGAACATCTCTGTTTGTCTTGCTCAGTTCAGGCTGCTATTACAAAATGTCAGTGATTGGATGGCTTCAGGGACAAATGTTTATTTCTCATGATTGTGGGGTCAGGGGGGTCTAGGATCAAGGTGCTGGCTGCTGCAGTTCCTGATGAAAGCTCTGTTTGTGGTTTGCAAATGACCACCTTTGTGCTATGTCCTCACAGCCTGTTTTGTTTTTGTTTCTTTTTCTTTTAAAGATTTTATTTATTTATTCATGAGAGACACAGAGAGGTAGAGACACAGGCAGAGGGAGAAGCAGACTCCCTGAGGGGAGTCTGATGTGGGACTTGATCCCAGGACTCCGGGACCATGATCTGAGCCGAAAGCAAACACTTAACCACTGAGCCACCCAGGTGCCTCCCTCTTCCCCTTTGTATAAGGACCCCCCTCATGACCTCATCTAAACCCATTTACCTCTCAAAGGCCCCACCTCCTCACACCATCACGCTGGAGATCATATCATGGTCTCAGCATAGGAATTTGGGCCGGGGGGGCGAGGGGGGACACAGGCATTTAATCCATAACAATGCCTTGCACCATCTGTCCGTGTACTTAAAATGCAATGGAAGCTAATGCTGGAGAATGATTTCCCAGGCTCTGGCCGCACTCCTCCAAAGGTTGGATAAATAGAACAGCACTGTGTTGGGGGTCCAGGACTTATTCCTTCAACACCCTCATTTTCCCTGTGTGCATCCCGTCTCTGTGGGGCAGCGCCAGACCAGGAGGCAGGACCTCTGCCAAATTACAGGCTCTGAGGCTCCTTCACCTGGACGCTCAGCATGCTGCCGTCCTGAGGACTGCTGCCTGGCTGTCTGCCTGCTTCCAGCACCGAGACACTTCATTCCTGGCCTCTGGCCCCACCATTGGTTTGCTGTCAGCTTCCCCATTGATTTTAAATTTTATTATTGGCTTTTAGAGCACTTGAGGACCTGACGCTTTCCTTCATCATCGATTTGCTTGTTCCCAGTGGAGGGGATGAGCTTTACCATCTTCATCTGCTGGCTGGTGACCAGCCGCTCTGCTTGCACTTGGAGATATCCTTGGCTTGCTCTGGGTCAAGTCTGGGAGACTGGGCTCACTTCCCCAGACATCTGTGGTGCTGAGACACTTTGCTCTGAGCCGAGCTGCAAGCTCTGTCTGTACACCATGACCAAGGGAGAAGAGCTATCTTGTGTTGAGTGGGCACCCTTTGTCGGCTACTAGGCTAAACGCTTGACATGCACTACCTCACTTAATCTTCCAGAAATCCCTAGGACAAGGGTCATTTAACACTGGTTTACAAACAGTGAAACTGAGGCTTAGGAAGGCACAGCAACTTAGTGACCGTAGAGGTAAATTAATAATCTCTTCCGTCTTGCTTGTCAAACTCATAGCCCAGGATGTGGTGTGACTGTGCATGAGTAATACACAGCTCAGACCATGGGCAGCTCGCTCTACAAGTTCATGGTCATCAGCCCCCGAAATGGTCTATGTCAACATCTACGAGACGAGTCCGACAATAACACAGAGAGTTGTCTTGGAAGCATTAGATCACGATAAAAATGTCTAATCCCTTGCTGTCAGTTCTTTGCTTACCTTATCACCAGCTGGTAACAAGAATTCTCAGACCAGCTCCAGCCTGTAGCACACATTTGCATGGCACAGCCCTGATGGACCTAGAGTTCTTCCTGTGGAGAGGAAGCCATATAGGAATTTTCTGTAGCCAAAGGTGAGAAGGAAAGAATCAGCCTTGCTGCGTGGCATCCTGGCTTTTTCCTGCCATGGTGTCTCATCCCCGCTCCCACCCGCGTGAGCCCTGTCTGCAAAGCTCGCTGCCCTCTTTTGACCACAGAGGAAACAAAGTCCTCTCTGAAACTGTGAGTTATAATACTCCAGCTCACTCCAGCAGTTCCTCCTTTTCAAGGCCTAGGAAGAGGACAGAACCTTCTACAGCCTTTTCCCGTCTAGTGTGCCCTGCTCTCTCCCCTCCTGACCAGTCCGTTCTTCTCTTCCCTCTTTGTCTCTTCTCCTTCCTGCCCCTCTTCCCTCTCTCCCCTCTCTTTCCCTATTGTGTAGCGGTCTCTCTTTTTCTCCATGAAACATGTGTCTGTCTGTGTTAGATCCCAGGGCAGTTTGGGGGAGCGGAGATACCCTTGCACGATACATTCTGTGACTGGTACCTGGCAGGTGGTGTGTGCCAGCAGCCTAGAGCTAAAAACACAGCCAGCACTCCCAGGTGTGTGGCTTCTTCCTCTGGCCTGGCCAGCATCCCCAGCAGGCTGGGGAGCCCTGCTAACATGCTGCTATGTGAGTGCTAACAGAATCGGAAAGGAGGAAACTCTTTGAAAGGCTACCATTTTTCACAGTGCAGCAATCACAGGGAAGTTGTCATTCTCCTAGGCTGGGGGCATGTGTTTAATTCGTACACCCTGGATGTCAGGTTTTGGGGTCCACACTGGCTCTCAGTATGCCTGGGGATCTCAGAATCCAGGAGGGGGGTAGTACCCCCAGGGAGCATGGTTAGAGGGCCCAGAGCCACTCCCGTTCCCGAAGAACATAGGTGTCTTCATCCTCCACTCACCACCCACTCTCCCCTTTCTAGTAAGTAGTATAACCTCCTAATGCTAACTTCCATACATGTCAGATGGGGATGATAAAAGAAACCACTTCCCAGAGGCTTGGCAGGCATGACAGGAGGTACTGGCCATGCAAAAGCCTGGGGCCTGGTACATGGTAAGGACACAATAAATGTGAGCTGTTCTTACCGTTGTCATCATCACCTGTGACTGACACATGAGGCTTAGAAGAATTCATCAAACTGCCCATAGTCACATGTGGGCACAGTAAGAGGTGGGACCCAGACTTAGACCCTGGCAGTCTGACTCCCAAGCCCAGAGTGTTAACCACTGTGATTTACTACCATAGCTGCTTGAGCAGGATGTGAACTGTATAATAGAATAACTGATGATGGATTTCTGGAACTTTCAGGGACCAGATCATGTCATTTTCCTTGCAAAAATCCTTGCATCACGTTGCTTATTACAGTACCTAGCACATAGTAGGAGCTCAGTAAATGTTGATTCAGTGAATGACTGAATCAGGAAAAGCTTGGGTTGTGGAGGAATGAATTGGGTTCAGTAAGTCAGGGAAGGGTGTGGAAGGGTAAGGGGCCATAGAGTCTGTTAGTAAGTGTTAGCACTAATACACCATCCACTCAGAAACCAGCAGCATAACCTAACCCTAAACCAACCACATTTTGGATCTAGGGACTGCTGTGCTTCTTAGGCTAGGGATTATCTGGTCTTAAACCTGCCCTATCCTTACATAAAGCTGAGATTGAAAGGTGAGGGTTAGGGGCACCTTACTTCTGCTCAGTTAAGCATATGACTTCCGCTCAGGTTCTGATCCCAGGGTCCTGGGATCGAGTCTTGCTTCCAGCTCTTTCTCCTTCTACTTCTTTCCCCACTCATGCATGCGTTATGTCTCTCTCAAATAAAATCTTAAAAAAAAAAAAACAAAAAACGATGAGAGTAAATGAACTGAAGGTTAGCTAGGGGCCAAAAGTGAGACATAAAGTTTCAATTCATGGATTCAGAATTTCCTCAACTTCTAAACCACTGGTTTTATCCTTTATTTGATTGCCAGCCGGGACGAGACAGCTAGCAAAGGCACATTGGTTCTTCTTGAGAAGGATGCTTGGTTCTTATGTGCATCGAGATCATTTTTTCTTTTTTTTTTTTTAATTTTTAATTAATTATTTATTTATGATAGTCACAGAGAGAGACAGAGAGGCAGAGACACAGGCAGAGGGAGAAGCAAGCCCCATGCACCGGGAGCCCGATGTGGGATTCGATCCCGGGTCTCCAGGATCGCGCCCTGGGCCAAAGGCAGGCGCCAAACCGCTGCACCACCCAGGGATCCCTCATTTTTTCTTCCAAAGAAGAATGTTGCTTTATGTTTTGTTTTAAAACATGTCCTTGTTGGGGCACCTGGGTGGTTCAGTGGTTGAGCATCTGCCTTTAGCTCAGGGCGTGATCTCGGGGTCCTGGGATCGAGTCCTGCATTGGGCTTCCCTCCAGGATCCTGCTTCTCCCTCTGCCTATGTCTCTGCCTTTCTCTCTGTGTCTCTCATGAATAAATAAGTAAAAAAAAAAAAAAATTTAAATTAAAATGTCCCGGCAGCCCTGGTGGCGCAGCTGTTTGGCGCCACCTGCAGCCTGGGGTGTGATCCTGGAGACCCAGGATTGATTCCCACATCAGGTTCCCTGCATGGAGCCTGCTTCTCCCTCTGCCTGTGTCTCTGCCTCTCTCTCTGTGTGTCTATGAATAAATAAATAAAATCTTTAAAAAAAATTTGAAATGTCCTTGATCATTATAGGAAATTTGGAAAACAGCATAGAAGGAAAAACTTCTTGACTAATTCAAGTCCCCAAATTACCAAATAACTAGCATAAACACATTTGACTGTATTTCCTTCTAGAAAAGGATCATGTTTGATTAGAGCTCATTGAGTAGTTAACACTTTTTAGTTCCTATGAATCTAGTAGTCTTCAAGGTCTCTTTTGTAAGGGAAAAAAATTCTAGGCTTCTAAAAAGATGCAAGGGAATAATGGAAAGGACACTCAGTAGGAAGTCAGGTGACCTTGAGTCTATTCTGCTGTCATCTCAATGTCAGACTTCTGCCAAGACATTTGCCTCATCGATTTCAGTTTATCCTTGCTTCTCCCGCTTCATGTCCATCTTTCCTTCTGAATGACCTGTCCTGCAGACTTTAGGTTCCTATACCAGACAGAAACAGCAGCCTCACATACACTGTTTAGACAGCTCTTCCAATTATAAAAGGGCAAAATCTCTAATAAATCCCTCAAATATGTATTTTCTAAAGGTCCTGCTTTTCTGGACAAACCCTGATCAGTATGGCCAGTAAGGTGGCTCCTATAGGCATGAAGTCCTCCCCACTACAAACTTAGCCCTGAAAAAGTCTTCTATGACTCATATAGTCCCCATATAGTCTCATGATCATTGACTACTCTCTCTCTCCAAGAACGAAGACTCCTTGTGGGCAGGATTATATGAGTTTCCTAGGGCCTACCGTAACTAAACACCACAAACTAGGGAGCTTAAAGCAACAGAAATCTATTCTCTCCCAGTTCAGGAGGCCAGAAGTGTTGAAGGACCCTTCCTTGCCTCTTCTAGTTTCTAATAGGCTCTGACGTTCCTTGACTTGTGACAGCATAGCTGCAGACTCTGCCTTTGTCTCCACATGCATTCTCCCTGTGTCTGTGTGTCTTCACATAGACATTTTCTCTGTTCCTCCCTCTGGTTATGAGGACACCAGCCATCTTGGATTAAGAGCCCATCCTGCTTGAGTAGGACCTCATCTTAACGAATTACATCTTCGATGACCCTATATCTAAACAAGGTTAGGTTCTTAGGTTCTCAGGGTTGGACCTTCACTGTATCTTCTGGGGATGACACAATTTACCCCGTGTCTGTGGCTGTGATGGTTAATGTTTTATGTTCTCTTGGCTGGCCCATGGTGCTCAGATACTGAGATGCACATTATTTGGGATATTTCTGCAAAAATTGTTCTTGGATGAGATTAACATTTAAATTGGTGACCTCTGAGCAAAACTGTCTGCCCTCCACACATGGGTGGGTCTCACCCAATCATTTGAAGGCCTGAATAGAGTGAAGACTGATTCCACGCACCACCCCTGCACCCCCAAGCAAGAAGGAATTCTTCCAACAGACTATCTTTGGATGTGAACTACAACTTTTTTCCTGCCACAATCACGTGAGCCAATTCCTTAAAACCAATCTGTTTCTCTCTCTCTCTCTCTCTCTCTCTCTCTCTCTCTCCCTCTCTCTCTCTCTCCCTCTCTCTAGAGGGTACAGGAACCTCGAGAGAGAGAGAGATGCATCCATACAGATGGATGTATATATCCTGTTGGTTCTGTTTCCCTGGAGAATCTTAACAAATACAGCAGTGAAAACTCAAACCCTGGAATCCTACTATTGAAGGTCAAATCTATCTTCTCTCACTTACTGGCTTTGTAACCTTGGGCACATTAGCACATTAACTTCATAGCGCCTCCATTTCCTCATCTTTAGATGGGAGATGATATCAAAACCCATGGCATAGGATGCTGTGGGAATTGAGTGGAATTCATAGATATGAAAAGCTCAGAAGCATGCATGGCCCATGGCAAGCACTGTGCAAAGCATTACCTGCCTGGGCGGGACTCTGTCTCTGGCAGTTGAAACCAGAAGTGCCTGTAATAGGAGATGAATTGACATTTGCTGACTGATTCTACTCTTTCTAATGCCCTTGAGTTTTGGGCTAAATATGTTTAGATCTAAAAGCCTTGGGTATCTCTAACTCCCCAGTTCTACAACACAGGTAGTTCTCAACATTAGCAGCTCATCTTGGAATGATATGTAATTTTAGGCGCACTTAATAGGGTTATATGGACAACCCAAGTATCCATCTAATGCCATATGAGATATATGCCATATACCCTGTTTCTGTCCCCTCTCCTTCCCTTACCCTCCTCTCTCTGGATCTGTGCCGCATTCTCTCCTACTCTCTCCTCTCTGTGCTGTAGTAGGTAACAGGATATCCAAACTGGTGGCCTTATCCAGCACAGGTGGGTACAGAATGGGTTTATTTATTTATTTATTTATTTATTTTTTTCAGAATGGGTTTAGATAGATCTTGTGAAAAGAGGCAAGATCACCAGACAAGCTCAGAAGCACCATGCTGGCCAAAGCTGACTACCTCTAATTCTACTCTCTTAATATCCAGCAGTGAAAACTAAACCAGTAAGCCATTACCAAACCTAATATCAACCTGAAGATGAAAAGTTAGCCCTCCCAGCCTGTGCTTCCATAGAACTTGCCTGACATTGTGCTTCAGAGCTCATGAGAGCTTCAGAAGAAAACTGAAATTAGGAAGCCATCAGACAATCCAGTGGCTCCCATTCACATAAGTTATCTCCATGGGT
The DNA here is from genome assembly GCF_011100685.1 of Canis lupus familiaris. Taxonomy (NCBI): domain Eukaryota; kingdom Metazoa; phylum Chordata; class Mammalia; order Carnivora; family Canidae; genus Canis; species Canis lupus. The sequence continues at coordinate 20,272,059 of NC_049241.1, forward strand.
GGCTTGCTTAGGAAACCACATATGAGTTTCTAATTAAAGGAATATTAGAAGAATACGTCCATAAATTTTAGAGCCAGGCTTAATTTCCTTGTTTGAAAACTGCCAGGGAGGAAAGTGGATTGCAAATATATGAAATATGAGAAAATGAGACTTAATGAATTCTAAGTTTATTCACTGAAGTATTTAACTATCCAAGCCATCAAGTGGGGATAATAAATTTGAGTATGTCATAAGACTGGCCCACTTTAATTCACATTTGTAAAAATGAGCTATAAATAAAGGGCCTGATTCAGTGCTTAATTTTTAGAGATACATTAACTCATAATGCCTGTGCCTACGAGATGCCAAGCACTAGACGAAAGTGGAAAAGCCTTCAGTGTTCAGGAGGGCGGTAACAACCCTCATGCCTGCACCAAAGGGCAGAGGACTGGCCTCTGGTCATTCAGCATCTGCCATCAGTCCAGATGCCTCTTTCCTGGTCGCAGAAGTCAAGTTAAAACCAGAGTCAAGGGCAGCGCGGGTGGCTCAGCGGTTTAGCGCCTGCCTTCAGCCCAGGGTGTGATCCTGGAGTCCCGGGATCAAGTCCCACGTCAGGCTCCCTGCATGGAGCCTGCTTCTCCCTGTGTCTGTGTCTCTGCCCCTCTCTCTCTCTCTCTCTCTCTCGTAAATAAATAATTCTTAAAAAAAAAAAAAAAAAAACAGAGTCAAGCACCTGCTAGGGAAGAGATGGCCCATTTGCACGGGTAATTGGGGAGAGTTTAATCAAGAGAGCATAAGTTAGAAAGATGAGGACAGGGCTAAAGGAAATCAACAAAGCATGGTGAAGGACCTGGGGCTCTTGACTGTCCCCCCAAACACACACACCCCATCCCCAGGTTCAAAGGAAGCCAACAGACCCACTCTGCTATGGGGTCTCTCAATAACCTGCCCTTAGGGAATGTACATTCTTGGGGGTAGGAGGTACAACCAATAAACTCAGAAACAAGCCATGTATTTTCAAAGATCTTCATAAGTTCAAAGATGGAAAATAAAGTAGAAAAGGAAGAAAGGAAGAGAGGCAGGGAGAGACCTTCTGAGGAAGGTGGAGAGGAGGGCTTCCCAGGAGCGGTGGTGTTCGGTTATTTCCTAGCTGTGATGGACAATAATGGAGGGACTTTAAGCAAGGAAGTAGAGTCATCTGATTTCATTGTAAGTGACACTCTGGGTGCTGTGAAGAGCCACAAAAGTAGGAGCAGCAAGACCTATGACAGAGCAACTGTAGCTGCCCTGTGTGAGGTACAGGTCAGGTAGTCTGCCCCAGGGCAGGAGGAGTTGGAGACGAAGTACAGTGATGGGTCTAAGATCCATTCCATCTGTCCCACTTGCTTACTCTTCTTGCCATTATGGACAAGAGGCCTCTAAGCCTTGAGAAAGTCACTACCTGAGAATAAAACTAGTTTAAAACAATTGGGGGGGGGGGCATAGTATCTTAAATATTCTGCATGCTGCATTTATTATTTTTGAAATTGGAAGAAAATAAAAATTTGTAAGACATCCACTCAAGGAAAGAATTGATAGAGGGGGCAGTTGGGTTACTACATACAGAAGCAGAAGAGAATATAGAGGGCTTTGGAAGATAATAGGCTCACTATAGGGTGGGAGAAGGCTTTCCCAAAACATAATGGAATTTTTGGTAGCATAATTAGAAAAATGGTATCTAGAATGTGGAAGTTGATTCTTTGAGCTCTTTGAGGGAAGGACTATGTCTTACACATTTATTTGTCCACCATTCATTGGTACACACTGCCTGGTACTTAAAAGGCTTGGAAGGTGTGATATTGAGTTATATAAAGAAGTATGTTTGGAGGCCCCTGGGTGGCTCAGTTGCTTGAGCGTCTACCTTTGGCTCAGATCATGAATTCAGGATCCTGGGATCAAGCCCCACATTGGGCTTTGTGCTCAATGGGGAGTCTGCTGCTCCACCCCCCTACTACTCCCCCCCCCCCCCTAATGCTTTCTCACTCTCTCAAATAAAACCTTTTAAAAAAAGTATGTATTTGCCCTTTGTCCCTGGTTCTTGACACAGAACTCCTATATCCCTTGGAATTCATGAGGTGATAGAAGTGGTTTTTGTTCTAATGACTCTTGATGGGCTCCTGGATGGGGGCTGGTCACCAGAACATCCAAGCCATGATTAGAAGCTTGGCGCTCTCAGCCTTACCCTCCATCCTTAGGGAAGGAGAGAAGAGTTGGTGATTGAATTAATAATCTGCCATGCCTACATGAGGAAGCCTCTGTAAAAATCCTTGAACTAGGTAGGAGCTTCCAAGAGTTTCCAGGTGGGTGAACACAGTAACTTGTTGAGAGGGTGCATGACCCAGCTCTATGGGGACAGAAACTCCTGTGACTAGGACCCTTTCAGACCTCACTTGATGTACCTCTTCATCTTGCAGTTCATTTGTTTCCTTTATAATGAACCAGTAAGTATAAGTAAAGTATTTTCCTGACTTCTATGAGCCATTGTAACCAATTTTTGAACTTAGGGAGGCGGTTGTGGAAATCCCTGACTTGTGTAGCCAAGTCAGACAGTAGTGTGGGTAACCTGAAGACCCACTAGTTGTGATTGGTGTCTGAAGGGGCAGCAGTCTTGTGGGACTGAGCCCTTAACCTCTGAGGTCTGTGCTAACTCCAGGTGATTAGCATCAGGTTTAAGATTTTTTTTTTTAATTTTTATTTATTTATGTTAGTCACACACACAGAGAGAGAGAGAGAGAGAGAGGCAGAGACACAGGCAGAGGGAGAAGCAGGCTCCATGCACCGGGAGCCCGACGTGGGACTCGATCCTGGGTCTCCAGGATCGCACCCTGGGCCAAAGGCAGGCGCTAAACCACTGCGCCACCCAGGGATCCCCTAGCATCAGGTTTAAATTAAATCCTAGGACCCCCAGTTGGTGTCTGAAAAGAATTGGAGAATTGCTTAGTTTGGAAAATCCACACATTTGGTGTAAGAAGTGGTATGAGTGGACAGTTTTCCTAGAGAAGAGGGAAAAAAGAAAGGATTTTTTTTCAAAACTTTCTTTCAAAAAAATTATTCATGAGAGACAGAGAGAGAGAGAGAGGGGGAGAGAGAGAGAGAGGCAGAGACATAGGTAGAAGGAGAAGCAGGCTCCCTATGGGGAGCCCAATGTGGGACTTGATCCCAGGACCCCAGGGTCATGACCTGAGCCAAAGGCAGACGCTCAACCACTGAGCCAGCCAGGCCCCCTAAAAAGCCTCTTCTTAATAATGAGGTTAACATCTGTATATGATACCTTAAAAGGTGATCTGTAACTGGGACAATATATGATTTGGGAAATAAACACTCGAGAGGCTTATCACAAACATCAATGCTTTCGTGAATAGAACAGGATCCAAACAACCATTTATGAACAGAAGACTCTGAGTCTTGTGACACTCCCAAGCATTTTATCCACTTTTGGAGGACAAGGAAAGTCATTCACCAGACTGACCCAGTTCTTAGGTAAAATCTCCCTCAATCCTCTGTGTTCTCCAGAAAAATTATTCTAATCTTCATTCATTATCCTAGGTGAATTGTCTCCGGGAAAGATGTGTCCTAGGTGAAGAGTACAAGAATTCCAATTGCTGGAAAAATATATCCTCCCCACATCCATGATTTTCTTTAAATCTTGAAGATACAGTAAGGAGGTCAAACCCCACCCCCACCTTGCAAAGATGACCTATTACATACACACTGACCACATGAAGTTGTTTGACCTGCAAAACAAGAAGGAAAATTTGAAGTATGGGATCCCAGGGCCCTCTGACTGTGAGGTTCCATCTAGATTTCCCTTTGGCTTTTGTCCGCCAGCTTACTTCCTGCAGAGGTTACACCTGGCGCTTGGTAGTGTGCTCATAGCAGATATTTTCAGATTTTGTTTTAAGATTGATTTATTTGGCAGAGAACACAAGTAGGGAGAGCAGCAGGCAGAAGGGAGAGGGGGAGCAGACTCCCTGCTGAGCAAGGATTCCCCCAGTGTGGGGCTTGATCTCAGGACCCTGGGATCATGACCTGAGCAGAAGGTAGATGCTTAGCTGACTGAGCCACCCAGGCGTCCCCCATTGCAGGTATTAATAGTATTTTATATGTAGTCTTCTTGCCATTTCTTAGCAAATTCTTTACCCATCAAAACTTGAAGTGCTGTGTTCTAGTCATTCCCTATCATCCCAGGCTTTGTTCCTAATTGTGATGCCAAAGTTAGAGGCTTTACTGGAATTCTGACACAACTCCTGAACCTAGTTACTATTGGAAATGTTGCTGAACTAGGTAGTTATATTGGTCCAGCCACTTTCACTTTCATGAGACAGAAACTCAATTCAAAACCAGCATCAGCCAAATGGTTTCCATCACTGGAAATGCTAGGGGTAGGTACAGCTTCAGACCTGGCTGGATCCAGAGGCTGAAATGATGTCGTCAGGGCTCTTGCTCTCTCCCTATCTCCTGAATGGGCTCTCGTCATAAAGCCAGTATAGCAGATTTGTTCTGTCCACTTTGTTCTATTGGAACTATATTTCCCCAAATTTTCTGCATAGCTCTGGGTTAAATGAGCCACAGAGGCATTTTGTATGAGATTTAGAAGTGGAAACGAGCTGCCGTCATATTTCCTTTCATGCTGGGAAGGCCAGAGCAGGTCAGGAGGTGCTGTCCTGGCTTGCTCATGTTGTCCCTTATCTTCTCCCTCACATGTAGGGTTGGGCTCATAGCATTGTCAACTTCTACTGGATCCTCCTTCACCCTCTCTGACTCTTGGGCCAAGTAATGTCCAGCAACCCCTCCAGCTTAATTCCATCATCTGATGAGTGGGTAGCTTGGAGGTGGGAAGAGAGGAATGTGAGTCCTCATGCCCCCTGCGCATGAATTCCTGCCCATCTTCACAGACTTCAGTTTACCCTCGCACCCCCCATTTTGTGTCCATCTTTCCCTCTTGACAGGCTACCCTGCACACTTCAGTTGCAATACTAGACACAGAAAGAGCATCCTCACAGAGTGTTGAATCATTCTTACAACTACAGGCAACCAAATCCCTTCAATAACTCCCCAGTGAGATAGATCTTCTACTGGTTCTGCTTTCCTGGGCAAACCCTGACCGATATGGCAGGAAAGGTAGCTGCCAGGTGCATGAAAGTCACACTCTACAAGCTCAGAAGGGAACGGATCTTTAACAATACCTCCAACGAGAACAAAGGGCCAGGGAAGACTCAGGATAGAGGAGCCTGACCCATGGACACTTGCCTGCACCTCCCATTGTGGTTGGGGCAGGTCGGAGGTTGGACGAAGCCTGAGACTCATTCCCACCTGGCTAGAGAGAAGAAAGGCATTTGGCCTCAATCAATACAGAAGCGGTTATTGTTGGAGAAGAAGGAATTGGGTCCCCAGGAGGAGGAGCGATAGGCAGGCAAAAGCATATGTCCACGGTCCCCTTCCTGCTCTCTTGTTTTGGGTGCTACTGCCTTTACTTGAACAAGATGAAATGAGATAGAATCAATTTACAGGAAATGGTGATTGTTGCCCAGGCACTGAGCTTAGCACTTTTTATATATGGTCTCTCCTTTGAATCCCTCTAATGACCATATGAGGAAACCAAAGCTCGGGGAGGTACAATAACTTGCCTGAGGTCCCTCAGCTGGAGAACCTCCAGTTCAGGTAGAACTTGAATTCAGGGCCGTCTGCTTGCACTCCTGACTTTCCTCCCATTCTGCCCATGCATCTGGAAGTTGTTTTAATGATAAACATAGTCTCACTCTGTTAGATTTGCCCCACCTTGGAAATTTTGTACAAAATGATCAAAAAAAAAAAAAAAAAAAAACCTTTCTCCCTCGCAGCAGAAGCCAACCATGCTGCCAGTGCTAAGTGGATGGATAGCCACAGTGTAATTCTCAATTGCACTAGCAAGACAACTTCTATTTTAGAAACCTCGAGGAGGTGAGCAGGCAAAAGAGTTTCCATTTGAACAATCGAGAAAGGTTGGGACATTTTTTAGAGTGTTGGCAGAGAAGGTTTCTGTTCTCTGAGTGCACCTGTAACATCACTGTACCATCAGATGTTTACTTTATGCAGCTTTTTGTGACCATGGAGAAAACCTTTCCTACTGATAGCTTTTTGAACAGATTTTGAAATGAACTGGAGAAGAACAAAGGTTTCCGTTCTAACACTGTATATATTCTATAGCATAGAATTGAGTGAGGGTTTAGGGGAAAGTGGACAATTTGCATGTTTGAAGAGGGGTGGAGGGTTCCTGCTTCTATACACCTGTGATGATTCCAGAAGCCTCAGTCCTTTCCAGGAGACTGTAAGATCCTTTGTATAACAGAGTTGCAGAGGTGTTTACAACCTGAAGGTCTTTTCTACATAACAAGGAATATTAGTTGAGTACCTGAGAGGTGTTCAGGATTATTTAATGCATCAAGTGGATGTCTGATTATGACATGTCTCAGCTGGGATTTGCAGCTCTTTAAACCAGAAGCAATTGAACTGGAAATGTCCAGACCGAAGGTGCTGGGTTCGGAGGGTTTTCTCTACTCAATTCTCCTCTGCACATTTAGCTGGAGTGGCCCGGTGAGCCCAGGCTGAAGCCGAGCTGCAGCTATTGCAGTGGTAAACTGGCTATGATCCTCTTGCAGGTGCCTCTCGGATCTAGAACAAATTCGTCACAACTGGAGTCTTTCTCTGCCATGGTAATACCCTTCTCTAGGGATAGGAGCTCTGAGTTCTATTGCAAGGACTCTTACCAGGGTTTGGGAGCCACTCACATCTTTTCACATGTAAATGGAGGGTAAGTTAGTTTCTTCTTTCTTTCTTCTTTCCTTCCTTCCTTCCTTCCTTCCTTCCTTCCTTCCTTCCTTCCTTCCTTCCTTCCTTCCTTCCTTCCTTCCTTTCTTTCTTTCAGATTTTTTAAAAATTTAGTTATCCATGAGAGAGACACAGAGAGAGGCAGAGACACAGGCAGAGGCAGAAGCAGCCTCCCTGCAGGGACCCCCATGGGGGAATGGGTCCCAGGATCCCAGGATCACGCCCTGAGCCAAAGGCAGATGCTTCAACCACTGAGCCACCCAGGCGTCCCTGGAGGGCAAGTTTCCTTCAGAACACGCAGTAGTTTGAGTTTAGGCGAATCTGATCTGTACTACCCTTGGTGAAAAACGAGAGGGAGAGCTTGGGAAATCCCATTTTCCAGAATACTCTTTAACGCATGAGGGTAGACAGAACAGCAGATGGGAAGCACGGCTCCAGCTCCTGCTCACCCACCTACTCCCTCGCTTCACAATATGACCATCTGGTTTGGGTTACCCCAGGAGCAGGGTTCAGGCTGGGATCTGAATGCAAAGAGCCTATTTGAGGGATGATCCCAGGAAGCGCTGTCAGGGGAGTAAAGAAGTAAGCCAGAGAAAGGAAGGGAGCCAATAAAGGGTATGTTGGCAAGCAACCATGTGCGTAGGCAGAGCTGAATCCTCCAGGGATGTAGGGTGCCAGTGGAGAGCACCCTTGGGGAATTATCCCTCCATCACTCATGGCTGAGAGCTGCACGTCTCTCTCTTTCTCTCTCTCTCTTTATATAAATAGGCACTTCTGGCCTGCCACAGACAAACAAGAGAGCTCTGGCTGCCAGAGAGAGGTCTCAGGCAAGAAAATGCAGGTGGTGATACCGGGTGGCATGGTCTCCAGCACTGGTCAGGCGTGGGGGTCATGGGTTGACAATGGCAGTGACTGCTGCTGCCTCTGTTTTGCGGGGCAGGAGGGAAGTCTCCATCCTGCATCCCCCCCTCTTATTCGGCTGTCTCTTCAGGCCCTCACTCTCCTTCTGTTGTGGACAAAGCAGACTTTGCCCACACCCTCTTTAGACACTCTGAGAAGTAAGTTCTCTCCAAACCACACTGAGAACAGACAATTAATTATTCACCAACAGCTTAGTTCTGCTGATAACTGTCTCCTTGGCAACCTAAGACCCGTGTAACAGAAATGAAATACATTTTAAAAATATATATATATTTGTATTATATATAGTGCATAACTATATATATATAGTCATGAAAAATATGTAAAGGCTCTTCTTACTTTTTCATAGAAATGCCTTTAAGTGTGGTTTTTGAACAGTGATTAAACACAATGGATTTTCCAGCACTGTATCAAGAAGTCCTTATCAAATCAGCCCCTTGTTACTCTAGATCCATCTCCGTGAATATGTGTTTCTAGGAGACGGGCATGGATGCTTCATTCCAACTGAGGTGCCTGCTTCCTTATGCGGCAAATGCCGCATTGCCACATGATAGCCCTCAAAGAGCACTGCATCGCTAGTGACAAGCCTGGACTGTCTTCAACAACAGTACTCACTTGCCGTGTGACCTCAGGTGTGTCAGCTACCCTCCCTGGGCCTCGGTGACCTCAGTGTCGAAAGCCATAAGCTAGACGGATGCTCTTACAGGTGTCTCCCCAACCTAAAACAAATTCTGCGTGCCTGTGTTGTCTTTCTGCCTTGAGTTATACCTCTCTCTGGGAATATAAACTCTGGGTTCTATTTCAGGGACGCTAGCTGTTTCACACTCTCACGAGGGTTTTGGAGGCTTTCACATCTTTTCGTGTTTACTGGAGGGAAATCATTCTTCCGCCTTCCCCTTAAGATCTCAGCATGATAGCTAAGAAATAAAGCCCCTGCCCACACTTCCTCTTGCTGCAGCACAAAGAGCAAGGTTCCTATCGCTGCTCCTCCACTTTGCAGGCTGTGTGTTTGGGACGAGTCAGCGAACCTCCCCAACACTCAGCTTCCTCATGGGAGAGGTGGAATGAATACTTGTACTAACTTCTTAGAGTTACTGGAAAGAGTTAAAGGAGGTCATGTAGGTAGAGCTACTCAGAAAACGTTACTTTCAGAAGAAAGAAAAAGCCCTGTAGCTTCTCAGGGCTCTGTGTTCCCTGCCTCTCCTCTCCTCTGCCTCCATCACGGCCTCCCTGCGCCGGCTCTTGGGAGCTGCTCTCCTAGGATTCTAGAATGAAGTTTTTCTTTTTATCTCCTCCAGTGATTCTTCAATCTCTACAGTTCAGATTTATTGAGGACAATATTACAGTTTTGTTTGTTTGTTTCCTTCTCCAAAGGAAGTCATACTCACTGTAGAAGAGAGAAAGTAAAACAAAACAAAAACAAAAAGCATAAAGATATAAGGAGGTGGAGGGGACATCATCCATCAATCTGAAAACCACCATAGCTAACAGGCATATTTTTCTGTTTACCTTTACCTTTATCATTACTGTTTTACACAGCTGTTAAAACATCTTGGGAGGCCCGGGTGGCTCAGTGCTTAAGCGTCTGCCTTCAGCCCAGGGCATGGTCCAGAGTCCTGGGATGGAGTCCCATAGTGGGCTCCCCGTGGGGGGGCCTGCTTCTCCCTCTGCCTGTGTCTCTGCCTCTCTCTCTGTGTCTCTCATGAATAAATAGATAAAATCTTTTTTAAAAAAATAAAACTTCTTAAAAAAATTAAAAAAATAAAACTTCCTGATGTTGATCTATGACAGGTATGTTTTATAATTAACCAGTCCCCTCTTGTTGGACCCTTAAGATCTTTCTATGTTTTCCCCATTAAAAATAACACACAGGACTCAGCCATAAATCCCCCAGCTCACCTTCTTTTTAAGCCTTCTGTGACAGTTGTGCTCTTTTTTTTTTTTTTAATGATTTTATTTATTCATTTGAGAGAGAGAGAGCGAGGGAGCCTGAGCAGGGGGAGGAGCAGAGGGAGAGGGACAAGCAGACTCTGCACTGAGCACAGAGCCCTACGCAGGGCTTGATCCCACGACCTCGAGATCAGACCCGAGTGGAAACCAAGAGTCACACGCTCAACTGCCTGAGCACTTCTATTAAGAAATCTTCCCAAAGTTCATCACAGCCGTAAGAGCAAGTTCACTGTATCTGTTCTCAGCTGCGCCCTCTTGCTGTGCCCTGAGGCAGGTTTACTTGGCTCTGGGTAAGTCTCTTGTCCCTGGAGTAGATGGTCATAGCTTTTGCTGCTTACCAGTCCTGCAAGTATTAGCTCTGCCTTTTTTGGGGGAGGGGGTGGGGATAGGACTCCTATTGTTCTACCTGGATCAGAAATGGGCCTGTGAGTCGTCCTGGCCCATCCTAGTGTCCTACCCAGACAGTGGTGCTGATTGGTCCAAGGAGTGGTAGAAACTAGGAAGGACCAGTCAGAGTCCTTCCTGGAGATAAGCTGTAGATTCTGTGAGGTAAAGGATGACAAGATGGAAGGGGGGAGGCTGTGTCAGTGGGGAGCTGCATGTCATTTGCCCACAGCACAGAGGAAACCTTTGGAAATGGCGGCCTGAGAGAATGAATCAAGCAGAGACAGACAGTAAGGATAAAAGAAGGGGCTTGGGCTTGGGGACAAGGAGCACCAGCTCTAACTCTGAGGTCCTGCCTTAAGTTTTGAGGACTACTCTCAGACCCTTCCCAGCTACCTAAGCCAATGCCTTCTCTTTTTTTTTTTTTTTTTGCCTCCACCAACCAGTTTAAGTTACAATTGGGCTCCTTACTCAGATCCATCCCTCTAAATGGCCTCCCTAAACGTTGTTCAAGAGACTGTGACATCTCCCAGTAGTGTTCAAGCTCAGGCATCCTTGGCGACAGCTGCCAATTGCTCTTTCTGGGCTTCCCCAGGGGAAAAAAAGGGGGAACCTGTGCAAATAAACCCAGGAACCCCAGAATTCCCCTGAATAACCCAAATGCCACGGTCAACAATGTCTCATGGTGACATGACCCTTAAGTCACTGTGAAGGTAAATGCCCCAGCCAAAGATAAGATGGGCCCAGGAAATGTGAGCTTGACTTCTCCTCATCTCCATTTTTAAAGTGTGACTTTCTCAACCCTTTGCTTTTAGACTGCTGTTAACCTTTCTTGTCATTGGATAAGAAGAAAATAAAGGGCTATTTTTGGGGCATGATGCATAGGAAAATTCTCTGTAACTGTTTTTCTAATCCTCTCCATTCAAAATGAGGCAGGGTGGCTCTGAAAGGTTACCCAGGGTGTGAGAAACCAGCTCTGCACAGGCCAGGCTGACATCAAGAAATGTCTCACATGTGTGAAAAACTTCTGGGAAGTCATTTTTGTTTTTGTTTTACCAAGTGGATCCATGAAGCAAAAGCTCATTTAAACAGAAATCCCCTCAGCAGGACCTGTCTTCTGTCAAAGAAGGAACCTCCTCAGACGTACTCTGCATCAGAATCCCTGCAGGTGCTGGAATAAAATTTTCTGCCACATGCAGGGAGAGGCTCTCTGGGTGACTCTAAAACTGGTTGTTGGGGCTCCTGGGTAGCCCAGTGGTTGAGTATCTGCCTTCGTCTCAGGTTGTGATCCCAGGGTCCTGGGATCTAGTCCCGCATCGGGGCCTGCCTCTCCCTCTGCCTATGTCTCTGCCTCTGTGTGTGTATGTCTCATGAATAAATAAATAAAATCTTTTTAAAAATAATAATAATAAAAAAAAACAGGTTGTCCAGTCTGCATACCATCCACGTGATGGGATTCGAAGGCCTCCAGAGGGTGCCCTTCTTCGGATCAGACCCCCATTTACTGGCCAACGGCAGGGAGTCCCAAGTTAATTCTTACACTGCCTCCAAAGGCTCAACCTGTAGAGCTCTTGAGTGAACTCTTAGTTTCTTTTTAAAATGCAAATGTTCCAGAGCTGGAAAAGCACATTTTGAGAGTTGTGAAATCCTGAGATTAAATCCCAAACTACCTTTGAGTCCCACCCATGATGTTTTTTGTACCTCATGTCAGTTAGTGCATTCTTACAGGGTTGTTAGGATGACATTATCCCCACTCGGCAGAGGAGGAAACTAATACTCATCGAGGATAAATGACTTGCCTAGAGTCTCAGAGCTTAGCGGGTAACCTCGCTCTAATCTGAGTATGGGAACACCTGACTCCAAAGCCCGTTTCTTTCCAGATTGACAGCTGCTCCCTACAGTAAGAAGCATGGAACGGGTAACTTTTGCTGTATGGGACTGGAAGGAAAGCTCTGAGTAGAGATGCTGCCTAGGGTGGGCAAGCCTGGGAGGGTGCCAGGGGGAGGTGACCAGGAAAACTGGGTGGGTCTTGAGTCACACTGAGTGAAGGGCAGATGGTGGAGAGTTAGAGCCAGGCCCCCTGCCTTCAGTTCTTGGCCCAGAGCCAGAGACACCACTGTGGATTGGCCAAAGCCAGAAGCCTGGCTATTGTATCCAGAGCCGTAACAGCAATGGTACCAGTGGGTGCCCAGCGATTGCCCACCACTATTGACAACAGAATAGCAGTGTTTTACCATTTTACTGCCCTTCCTCCATTGGCACTCACACTAGACTCCCTTTGTCTTTTCTCTTAATCAAAGAGAGGTCCTGTTCATTAAACCCTCTGCCTGAGGCACCCTGATAGCTGGAATATTGCTCTCTTGGCTTCCATTGGCAATGACCCAAGAATGGCATATTTCTGGTTGAGTAGAGAGAAAGACCTGTTTCTACTTTAGTATGGCCATGCTACCCTCTATTGGGTTTCCCAAAGGGTCTCTACCAGTTCATCTAGAGGGCTCAGAGTTCCAGGATCCTTTCCATTGGTACATCTGCCATTTCTGTTTCTTGCTCCCTGTTGAGCTGTCAAACTGGCAGGTAGGATGAGTGAGGAAGGACAGCCTCCTAACTTGATGAAAGGGGGACACTTTTATTCAGTGCTTCCAATGGCAGCATGTTAAGAATCATCCAGGGGGAGCTTCTACATAAACAGAAGTCTAGGCCCCTCCCGCAAGGATTCCTAGTCCTTCCTCTGGTGGGGAGTCCGGGTAACTGCAGCATTTAAAAAGCTCCCCAGGTGATTCTAATGTGCAGCGGGAGTTGAGACTCACTACCCTAATTAATGAAATCTAATCTGCAGTCGCTGGCATAAGACCAAAAACATTGGACTCAGTGGCCTCAAACTTCCAAGTTTGGGTTTTGTGCTGCTACTGCTCAGTAGCCAGGCAACCCACCTTCCCCAGCACCACTCTGAGTAGAGATTGCTGAGTACGGGGGGTGGGTGTACCCTAAAGCTTATCACCAAAGGTACCCTCAAAATAATTTCTATCACCTATTTTTCTCTGTAACAGGTACAGGTCCATAGAGTACATGCCCATAACATAACACTTACTAACTCACAAGAAGTGAGTCAACTAATCAAAACAGAGTATACTCAATGCATGCATCTCACCTCATGCTGTTAATCAAAGGTTCAAAATGGAAATAAGTTGAGAGATACTCAGGACATGAGTCTCTAGAACACAAATTTCTCTGCCATGCCTGTAACCATCCCACAGCAATGCCCTGGAACGGGATAGGTGTCCAGGGTGCTATGTGAGCTGTGGTAGATAGTAGCAGGAATGGCCCACGCCTTTTTCCTGCCATCCTATATTCCTGCCCTTCTGGGTCCATCCCCCCACTGGCTCTGGACTTGGCCTAGTCACCTGCTTTGGCCAAGGGGGCAATAACTAATCTGACATAAGTAGCATTTGTGCATTTGGTCTTGCTCTCTCTTCCTGTTCTTTGGAACATTGAAACCACCATGTGAAGAAACCCAAGACAATCTACTGAAAGATGGAAGGCCACATAGTGGCTCCCCTCCTTCAGCAGAGAGTCCCTAGGCCACCTGGCCTGCCAGTCACCAGTCCTGAGAGTAAGGCTATCCTAGACCAACTAACCCCAGTTCAAGTACTTGCTAACCTCTAAAGTCAGCCAAGACAGCCTAGACCAGAAGAGCCACCCAACTGACCCACAGAACTGTGAGAAATAACACGTTTTGTTGTGTTGAGCTGCTAAGTTTTGGGGATGGTTATATGCAGCAAAAGCTAACTGATAGCTAGGAGTCAGCTAATAGACTAGACAAAGGCATAAATTGAGACTGCTTACTTCTTAGTAAGTAAGACCCTTAGTTCCAACCTAGTTTCTTGGCGGACTAGTGCTGACCAAAGAGCCATGAGTCAAAGTGCTGTGTGCCAATTCTAGTTCATACCCCTTGAGGAAATGTGTAGGTGCTCCTGTGCCCTTTACACTTTCTGTTGTCTGGTGACACGGCAACAACTGGATGACCCTCCTGGGATCGGAGATGAAAGCCCTTGCACTGCCCCCCTCAGGACTGATTGGTGAGAGAGAAAATTACCTCTCATTTAAGCCAATGTGCTTCGGGGTCTTTTTGTTACAGCACCTTAGCCTACCCTAACTGATATACCCTCTGACTAGCTATGAAACTTTGAAGCAACTTGTAAACATTCCTCTGCTTCATGTGCCTGGAGGAACAGAGCTAATTATAATTCTTTCATAGTTTTGTTGCCAAGATGAAATAAGAGCATGCTTAATAAAAGTGTAAAGCACTTAATACTGCCTTACATAGTGGCCTCTTTCATTGAATGGCAGCTCTCATGACCTCCCCAGCACTGGTTTTGTTTTTCAAATGTTTATAGATGCTTAGCTAAACCAGTTTTTCAGTTTTACCTCTAGAGAGTGGCTGGAAGATCAATATGGTTGATGGATGAGATCCATCAATTCTTTGACTAATTCTCTTATTCTGTTGGGTATTCATTGCCATGCATTGGCCATGCCTATTTCTAGCTCTGGTAAATCCAAGGGTCTGATTATCTATTGCTATGTATAACTCATCACTCTAAAACTTAGTGGCTTTAAGAGTATCAGTTATTTTATTATTATCTCATGTTTCTGGGGGTTGCCTGGACATTCAAACTGGCTCTCTCATGGAGTAGTAGTCAAACTAGCTGGGCCTGGTGTCATCCCTTGACTCCCCATCTCACATGTGTGAGGGGTGGATTCTGGCCAATTGCTAAGAACTAAATGGGACTGCGGATCATATTACCTACATGTGGGCCCTCCCTGTAGCTTAGCCTCCTTCACAACACAGATGCTTTGTTCTTGGACCGCTTCATAACACAGAGCAGGTGTACCCAACAATGAGGTAGGATCTCTCCTTCTTTTAGTGACTCAGCCTCAGAGGTCACATGAGCCTTACATTTGTCATAGAGGCCTTCTAGGTTCAAAGGAGGAAACAGACACCATTTCTCAAGAGGATGTCAGAGAGTTTGCAGACAATACTTTCAAACTGCCATGTCTGCCCAAGAAGCTGATGAAGGAAGGCCACACGGCATAGAGAAGATAGAGTGAGAGAGAATACAAAACAGTCTCTAATAGATTAGATTCTGGAGTCCAGCTACCTGTGTATAGGTCCTAGCTTTCCTGATTTCTGGTTGGGTGACCTTGGTCAAGTCATCTCACTTACCTGCTTTTCAATGAACTCTTCTTAAAAGTTGAGATTATAATAGTGTTAGTATCATCCTCATAAAGTTGGGTTGTGAGGCTTGAGTATAGCACACATGCCTGACTTGTAATATGAGTTCATTGAATATTAGCTACTTGGATGAGATTGCTCTTTTCAGCAACCAGAAATGCATTCTGTGGACTTCTAGCTCATCCCCAATCAAACAAGAAGAAAACTCCACTCTTTAGACCTCAGTTAAAGCAGTTCCCATCCCAGGGCTGGTATTCCAGGGTTCTAATAAATATAGCTGTATATTTTTTTTAAGTCATTGATACTGTAAGGATAGAATAAATCACACAGACTTTTGAAATCTCAGGGCCACCTCTGCAACCATCTTCCTATTTCCCAAGACCACATTTTCTCTTAACTCAACCTTTCCTTTTTGCATCAACCCACTTTTCCCAAATGGTCATAGACTGTGGCATGGGGCATGATGACTAAACTCTCCATGAACCAGAAATACAGCTCACTCATAAATGTTTCACCAGGGGAAGGGGAGCAATTGGAAGCCTTTTCAAATCATTCTGGAGGCAAACATTCATTCCCAGCTGCAGTACACAGCAACCAAAAACTGGCTGCCTCTCCCAAGGAAAGCCACAACTTGCTACATCTTGTTTTATTAATTTTTAATTAGACCGCCAACCCATGAATGTGTTCTCCCAGTAAATAAAACTGAAACTGTACAAATAAAACTAATATCTCTTTGGCCACTCCTTGTAACAAATACCTCTGGACCCATAACACCCCTGAGGTAACTACCATCATTTTTGTCTCTATCTTTTCTATGCCTTTATTTACACACATTTAGAATCATTTAAAATATGTAGATTCTTGTGTGTGTGTATTAGTTGTTTATTGCTATGTACCAAATTACTGCAGACTTAGTAGTTGAGACAACAGACATTATGTCCCAGTTTCTAGGCCAAGAATATGGGGAGGAGCTCAGCTGATTACCTGAGGCCTAGGGTCTCCTACCAAGTAACAGTTAGGCTGGGCTCATCTGAAGGCAGGACTTGGGTGTGGGACCTACGTCCAAGCCCAGCAATATGGTTGTTGGCAGGCTCCATCCCCTTGTCATCGGCCCCCCCTCCCCCACCACACACACAGCTACCTCATGACATGAGGTCCAAATTCTCTAGGGCCAGAAATCCAAGAGAGAAAGAGAGAGGGCACCCCAGATAGAAACCACAGCCTTTTATAACCTAATTTCCAAAATGGCATCCCATCATTTTTCCCATATCCTGTTAAGCAAATCCCCTAGCATTTACGGTCCCCAGCAAGAGTTCAAATGGAAGCCTGCATACCATACATTCAAATATTTAAAAGTTATAAATCAAGCTAATAACTTGTTAAATAACCAAGGTTCTATCTTCCAACCTTGAAATTTACTTCCATCACACCAAAAGATTTTTCCAGACTGCTTAGAATTCTGCACCAAAACATGGCAGTACCAGCAGAGCAGGCCCAGGCCCACGGCCCTCTCCCCTTTCTTCCTGTCTGAAACACCATGAACAGGTTCTTTTGTGGCTAGAGGTACACACCGTGGCCAGCATGAAGTTGAGGAAGAGGCCTACCTGGGCTCTGGATGTGGACTCCAGGGTCCAGGATACCCAGAGTATGATCCCCAGGGCTCCATGTAGGCGCCACTCCTCACTCTGCAGAATCCTCACTCCTCTGACCAGAAACACAGCCAGTGGAGGGGGCTCTAAAGCAGTGCCCCCCAGCACAGTCCTGGAACCAGTGCCAGTCCAAAAGCCGACTGTTTCCCCTCGGCAAGGAGGTGTGAGAGAAATTGAGAGTAAACACAAGAAACTGGCATAGCAGTTTGACTTGCTGTGACATCCAAGTGTTTGCGGGCATCGAAATTTGAATTTCATATAATTGTCACATATCACAAATGTTCTTTTTAAAAATTTTTGCTCCCGAGCTATTTAAAAATGTCAAAGTCATTCTTAGCTTGCAGACAATAGAATAACAGGGGCCAGCTAGATTTGACCTAGAGCCCATGGTTTGCCTCACTCTGGTCTAGATGATAGTGTGGCAGGCTCCTGGAGCCATGTCCTTGAAGGCAAGAGGACATGGAGCCTGGTAGAGGTGTGAAAGGCCTGGCTTTGCGCCGGAATGCAGACTGTCCATCTGTGATAGCAGGAAAAAGGACTAGAAACAATTAGGATTTCAGTCACTGAAATATTTTGGTTGAAATCCTCTTTTGAACCTTTAAAGCCATTTGCTTTCAGAAATGCACATACATTCTCCAAGCTGAAATGATTTCCATAAAATAGGTACATATTTACCTCTGAGACCGTGAGACAGAAAATATATACTCAATATGTTCCTCTTCTATCTCTCTCAGCTTCAGTGATTAAATGATCCAATTAAATAATGAAATATTTATTATTGCTTCTTAATTTTTAAAAGAGAAATGCATTTTTTGCCACCATGGATTTTACTCTTTTTTTTGGACCTTTTTCTCGCCCTGCTCTCACAATAAATCTGAGGACCATCTTCTTGGGGAAAAGAAAGCATGAGTATGTTCCCCAAACTGTTTTAGGCAATTCACCGATGCAATGCGATGCTCAGACAGCCAAGGTTGGCCTCAAACCCCTAGTTAAGGAATCTTGATTTACAAGCTGACCAAGGCTCTCAGGGTTGTATTTTTCTTTCAACATTGCCCTTGAGTTTTTTGGAAGAAAAGAGCTACGTGCATGCAAAATGATTATTATAATTATCCACAGTGTTATGCTGATTCCAAACAGCCTACCATGGATTCTATTCAGAAGACTAGAGAAAAGGGTGGAGAAGCTTCTAGGAAGAAGGGAGAGGGTGGGTGTCACTAAACTCCATGTCTTTTAGAGCCATTCTACTGGGGATCCACCCCATTCCTAGTCCTCTCTCTGACCGGGCTAATCTTCCCTCCCTTGAAAAGGAGAAGTTTATAATGCTTTGTGGAAATACATCACTTCTTTGATTATATATGCTTTGATGGTTACACCATGAACAGAAACTTTCCCCAGTAGTAGATTTTATCCTTTCTTCCTTCAAGAAAGCTTTGTTTCCATTTGCCCAGCAATATCAGTATCTGGTGCCCCAAATGTAATTCTCCTAAATCTACTGCATAGCGCTTATAAAATGTGCAGAATGAATATCAAGACCTAAGTCTGAAGAACAAATATAAGAGGTGTTGCCTTGAACAGACATAAAAAGTGAAGGAAAAGTCATATTCTAAAAACTTCTCATTTTCTTTTAAGTATTTACATTAGCAGGCAAGACACTTTGTCAATTCTAATCCTTTCATAAAACGTAAGTTGGAATATTTCTTAATGGAATGTCACCACAGGAGGCCAGCTAAGGTCTTGGCTGGAAGACTTTCCTGGAATATTTTGTTTCCCTTGGAATTTACAGTACTGTCTGGTTGAATCTAATTTGACATTCTAACAATTGGAGCATTGTATTAGGCACAGTGAAGCAGAAAATTTACCCTATCCTACTCCCCATTCATCCTTCCTTTGCCCTTGTGAAAATTGCCCGCTGTTTTATTCCACTGAATCAAAGTGTTTGGGAGAAGACAAATGTCACATCTAATACAGTCAACAGTTCCATAAAATGTGGGTTTTTAATACCTAGAATAAATCTTTCATTTATTCAACAAATAGTTTTATATAGTGGTAGCTCTAGGGTTTAAAATATGCATTGGTGACTCAGTACAGCCTACCTTCAAATAACATCACACCACTTCACATATAGCATAAGAAACTTACAACAGTATCCCTGTTCCCCCCTCCTAACCTTTGTGTTCTTGTTGTCAGATGTTTACACACGTCATAACACGCATGATACGTTGCTGTTATTTTTACTTTAAATGGTCATTTACTTTAGATGTAAAGAGGTTAGAAATTATTTAGAAGTTAGAAATTTATTTCATGGTACTGATCATTTCAAGTGTTCTTCATTTCTTCGTATGGATTTCAATTTTCATTTGTTACCAATTTCCTTCTCCTAAAGAACTTCCATTTTTGTGACGTCCTGCTGGTGATGAATTTGATTAGTTTTTGTTAGCCTGACAGTGAGTTTATTTCCCCAGTTCTGAAGGATATTTTCACTGGACATAGAACTCTAGGTAGAGAGAATTTTTTCTTTCAGTACTTAAAAATGCCATCCCACTGTTTTTTGGCTCACGTGTTATTGGGGTTATTTTTCTTTTTTTAATGAGAAGTCAGCCACAATTTCTATGATTCTTCTGTATGTAATATGTCTTTTGGCTTTGACTACTTCTAATATTTTATTTTCGTCACTGGTTTCCAGCAAATTTCTTATGACATGTCTTAGTGTAGATTTATTTTCATTCATCTCACCTCAGGTTTGTTGAACTTCCTGGATTTCTGGGCTTATATTTTTCATCTAATTTGTGAAGATTTTGGCAACATTTCATAAAAATATTTTTTTTTCTGCCCATCACTTACTCTCCTCTTCTTCAAGAACTTGAAGATATATGTTGGACTTGATGTTATCTCACAGGTCATTAGAGCTCTATTCAGTTACCCTTTTTTAGCTTTAAAAAAAAAAAATATATATATGCTTTAATTGGATTATTTTGAGTCCCTGATAGTTTCTTCTGTGCTGTCTCACCTTCTATTAATACTATCCAGTGAATTTTTCATAGTGAATACTGTGTTTTTCAATTTTTTAGATTTCAGTTTGATTGATTTTTGTAGTTTCCATTTCTCTTTGAGGCTCATAATCTATTCTCATAAAGTTTATATTTTCCTTTAATGTCCTTGGCTACTTTTGTAATAGTAGCTTAAAAAGCCTTGTTCCCTAATTCTATCACCTGTGTCTTTTCTGGAATTATCGACTGGTTTTTCTTCCTTCACATTTTTCTATTTCTTCATGTGTCTAATCATATACTATCATGTACTAGGCATTCTGGATGATGAATTGTTGAACATCTGGATTTTGTTGTCTTCCTTTAAATAATGTTGTGTTTTGTCTGGAAAGCAGTTAGTTTCCTTACAGATCAGCTTGGTCCTTTGAAGTTTTTAAAAATATTTGTTAGGTTAGGTCTAGTATATTCTTAACTCCAGGATGATAGTAATCCTTCCCCTAATGTACAGTCTTTGTTGTGTCACCTGAGTGCCCAGAATCATCAAAATGATCTCTCCAATTACACATACAACAATAACTCTCAGTTCTGTTTAAGCTCCAGAATCTCAATTAAGCTCATAGCTCCACAGTATTTATTTTTTGCCTATTTTTGTGGGTTCTTGTCCTGCGCACATGCCACTTGGCATGTCAAAGATTCTGAGAGATTCTTATGCAGATATCTGAAGCTCCTCTGTATGACTTCCATTTCTCTAGAACTCTGACCTATAAATTACAGCCATGCTATCAGCCCTAATTCCAATATTATCACACCTGCTCAGTGAAATTGCAATTCTCTGCTTGTTTTCCCTCCCTGTGCCATGGTCTGGAAAGAGCTTCAAAGTAAAAGCAAAAAACAAAAACAAAAAACAAAACCCCCGGGCAATCAAAGAATTCGACTCATGTATTTGAAAGCCAGGTTATAATGTAAGCAAATCTCCAAACATGTTGTGTCACACACATTGGACACATTATTTAAACATATTTATTAATAAGCAGGCATAAAATGGTTTGTATAAAATGTTTTTTGCAAGCTGCATGAGCGGTAGATCTCTGCCTTTTAACCCCAGCTATCATGGAAGGTTCACATGAGGTAGGTGGTATGCTAATATAGATACAGCATCAGGAAATCAAATCTCTAGGATCATCCTAAGAGTATGAGCTCCACACTTCATTAGATTTTACACTCTTTCCATATAAGGACAGAGGACTGTCTCTGCGAGGCTCTGGCTAAGACACATATTTTGAATACCACTGATTTACCCAATGAGAACCCATTTATAGCATCTAATGTGTTCATTTAAAACCCGTTATTTTGCCAGTGAAAACACATTTCTGATGTTTGTTTTGTTAATGATCAAAGACTCTTCACTTAAGGATTGTCATTGCTTCTGGAATTGGGCCTTCATGATTCAAAGCAAGTGCCTCTGGTATATATACTTCTCGCTTGGGTAGCCGTCTTCACCTAGAGTGTAGTTTACGTTAACATGTGCAAGATATCATGCTGTCTGTGCTAAAGTGTTTAAACTTCCTGTAATCTTGTCCATAACAAAGAGGTGGCATCAGAAAAATCTAAAATCTGTGCCATTCTAGGATCATAAACTAGGAACCAAAGGAGAACAGAAGAGTATGTGAAATCTCTCACAAAATAATCTGGCTTTCAGGACTACTTTTCCCTTTGTAACCTGATTTTTTTTTCTTTAATTTTTTTTTTTTTTGTAACCTGATTTTTGATGTTAGGCCAACATTACCTCAGTCTTTGTCCATCTGTCTTTAGCTGATGACCATAAAGGTCTCAGGGCTATATGCTGGGGGAGTGGGAAAGGTTTTCACATCCTTTAGGTCAGAACAGTTTACAGTCGCCAGCCCCAAATGGAAAAGCTTCAAAGACCTCATGGCCACGCTTCAGCTACCACAAGATAAGTGCCCTGAAGACAAAAAGCAAGGTTCTGATATGTCAGAGGGTCAGTGGAATCTCATTGACTGAAGGCTTAGATCTACCCCCCATACATCTCAAGATGTATGTCAAGGGTAAGGAGGTGTTAACTAGAAGGAAGGTAATATTTAGACAAACCATCGCATGCAAAGGTTTGTGGCAGGTCATACATTTGATAAAGCTGAGAAATGCAAGGAAGCCTTCATTTATCAAGGACATCAGTCTGGAAACCTCATGACACTGTGGAAGGATACTTCCTTGTCAGTGAATATGGTGAAGTGAACACTGAACTGATCCTTCAGGTTACAGGGGTCCCTCCCAGCTCAGCGACTTGGTAGTTGCATCCTCTAATGGAAAAATGGTAGAATAAAAAGGCCATGGAATGATCTGGTGCTACATTTCCCAAAAGATATTCTGAGCACTGTCATTGAAGTGGTCCAATGGTTTGAAATATTTGGGAAACACCAGTTCAATGAGTTTATTGTTGAATTTCTTAGACACATGAATAAGGTAAAATGTATTCGTACCAATGGTAATGCTGGAAAATGCCTAAACAACAAGCTGTCTGAGAAAAAATGTAGCCTTGATTTTGAGCATAATCCAATGTCTGGAGAATAAATACTCCCACCATGACTAATTTGAAGCTACCAGTATGACATCACTAAATACACAGTTGGTTCAGAGAAGTCCTGCAAACTTCACCACCAGCCCCAGCACACTTGTGGTGGGACTTTCAGAGATGAAGGGAATGAAGCTCTGCCTAAAACTTCATGGCCATGGCACCCTTCTTGTGGGACATCTAAAGGGATGAATACTTCATAGATAACACTTTAGGAAATCCTAGTTTGGTTATCCTATAAATGGGGAAACTAAGAAGCTGAGTATCTTACCCAAGAACTGAGAGCCAAACACAGAGTAAGCTCTTCTGAGCTTCTGTCCTGTGGCAGAAATTTTAATGTTCCTCCCTTGTTTAAGTGTCCTGGATTTGCAACTGCATTTCCTTGCTGTGAACCATGTCAGTTACTCTGCTAAATGCTTCTAACTCACTGTGAGATGTGTAACATTATTGTCCCCATGTTACAAAGGAGAAAAGTCAAGTACAGAGATGACTCCTCAAAATGAAGTGAAGGCATGGTTTGTGAGGAGATACCCTGCTCTCCATAAAGGACTGTGGTGCCATATTGTCCCATACCTTGGCCAGATATGGTAGCCTAAGAATAAGGCTTGTAATCTTCCTTTCTCAGCAAGAAGAGTGTCAGCATGTGTCTGCCCCCTTTCTCGCTCTGATTCTTAAGCCAGAATATCTCTACAGGCCAGCTTTAGGCAGTATACATACCAGCAGCCCAATCACCCCACCAGCATTTACCAGGGTGATGTTATAGACTGAATGTTTGTATGTTGAAGCCATAACCCTCAGTGTGATGGTGTTTGGAAATGAGTCTTTGAAAAGTAATTAGATATAGATGTGGTCATGGATGGGGCCCTCACGATAGAATTAGTGTCCTTATAAGAAAAGTCACCAGAGAGCTCACTGCTTTCTCTGTGCACGCATAAAGATGAGCACATGGCAAAATGGTAGCTGCCTACCAGTTAAGAGAAGAGGCATCAGAATGAATGTACCTTGCCAGCACCTTTCTCTTATGCTTCCTGGTCTCCAGAAGTGTGAGAAATACACTTTTGTGGCTTAGGTCACCCAGTCTATGGTATTCTGTTTTAGCAGCCCGAACAGACTTAGCATCAGCTTGTGAAATATTGAGTTTAAGGGCTGGAGAAAATTAGATCAATGGTCATAGCATTCATGACCATACTTCTAGACATCTACACGGTAGTGGTAGTCATAATAGCTTTCTACTTAAAGTCTTTTACATCTGTGATGCCATTTGACCCTTAAAGGACTCCATGAATGTTTCCTGTTTCAGAGAAGTCTGACTTTGTGCAGGGTCACATAGCTCCAAGGTCAGCAGCACTGAATCATCTTCTGCCCCTGTGTCCTTCCCAGTACATCAAGCTGATTTATCCTTAACTATTTAGAATATAGTTAACCTATCAGTTCTCCCATAATCTAAATGTGAATGGCGTTTGAGAGGCCTTCAAGATTAAAAAAAAAAAAAAAGTATGCATATCTCCAAATGCGAGTTTAAACAAAAAGAATAACATTCACTAACATGTCACAGTTGCAAGAACTCAGAATGAAGGCCAACCTGGTAATTAATTCGGTGAACCTATATGTAGTGCTTCCCAGATGTTGGACACTGTTGAAGAGTTTGACATATATTAACGCATTTAACTCTCCCAGTAATAACCCTAAAACATAGCTGTGATGGTGATGATGCCATTTTACATATTAGCAAATGAAAATAGAGAAAAAGCTTAGCTCTGACTCACAGTGTCTGTAACTGTAGATGATTGGGGAAGGGTGTGTGTGTGAGTGTGTGTGTGTGTGTGTGTGTGTGCATGCGTGCAGAGGTGGAGGTGTGAAGGGGGTGATTCCCAGTTACAGTACACTAGGTTCTGCTTCCTGCTTTCCCTCAGTATCAGAGCTGTCTTGCCTCTTAGCTGTACATTTATACCAGCGATTTCTTCTTGAAACCCCCTCCATTCCTCACTCTTTGAACTTAAGGCATTGAGAAATTCTGTTAAAATGCAAATCTTACCCTGGAGGGGAAACACATTAAGATACTATTTTCCATTTTAACTTTTTCTGTGAATTCGTTTTCTTGGTTGGTTTTTGATGCATCGAGAGAGCCCACCCAGAGTGCCCAACCAAGGGATTTTCATGTCTGTGGTTATTAGGGGGGTATGGGAAGATCAAGAGAGAAGACTGCCCTGAGAAAGCCTAATGGTAACTGACAGAGTTTACCGAGCATCACCACCATGCTAGGCACAGGACTCTGTTCTCTGAAACGTCAGCAGCCTGGCTCACAAGGTAAATATCATTCACCCACGTTACAGACAAGAAAACAGAGGCTGAGGGAGGTCAAGTGATCACTTAAGGAATACACTAGCAAATGCTGAGGAGGGATAGCCCAGCGCTGGCACTGGAACACTGAGGCCTCTGGTCAACTGGAAAACCCCAGAAAAGTGCTGAACATTCAAGGTGTATCTGAGTGTGAAGCAAGAGGGAAGGAAGCCAGTTATTGTGAGAAGGGGACATTCAAAGAAGTCTAGACAAAGAAGGACAGGAAGGGAAAGGGCTCTGGCCACCCTTTCCTTCCTGCTCCCTGTCCACACTCCATTCTGCAGTGGCCTTGTGGCAGCAGCGGGCATCCACCCCTCTTCTGGTAGGTTCTATATCTGCTCTGGAGACCTTACTTCTGCAGCGAAGCCCCCAGTGCTCAATGGAGGTCAGTCCCTGCCAGGAGGCCAGAGCCAGTTTTTGATTCTGCCTCCCACAGTTGTCCTGGTCTAGGCCTATTTCTGTTTCCTGTATCATTAGGCCCTCTTCCCCACGCAGACACCCAAACATGCAGACAGGTGTGTAGGGAGGAGGTGATCTCTCAGAACCCCCAGCAGGCTTGGGTCCTGGCTCTCTACCCTCTCCGGAGACCATCTCTCCAGCCTCCTCTCTGGGGTGGATCCTGGGAGCCCTCTTTTGATTGCCTTCCTTCTCAAATCAAAGGCAGGATGGAGGTTCCAAAACTTCCAGCTTACCGACTCTGAGCAGATGGCTCAGTGCTCTTAATTTCTACACGTAAAAAATGGGGATGGTGATAATACTTGCCTGGATCAGGGGGTTGTGAGGATTAAATGCGTTAATCCACAGAGTGCCTAGCCCAGGCCTGGCACCTGGTAAGTGCTGGTCAACATCCTCTGCTCCCGGTGGTGGTGTTATCATCTACAACAGAGGAGTTATTCCAGTCTCATTAATCCTGGGCTGTGCTCCATATATTAACATATCTGTTGCTTTTCTTCACACACATGTGCACACACACACACACATGCACACATACACACGCCCACATTGTGGCTAGGGGTGCAGCTGCACAGGCAGAGCCAGCAGATGGAAGCTCCATTCCCCTCTGAGCTGTGCCCAAGTCACTGGGCAGTCTTGGGGGAGCAGCCCCCTGCCTTCAGCCCTGGTGCAGCCATGCAGAGTAGGACACTCTGCAGTGAGCTGTCAGGCATCAGGAGCTGGAGGGCTCAGGCACATCCAGGTGGCACCGTGCTTGGAAAACCCGATAAGGTCACACTGAAATCCAGATGTGTGGCTTCTCCCAGGACTTGCAGTTACTGCACACACACACACACACACACACACACACACACACACAGGTGCTTTGGAAAGTGTTCGTGACCCCCTGGCCTCAGGAGGCTCTGGACTTTGCAAACCTCTGAACCTGCAAATTCTCAAGTCTCTTCCAGCTGCAAAATTCAGCTCAGGTTGGTCTTACAGGGCGGAGGAGGATCCCCGCGGCAGAGGGTTAAGTGGCTACTTTGAAAGGACAAAGCAAGAGATGACGATAAGATAAGGAGCTCTGTTTTCACCAGACACTCCTCGGAAAGAACAGGCTTTTGTTGTGATCCGGAGGATAAGAGCCTGAGCCTCGCATTCATCAGGCCTTCCCTCCGCCCCTGAGGCTCGGCGCTCGGGCCGCGGGGATGTGTCTGCGGCTGCTGCCACCTGCTGGCGCCCAGAGCCTCTGCAGCCCGCTTGCGGGGTGCGCGCGGACCAGGTGGCCTTCACCTTTGCACAAGGATGCAATGGCCTTCACCTTTGCAATTGCCGGTGTTTTTTTGAGCACTTACCATGGGTCAGGCATTATGCTTAGAACTCCCTTGGGTTGCCTCATATTAATCCATTCACTACAGGGGGAGCCCACGCAGGCAGGAACTTTTGTCTCTTTTTTTCATGAAGTATCCACAGCGAGTGACCCAGAGGAAGAACTCGGTGACTATGGACTGCATGAGAACAACTGTACAGATAGGTTGTGTTTATTACTCTGGTTTTATGGAAGGGGAAGCTGTCACTTGGTAACACAGAGGCCCAAGGCATTTGTGGGTCAAGCGGTGGAGCAAAGCCAGAAGGGTTCTTGCCATAGGAAGAGTTTGTCTTTTACCTGGGTGATTTTGAAGGCCGCAGAGCCAGGCAGCAGTAGGAATGAACATCTCG
The DNA here is from genome assembly GCF_011100685.1 of Canis lupus familiaris. Lineage (NCBI taxonomy): Eukaryota > Metazoa > Chordata > Mammalia > Carnivora > Canidae > Canis > Canis lupus. The sequence continues at coordinate 20,299,083 of NC_049241.1, forward strand.
GGCAGCTGGGGTCCTCTGGAGCTCAGAAAAGTTGGGGCTGCAACCCAGCAAGGACCCAAGACAAATCAAAATGTTGCAGTGGGTCCGTAGTAGCTTTGAGGAGCGCAAAGGGGTCTTAGGGCAAGAGCCCCTCCTGCCTGCCGCCCAGATGTTTTGTGCTTTTTTTTTTTTTAAGCAGTTTTAGCTTTACAGAACAATTAATTAGAAAGTACAGAGACTTCCCACCCAAAACCCCTCTACCCAGTTAGAATTAACACGTCCCATTATTAACATTTTGTATTAGTGTGGTACATTGGTTATGTATGATTGAGAGGCCGATAGTGATAAATTATTATTAGCTGAAGTCCATAGTTTATATGAGGTTTTATTTGCGGTTTCTGACATTCTGAGGGCTCTAACCAATGTATAATGGCATGTTTCCATGTTTACTCTATCATCCAGGAAAGTTTCACTGCCCTAAAAATCTTCAGTGCTCCTCCCTCCCCTACCTCAATCTGACTCCCTGAACCCCTTAACAACCACTAATCTTTTTACTGTCTCTCTAAATTTTGCCTTCTCCAGAGTATTACATCGTTAGGAACTTAGAATATGTAGCTTTTTTCAAATTGACTTTTTTTAACTAGGATTTTGTATTTAAGATTCATCTGTGTCTTTTCAAGACATGATCACTCTATTTATTACTGCATAATATTCCCTTGAATGCACGTACCATAGTTTTTCTACCCATTCATAGATCAATGGACATTTTTGGTGCTTCCAAGTTTTGGCAATTACGACTAAAGCTGCCGTAAACATCAGTGTGCATGTTTTGTGTGAACATAAGTTTCCAGCAAATTGGGTAAATACTAAGGAGTGCAATTGCTGACTCATATGGCAAGTTTTGTAAGAAATTGCCAAACTGTCTTTCAAAGCAGCTGTCCCTATTTTGTCCTTTTGAGCACTGCTCTTAGTGACAGGCATGCTGGCCTGCACTTTCCCGTCTCTGGGCTGGCAAGACTGAGAAGAGACAAGCCGACGTCTCCTCCCTTCCTGTCTGCATCCACCTCTCTTGCTGAGCCAAACCCACTTCCTCTGCGAAAGGTGAAGAAAATAGGATTTTTTTTTCATCCTACAGAGAGGGACACATTTCAGACAAGGTGTGATACTGTAGCAAGACTGATCATTTGAAATCCCCAAGCTATTCTCTTGGGCTGGGGGCAGGTAGAATGGGCTTACCTGTCTGGAAGGTCATCCTGTGGCTTTTGGTTCAAAATTCTTGGCTTGAGCATGGCCATGTGAACTAGAGAAAACAGTTGCTGTTTTGATGTGTAGAGCTTTTGGGGCTTGTGCTCATGAAACCCTCATGCACACTTTTGGAATCAGAACACCTAGCTCCTGCTCACTTTCCACTCTTTCTAAAATGTTGGCAAGTTAGATAGCAGCTTAATTCATATCATCTCAAAACTTAAGGTAATTGGAATGTTCTGGAAATAATGGAGCTATATGCAACTAGGCATTTATTTCACTTTTCCTCTCTCTTTTCTTTTTTAAAGACTTTATTTATTTGGGAGAGTGTGTGAGAAAGGGAGCACAAGCAGGAAGGAGGGTGAGAGGGAGAAAGAAGCAGGCTCCCCACTGAGCAGGGAACCCGATGCAAGGCTCCATCACAGGACCCTGGGATCATGACCTGAGCCAAAGACAGACACTTAACCAACTGAACCACCCAGGTGTCTGATTACTCTCTCTTTTTAAAAAAGTCATGAAAAAAATAGATATGGCCCTTCAAAGTTACTTTAAAAACAAAATTTTAAGGTCAGGCTAAGGTCAAACTGCAACTAAAGGAAAGAGAGGGTGCCTTTTTAAATTACGTTTTTGACATTATTCCCCAGAATTCAAAATTCCACGTTTGGTTACTTCTGTGCAACTGCCTCTCCTTTCTCTGCCCAAACAAAACCAATCAACAATAATAACAAAACTCTTAATGTTCCACCAATAACTTGCAGCAAGTTATGTAATCATGGATTCACTTTTTAAGGCTCAACCTCTTTGGTGACTGCCTAGGAAAACTCAAAGGATCTCATCTGAGCTGCCTCAATCTGTAAAGAGGTGGAGGGGGGAAGCTTTAGTTCTACTGGTAGGAGGAGGATTTATTTATGTGTCTCGATTTACAAGCCTAAGCACTGCAAATGTAAACTCTCTGAAGGAAAATTTCCTAATTACTTAACTGAATCCAGAAGCATCTGCTTTGATTTATGACAAGTCCAGTTGGGTCTTAATCTGGCATTTTAAAGCATGTTGAGGAAACTTAACAACTAGTACCTTTTCTGCTCCAGCCAAGCATTTCTCAAAAGGTAGGGATGGGTGAGGTCCAGAATAAACAATGTTAACAAATTCTCCAGATGATTCTTATAAAGAATGAAGTTTGAGACTCACTCACTGCTCAAGACAATACTTCTTCCTTTTATTTATTTATTTTTAATCCCTTTTCAGCTTTACTTACAAATAACACATTCTGGAGAAGTTTCTTCTTTCTGATAAGTTTGATTGTCTCACTGGAAACACTTTGACTTTTTTAATTTCTTAAAATTCTACTTTCTAAGTGAATTTACAGTAAAATTGGCTTTTTTTGTGAATTTTAACAGATGTATAAATTCATGTAACTAGCACACCACAATCAGAACACAAAACAGTTCCATTAGCCTAGAAAACTCCCTCATGTTATCCTTTTGTAGGCACACCCCTCCCCCAACCCCAGTGCCTGGCAACCACTGATCTGTTATCCATCACCAAAGGGTTTTTTTTTTTTTTTTTTTCCAGGAAGTTATATAAATGGAATCATACAGTATATAATCTTTGGAGACTGGCTTCTTTCACTCGGCATAATGCCTTTGAGATTCATCCAAGTTGTTGCTTGTATCCATAGTCCATTTCTTTTTTATTGCTGAGCAGAATTCCATTGTATAAATGTAACCCAGTGTGTTTGTTCCCCCATTGGAGAGCATTTGGGTGTTTCCAATTTGGGGCAATCATGAGTAGAGCTTCTATAAACATTTGTGTGCAGGTTTTTGTATAAAAGTAAGTTTTCATGTATCTAGGGTAATATCTAGGAGCATCAAGGGCTCAAGTAGTAGGCATATCTTTTACTTTATGTGAAACTACCATGCTGTTTGCTAGAATGGCTGTACCAGCAAGTGTGAAAGTTCTAGATGCTTTATATCCTCGCCAACACTGGAGGTTGTCAGTATTTTTTAAAATTTCAACCTAATAGGTATGTGGTGGTATCTCACCGTGTTTTTGTTTTGCAACTCCCTAATGGTTAAGAATGTTGAACATTATGTGCTTTTTTGCCATCCACATTTCCTCTGTTCGAGTCTTCTGCTCATTTAAAATACTGGATTGTTTGTTCTCTTAGTGTTGAGTTTTGCGAGTTCTTACTATATTTGGGATACAAGTCTTTGGTTGAATATGTGGTATGTAAATATTTTCTCCTACTTTGTAGCTTGTCTTTTCAGTATTTTAACAGTCTTTCCTGAAACAAATGGTTAATTCTGAGGAAGCCCAATTTATCAAATTTTTTTTTGTGATGCATCATGAAGATTTTTCCCTATGTTTTCTTCTAAAAGTTCTGTAATTTTCTATTTTACACTTTAATATGTGATTTCGTTTGAGTTAATTTCGGTATAAGATATGAGATTTATACTGGGGTTCATTTTCTTGTATATGAAATCCAAATATTTCAACATCATTTTTAAAGAAAAGAATCTTCTCTATCGAATTGCTTCTGCACTTTCAGCGAAAACTCAGTTAGTAAATTGAGTGTAGGGAAACTTTCCAGAGTGATGGAAATGAAAATTTTTTTATTGGGTGTATGTTATGTGAGTCTACACCTTTGTCAGAATCTTTAATTTGTACACTTCAGGTCTATGCATCTTACAGTATATGAATTACACTTCAATTAAAATGGTATGAGTTGGCTATAGAATCAAGTCTATTTCCAGAGTCTCTTCTGTTCCATTGATCTACATTTTTTGCCAATAGCATACTATCTTGATCCCAATTACTGAGCTTTATAGAAGACTAAAAATTGAAAAGTGTGTTTCCTCCAACTCTGTTCTCCTTTTTCAAAATCATTTTAGCTATTTTTGTTTCTTTGCCTTTCCTTATCCATTTAGAATCAACTTGTATCTGCCTACAAAAAAATCCTTTTGAGATTTTGATTGGAATTGTGTTAAATCTGTAAATAAATTTGGGGAGAATTGACATCTTCACAGTGTTATCCTCCAGTCTAGAAGATGGTGTGTCTTTCCATTTTTTTGAGATCCTCTTTGATTTTTTTCATCAACATTTTGTAGTTTTCAGCACACGGATCCTCTTTGCACAATTTATTGGATTTATATCTGAGTATTTCCATTTTTTTAAAGATATTTTAAATAACATTTAAACATATTTGATTTCAATTTCCTTTTTGCTATTATATAGAAATAGAATATTTTTTTTAACTTTTATCCTACAACATTGCTAAACTTACTTAGATTCAAAGGTGTGTGTGTGTGTCTTGAAATTTTTCATGTAGAGAATTATTTCATCTGTGGATAGAGGCAGTTTATTTCTTCTTTTCCAAATTTTTATTTTCCTATTTATTTATTTCATTGCACTGGCTAGGAATTCCAGTATGGTGTCAAATAGGAATGAGATAGAGGAAGTCTGCCTTGTTCCCATTCTTAGGAGGAAAGTATTCAATCTTTGTATTGAATGCAATGTTCTTTGTAGATTTTTCAATGATATTCCTTATTGGGTACAAAAGTCCCTTCTTTTCATAGTATGCTGAGAGTTTTTAATCATGAACGGGTATTGAATATTGTGAAATGCTTTAATGTATTAATTGATATGATCCTGCACTTTTTCTTTTTTTGACATTTAATAATACATTGACTGATTTTCAAATATTGAACTCACCTGGCATAACTCAAGATAAAATCCATTTGTGGTGTGAGAGCATACTTTAGATATATATATTCTGTTTTTATGAACATATCTCTTTGTATAGTATTTTTAGTAGTTGCTGTGGAGCTTGTAACATACATAACTTTTCACTTTTAAATATTTTAGTATTTCAAGTGGAATATAGAAACCTTACCAGTAGGTAGGTCTTTTGCTATAGTTATTTTGTGCACATCTACATACAGTAAAAACCCCATCAGACAATGTTATAATTTTTGCTTTCCACTATCAATCATACCTTAAGAAACTCATAGGAGAAAAGTAGTCTGTTATGTTTACTCAGAAATGTACTATTTAAATTTTTCTTTCCTTATTCTTGATGTTCCAAGTTTCCTTCAGATATCATTTCCCTCTGCCTGAAGAACTTGCTTGGAAATTCCTTTAGAGCAGGTCTGCTGGCAAAGAATTCTCTTAGTTTTCATTCACCTGAGAATGTCCTTATTTCAACTCATTTGCAAGGCTATTTTCACCAGAATAGAATTCTGACTAGACATTTGTTTTCCTTCTGCACGTTAAGTATATCGTTATACTTCATCCTGGACTCTAGTTTCTCTTGAGTAATCTGTGGTCACTTCAAGTGTTGTTCTCCTATAGATAGTGTGTCCATTGTTCTCTGGTTGCTTTCAAGATTTTTTTCTTTTTCTTTAGTTTTCAGGAGTTTTATTATTATTTGCGGAGGCATGGATTTCTTTAGGTTTGTATTATTCGAAATTAGCTGAGCTTCTTGACTCTACATGTTCCTACCTTTTACCAAATTCAGGATGTCTTCATGTCGTTATTCTTCAAATATGTTTTCTGTGCTCTATTCTTTCCCTCTTCTCAGACTATAATGATAGGAATGTCAGGCCTTCTCGTATTGTCCACAGGTACCTCAGGGTCTGTTTAGTTTTTAATCTTTCTTTTCTCTCCTGTTTAGCTTGTATACTTTCTATAAATTTACCTTTATATTTACTGACTCTTCTGTTATATCTTTTCTGCTGATAAACCCATTCAGTGAGTTTGTCTTGATTATTGTATTTTCCGGTAAAATTTTTGTTTGGTTCTTTATATATTCTTTTTTCTTTCTGAGACTTTCTACTTTTCCATTTATTTCAAGAGTGTCCAGGATTCCTTGTTGGAGCATTTCTTTCATAGCTGCTTTAAAGCATTTTTTTCTTTTTTTTTTTTCCTTAAAGATTTTATTTATTTGCGATACATGCGCGCACACACACACACACACACACACACGTCAAGTGTGTGAAGGGGGAAACAGGGAGGGAGAGAGAGAGAAAGAGAGAATCTCAAGCAGACTCTGCTGAATACAAAGTTTGACATGGAGCTGGATCCTACCACCTTGAGGTCATGACCTGGGCCAAAATCAAGAGTCAGACACTTAACCAACTGAGCCACCCAGGTGGCCGAACCCTTTTTTCAAATAATTCTAACTTCTGTGTTATCTCAGCTTTGGCATCTTTTCCCATGTGAGTTGAGATCACCCTGATTCTTTGCATGTTGAGTAATTTTGCTTTGCATCCTGGACATTTTAAATATCATATTATGAGACTCTGAATCTGACTTAAATCCTATGGAGAGTGTTGATGTTTTTGCCTTAGCAGTTAATCAACCCAGTTGGGTTTAGGCCTCAATTTCCAACCAGTTTTTTGTGGGTTGTGGTTTCAAGGTCAGTTCAGTTTTCAAATCCTTTGCAGTGCTATTTAGATCTGTTCCAGATGTTCAGCACCCAGGGCCCAGCCTGGGACTTGGGCGTATCCTATTCTGTAGCTCAGTTCTCAAGTCTCTGTATGTCGCTTAGGGTCACATCCAAGAAAGAGTAGCTCAGAGTTTAGCCCAGGAGTCCATGAGCAACTTTCTCCTCTCTTGGCTGCCCTTGACACTTTTTAGCTTCCTGAACTCCTCTTTTACTCATTTGGACAGAAAAGTAGAGTTTTCTGTCCAAATGAGCAAATTTACCCCACTCCTACATACACGTCCCATAGTTATGCTCACGTCTAGAGCTAAATTTTAGGACAGAAAGCAACAGGAGTTTGCCTTACTCTCTGGGGACCACAGGTCATCTTACTGGAGAGGAAGTTCCCTTCCTCAGAGTCTTAGCTTCCTGTGGGCCTCCACTGCTGCCTCTGACACCACCACTATTGGTCCCTACACCAAATAGAGCACCAAGACTGCTCGTGGGCTGAGGTACAGGTACCAGAAAGTGGAAAGAAGACAAGAAAGAATGAAAAAAGGAAAACAAGGTATTTCCTCTCCCTCTCTCGGTACCAGGAAACCTTTCTTCCTGTCCACAAGCTAGAACTAGATGGCTTCTCCAGGATTTCTCTCTGTTCACCTCCAAGTTTGAGACTACACTGAGTTCAGGCCCGTGGACACCAGAGAGGGAAAAAGTAAACTCTGGTTTGATGGTGCTTCAAATTCTGGTCTTCTTTTCTAGCCTCCTTGCCACTCCTCAGTTTTTAGAGCCCTCACATGACTGTCTGATCCAAGTTCTCCAGGTTGTATAGCTGCATTCCCTGAGAGAGCATATAAACTATGTTTTCTTTCTTTTCTTTTTAAACTTTATTTATTTATTCATGAGAGACACAGAGAGAGAGAGGCAGAGACATAGGCAGAGGGAGAAGCAGGCTCCATGCAGGGAGCCCGACGTGGGACTCGATCCCAGGTCTCTAGGATCAGGCCCTGGGCTGAAGGCAGGCACTCAAATGCTGAGCCACCCAGGCCTCCCTGAACTATGTTTTCTTATGTTCTGTGTTCTTGATGTGCTGGCAACTAGGGTCTTGGTCACGTGGTAGAGTGAGTACCCTCCTGGGATTAGCTCATCCCCAGAGATTGTAACAAACTCATCAGGGAGCATGCTTTTCATATGTAAGTTAACCAGTCCAAAACCCATACTCCAAGTACCCCTTTTATTGAAGTTTTACACTCTGGGCTACCAGAGCCAGCTCCACCTGCTAGGTACCAGACAATATAGGACGGCCCTTACACTCAGCTTCCTGAGATTATTCAAACTAGCCCATGCCACTTACCTGCCTCTCCTGTTCCTTCCCACAGAAACTACAGTGACGACTCTTGCCAAGATTCCCCTGCTGCCTCTGCCTGCTGACCATCCCAGGTGTTTCACTGTGTGGGCCCCATAGAACGGCATGCCTTCCTCCTGGCACCTGTGAGTAACAATCTACCAGGTCAATGACAATCATCTCCTAATCTTTTAGGCTCACTATAACTAAATAATAATGAAACCTACGTTTAAAAACAGAGAGGTTAAAGTGTGCTTATTTCGTCTCACTTGGAACCATATATATTACATATATGACATACATTTGTCAGCCACAAATTTTTTCAGTTTTAATCAGAGAAATTGGCTTTCCCAAAATGTGGAATTTTTATGCCTTGAGTAAGTGAAAAGTTCTGTTTATTTGTTTATGTTTGTCTTTACTTTCTCATTTTTTTAAAGATTTTTTAAAAGTTTGTGTGTTTATGTTTTTGTTTATGTAATCTCTATACCCACCATGGGGCTCGAATCCATGATCCCAAGATCAAGAGTGACATGATCTTTCTGACTGAGCCAGCTGGGCGCCTCTGTACTTTCTTGTTTTTTATATAACAAGTCTGTTTTAGCGTCGTAGGGGGTCATGCTTCTCTGTGTAGTGTCCGTTCCCCTTCCAACCTTGAATTTCCTAAAGCAACCACACCTGAGCCACTGCCAGGCTGTACGGCTGGGGTGGGAATCACCACTGCCCCTATCCACCCTCCCCCCTCCAGGGCTCACAGGTGGCATACTCTAATGCCCTGACCACAGCTGTCGATTCAGGAATGAAGTCAAACCCGAGACTTTGTGTGGAACTATTGAGAAAGAGCATCTCTGTTTCTGCTGGTGTTACTTAGTGAGTGGAATGTAAATTGGAAGTTGCCTCTTCCCACTCTTTTTGAAGAGCTTACCAAGTGGTAAAACAACCAAGAGGAAAGCAGAGCTGCACAATCGTGGTAAATAGATTTTTTATAATATTGATACAGGCCCACCCCTGCTGAAGACCTTTCTCTTCCTGTGGCACTTCAGTGACACAGACTGGTGATTCCTGTTTTGCCTGATCCAGTAGATATTTGTTTTCTGTCACTTGCAGCCCCAAGTGTCCAGACTAATGCACAAATGAGCCCTTTGTCTCTTACAGTTTATTGTGGCCAGAATCTTGAGTTGATTATCTTTAATCAGCAACACATGGAAATTTTTACTGGAGTCATTTGTTGAAATCCACTGGAGGGAATTATAACTTGCTGGGTGAATATTATCTGTCCATACCCTCTTGTTGTTTTTGCCAACGAGACTTGGTCTGTGTTGCTGAGAGTGCTACTCGATTTGAGTTTTCCCCAGAAGCGGACCCTGGGTTGAGGGTTTGAAAGCCAATGACCTTTTTCAAAGGTAATCCTAAGAGTTTTAGTAAGGGATTGAGGAAATAAAAGTGGGAAGAGAAGAATGTGTTACTGAGAAGGCCCTTTCAGAGTGCCCCTGGGGCTTATCCTGCCTGGGAATTCTGGGGGACAGTGTTAAATCAGCTCCAGAAATACCTGCTCAGGGGCCTTTGTCTCCCAAATCACATATGTCATTGGCTGAGGAGTATTTCCTAGGCTTTGATTCCCCCAGCACATCTGGCCTGCCCTGATCCATAGCTGAGAGCAAGCTTTTAGGTGGTGAGTTGTAGGTACCTGTAATAGAATGTGATAGGCACGTGCTGGGGGGGACCCCAAGGGTTCAAAGGGACATGGGAGGGGCACAGCTGGCATCTGCCCCCAGAAGTGTAAGTGTTCTTATTTTCAATTCCTATGCTTCTAGCTTAGCCTCTTTTCATAGTTAGGAAGGTGGATCGATTACATGTGTATTGATTCGTAAGTAATGACTCTTCGCAAACACAGTAGCTTTAAAACTTTCTATGTTTGAGATGGTGAGATTGAAGTCAAAAGTGTGAGGTTCTGTAGGCTATTTCAATCATTCATTCATTCATTCCTACAACAGATGCTTTGGGGGAACAGAAATCCATAACAAAAGTCTCTGTCCTTGCAAAGCTCAGGAGCTGATGTCAGGCAGAAAGAAATATAGTCACTCTTTGAATAAAATCATACTTGCTTTGATAAAGGTAGATAAAAGCTGCTATTAGAGAATGGAATAGGGACACAAAGAAGGTGGTACTTGGGTCTCTAAAGATGAGGAAGGGATGGAGGAAGGGCATTTATTCTCCTTGCTTTTACCTTGGGGGTAGCAAGCCACCCCAGACTTGTGGCATAAAATAGCACCCATTTTATTAGGCTCGTGCTTTTGTGGGTCAGGAGTTTGAAAGGGAGTGTGGAGGAGTCAGCGTAATGTCTGGAGCCTGGCTAGGAAGACTGGAAAGCTGGAGGCAACACAACGGCTGGGGTGTGGGACCATCTGAAAGCTCCTGGCAGTTGATGTAGATGTTTGCAGAGACTACAGAGTGGTTGCCAGCTGGTACTACATTTGGCCTCTCCGCGGGGCTGCGTGGGCATCCTCATAGCGTGGTGGCCAGATCCAAAAGCAAGTGCCCCAAGACAACCTGTCAGAAACCGTGCTGCCTTTGAGGGCCTCGCTTCAGAAGTCACATAGCATCACCTCCACTGTGATCACAAGCCTGCCCGAACTCAGTGGGAGGAATCTTAAACCCATCTCTCAGGTGGGGGAGTCTCAGAGTCCTATTACACAACGAGCGGCATTTGAGAAGAGAGACACTGGTGCATCTGCTTTGCAAAAATACTGCCTACCACAGTATTGAAGGGATAAGATCATTTTGTCTATCTGCTATTTAGTGATGTCTAGCCTGGGCTGCATTATTTTCTGAGAAGTACCTTTTTAAATTACTTAAATTGCCTCAGTTAGGGGCACCTGGGTGGCTCAGTGGTTGAGCATCTGCCCTTGGCTCAGGTCGTGATCCCGGGGTCCTGGGATGGAGTCCTGCATCCGGCTCCCCACTGGGAGCCTGCTTCTCCCTCTAGGTCTCTGCCTCTCTCTGTGTGCCTCTCATGGATAAATAAATAAAATCTAAAAAAATAAAATTGCCTCAGTCAGATCATCTCATAAAGATGCAAGAGAGGGATTTATTATTTGATGCATTTGTCACCCCACTTTGCCCACAAAGACTACCTCTCTGGCCCACACTTTGAGAATCGATGCTGTAGAGCCTGGACAGAGTGGGGAAGAGGGCAACAGAATTAGCAGACCATGGTCTTTTTAGAGGTCAGGCAAGGGCAAAGACTGTAAATTTCCTTGGCTTAATATTGAAGTTGGTTATAAGCTTAGACACCCATATACCCACTAAGTTCATTTCTTTTCTTATTGGATCTAACTCTCAGAAATATTAAAAAAAAAAAACTTGAATTTATTTAGCATGTGGCATCATAATCCCCCAGAATAACAATCAAATTTATGTTACTTTTTGAACAATTGTGCACTGAGTGTCGGGGCTGGTCGAGACTATCTCTTCTGTCCGTTACTTGGACTTTTCTTTTAAAGCCGAAATGTAATTGTTTCCATTTTTGAAAGCCATATTTAAAAAACTCTTCACAAGAAACACCTTGTTTACAGTAGACAGCACATGGGGACATTTCGACACTTAGCTGAAGGAAGTAGCTAGGAGGCAGTCTTGTACTGTGGTCTGACAGCTTGTGGCTTGAATCCCAAACGTGCCACTTACTGTTCTGTGATTTGGGGCAAGTTACTCAAACTTCTTGGAGTCTTGGTTTCTTCATCTGTAAGATGGGGGTCATGGTTCCTACTTTTTTAGTATTGCCATGCAGAGGGAGTAAGACAGTGAAAGGGCCCAGTGCCTGGACATAATCCAGTGACTATTGGAGGGTTCTAAGAAGCGTAGCTACTGCTCACTCGGTTCTCTGGAGTTGGAGAGCGGGGCCGTATGCACATCATCAGCCTTCATATTTGTCCCTTGGTTCCTGCCTGCTGGGGCTGAGAAAAGGCGGAGTGAGCTGGAGCTGAGGCCTTCTGGTTACCAGTGTGTGGGCCTCTGTGTGCGTGGGTGTGGGTGTGGCTGCTAGAGCCCTGGCCGTGTCCAGCTTCCTTTATCACCCATTTCCTCCCCCTTACCTTGGCTCCTCTGCTTCCATCTCATGAGACCACAGGCTTCACAGACATTTCTTGGTTATTTCTCGGGGACACGTGTGCATTGAACAGGAGGCCCAGCCTTGCAGCGGAAAGGCAGCTCCGGTCGAAAGCTAACTTGGCCAGGCCCCCCAGCCGTCTGAGCGGCCTTGCTCTCCTGTCCTCACAGTTTAATTTAGAGGCAGCCTGTGGTGTGGCTCCCTGGCCCCCACGGACTTGTCAGGAAGGGCAGAGCCGGAATCTGGCCTGCCAGTAATTAAAGGCCTGGCCCTCCACCCTCAACCCCACCGTGTCGCGTCGTCGAGACACCAGGTTCACTTAGCGCCACTGGAAATGGCAAGAAAATTAACGTCTTGCTTGCTTTTCTTCCCTTTTCTTTAATTTTTAACTTTGGAAGCCAGGAAGTCACCATGAAATCACTGGAAATGTCAACCAAGGAACTGCCCGTTTCTTCTGGCCCCTGTGTGTGTGTGTGTGCACGCGTGTGTGTTTTATCTTAATTATTATATCGATGACATCCCACCTTTCAAATTAAATCCCTTTCCTCATTATCTGGGTTTGCCGTTATTATTGTGCGAGTTGAAATGGATTTCATGACAACTCTGAAAAACCGGGGTTGGCTAAATTTAGCTTTAATTAGGCATCATCGTAGCCCCATGATTATTCCCTCATTTCATTCGGATTCTAACTGGAATGCTGAGCGAGGGTTTGGCATGGCTTTTGTGCAATTTTCACAGAATTATCCCCCACATTTCTTGCGATCGTGGTAATTGTTTTGTGCCACAAATGGTTTTTGCAGATAGAGCTTTAATCCCCTTTTATAACCCAGAGTTTATTAGGGATAGTCAAGCCATGTTCTGCAGCTGGCAGCTTCTGGGAGGAAAACCCCAAACAAAATATCAGGGCATCTCTGTCTAATCCTGACCCCAACCCCCCCTGTAGTACCCCCAGTGGGAACTGGTCACCGGCTACTCCGGGTCAGGTATGCCCATCACCTCTGAATAGAGAGGGATTGCCACAAATAGTGCACCAAGTAGAATTTTTCAGTCCTTGGCCGATGCCTCCCTTGCCTGGAGACAGTCGAGTGTCCTGGTTAAGAGGTAGGTTCTGAAGCCAAGAATGTCAAGTTCAAATGTCAGCATGAGTTTTCACCAGCCCTTAGACTTGGGGGAATTCACCTCTTTGAATCTTGGCTTCCTCATGTGTGGAACAGAAATGAGGTACTACTGCTGCCTCACAGCATCGTTGTGAGTACTCAGGGAGCTAACGTCCACAGAGCATTTAGAGCAGTGCCCGGCGTCAGATAGGACACGTAACCGCTTGTTGCTACTGCTGCTTCTGTTTCTACAGGCCTCTTGGAAAACAGCACCCGAGGGTTACGTTAGCAAGTAGCAGTAAGGCAGGTGCAGGCGGGGGGGATTAGGGGTCACGATTTCATTCCCTGGCAGAGGAACCCATGGGAACTAGCTAGAATTTAATCTGTACTGGCCATCTATTGATTCTGACTGCCAGACATACTTCGCCTCTCCTGGATTCTCCTCTAGGGTACTGTCTGGGTCAGGATCTCCTTGGCAAAGTAGAAACCATTCCAGGTATTTCAACTAGAGTGAATTGCATTGTGGGAACTAGTGACGCAGTTGGTGGGAGGGCTGGAGGGCCAAGGGGATGGCAAGCCTGCCGGGTGGTTAGCCTCCGCACCATCTCTCTCCCACACACACACATAGGGCAGGGAGACCAAGGGAGGAGGCACAGTCCGGGGCCAGCTGGTGGAAGCTAGGCCTGTGGTGGGCCTGCCCAGCTGGAGCTGACCCTGAAACGAGGGGCTCCAAGGGGAAACAGCCATTGTCTGTGACACTCCCTGAAGCAGAGGGAAAGGTGGATAAATACCTTGGCTTCTGTCTCTCCCTAGCCTCCAATCTAATGTCAGTGTCTCCAATTAGCAGAATCCACCTGAGAGCCAGAGGCAAAGCCATCAAGCTGATAGAGTTCTGTGTGATGCTGAGCAGAGATCTGACAGCAATTAGGCAAACATTGGGCCCAGAATGATCTCTCTGCCCACCACCATTCACAGGGTTCTGGTGCCTCTTGGCTTTTGGCTGCAAGGGCACTCCTATGTGACCTACGCTTGGCCAATCAGCATTTTCCCCTCTTCTAGCTACAGTGACCCAGGTGGGTTCAATGACAGTAAGCCCTGGAACTTCTGTGAAAGAGGAAGCTGCTTTCTGAGAGGGCTCCCAGCCATATGGAGCGTAAACATAGAGTTGCTAATGGCCATGTTGCTGCCCTAGAGAAAAGAATGGCTTAGAATAAAGCCAGCACAAGAGAAAGCAGAACGAGAATGCAAAGATTGCCAGCAACTACGTCTGAATACCTGGATCTAGCCATTGTGGTGCCTGGACCTCTCAGCTGTGTGAACCATAATTTCTATGCTTCCCTTTTTAATTTTTTTTTTTTTTTTGGTAAGTCATTTTTTGCCACTTTCAGCCAAATGTGTTCTAACTCATACACAATAGACCTGAGACAGATCTGGGGTACTAAGAGACGACTGCAGTAGAAGCTTGAGAACACTCAGAGGGATGTCTGTCTATGGGGTCAGTCATGGGGTTGGACATTTTTGTATAAGTCAGAAATCCAGAGATCAGAAGAAAGCCCCTCCTCGGGGTCAGATGCCCTACTTCTCATGCAGGATCTAGCTATAATAAACTTCTTACAAATCCCTCAGCTGTGTTTTTTCTCTCCCTTATCTCCAGCTGTCACACTTGCTATTCCTTCAACATTGGGAACTCGGTCTTACTTTCATCCTTAAAAATTATTTTCTGATGAAGCCTTCTTCTATGTCAGATACTGTGATAATGAGGTTATATATATGGGAACTTATACAAATAAAGATCTAGATATGAATATATATGTATATTCATATGCATATATATACATATACATCTCTTACTTTTTTTAAGATTTTACTTATTTATTTTAGAGAGAAAGTATGAGTGGGTGGAGGGGCAGAGGGAGAGAGAAATATCTCAAGCAGATGCTGCACTGAACACAGAGCCCAACATGGGGCTCAATGCAGGGCTCAATCTCATGACCCTGAGATCATGACCTGAGCTGAAACCAAAAGTCCAATACTTAACTAACTGCATCACCCAGGCACCATACACCTGCTATTTAATCTTTTTTTTTTTTTTTTTTTATTTATTCATGAGAGACACAGAAAGAGGAAGAGACATAGGCAGAGGGAGAAGCAGGCTTGATACAGGGAAGCCTAAGGTAGGACTTGGTCCCGGGACCGTGAGATCACGACCTGAGCCAAACACAGACACTGAGCCACCCAGGTGCCTCTCCTATTTAACCTTTACCCTTTCAGACAGCAACTTATGAGGTAAGAATTGTTATTATTCCTATTCGCATTCTCAAAACATGGAAATTGAGGCTGAGATGAGTTGATGACTGTCTAGGACTTGAACCTGGGCCATCAGATCCCATATCCCACCCTTCTAACCTTGAAGCCTCCCTCTTCTCGGAGTATCCTTATATATCCATCTGGTCTCAGCTCACATCTACACTTCACTTAGGTTTAGTTCCATTGCCCTGCTCTTCCCGAGCCCCTGTTCTTCCTCCTCATAGCTGTCCACAGTATTAAGCACCAGACCATGGGCCCTGACAAGTGTACCTTGCATCTGCCTTGGGCACTGTACTATCCTCAATGTCTAGCACATCACAGACTTTCAGTAACCATTTTTTTTCTTTTTTTTTTTAAATTTATTTATTTATGATAGTCACACAGAGAGAGAGAGAGAGGCAGAGACACAGGCAGAGGGAGAAGCAGGCTCCATGCTCTGGGAGCCCGACGTGGGATTCGATCCCGGGTCTCCAGGATCGCGCCCTGGGCCAAAGGCAGGCGCCAAACCGCTGCGCCACCCAGGGATCCCCTCAGTAACCATTTTTATAACTAAAGGAAAAATGAATGTCGAACCACAGGTGTTCATTTGAAGGGATCCTGCCTTTCATTCAGACTTAATCTGAAAATTAAGAAGTGACCATTCTCACATAAGGATCAAGGAGTCAGGCCATGCAGGAGCCAAGGACTGCTGTAGGAAGGAATCAGATACAGTTTGATCCAGCCAGAGTCTGCGGGATGGAGAGTCCAGGCCTGATGGCCAGATCAGGAGAGACTGTGAGGCAAGGGTAGTCTTGCCATGCTCCCAAATCATACCATGTCTATCTGCCCTGCTTACCCCACAACAAAGATTCTCTCTTCATTTGCCTTCTGTAGCAGGCTGTAAGCTTTTAAGAGCAGGAATTCTGTCTTTTGGCTCTGTTTTCTGGCCCTCAGCCTGGGGCTTGGCACCCTGTGGGCCCATCCTGAGTGCTGCTTGGTTAATTGCTGATGGAATGTTCACTCCCAAGTGAACCTTTATCACTGTCCTGGGCTGAGGTATGATGGACAAGGCCCATGCTAAATCCTGAGTGGTTGTCTGCTCTATGTAGCCTTACTGGAAGTGCCAGCTGTTCAAGGGACTAGTGCTTTAACGTCTTACAAATTCCTCATGCTGCCTTATTATTTCTGGTAATGTTATCTGCTGGCAGACACTGCTCTTCATTACTCAGAGTATGTGATGATTGGTTTAAATGTATTCCTGTAGGTATTGTAGCACATTCACTCATTTATTCATGTAGTTATCATTCAGCAAATATTTACTGAACGTGTAAATGCCTCAAGTACAAGGAGACACATGGTAGGTTCATGGCTGTCGATGGTGGTAGAAGGCAGTGGATAAACCAAACATGAATCTTGCTCTCAAAGAGCTGAGTTGAAAATACAGTAGCTACTATTTCTTGGGCACCTACTTTGTGCCACGTATGTGGCACTAAATATCTTCCATATATTGTTGGTTTTATTCTTCACCATCACCATAAAATGTAGGTAATCAATGAAACACCTGAGGATCTCTATGTTAAAGCTACTTGCTCAACATGACATAGCTGGTAAGAAGCAGAATGGGGATTCCTTTCTCCATCTCTGAGAAACCAAACCTCTCATTCTTCCCTCTATCCTCTACTATTTCCAGAATAAGGGTGAGATAGAAGGTGGGCTATGACCTTTGGGGTTCAAAGTGCCATAGAAGATCAGGGTGGCCACTTTCAGCCATGGGACTGCTGACTACTTCTGGGTGTCTGTAATGCCTGTCTCCTAATCTGGATGGAAACTGAAAATTCATTGGAATCTCAGGTACTTGTGAACCCCAACATGAAATCCTAGGTTTTTGGAATCAACTTTCCATTTCTATAAGATGGTCCGTGTGTGGCACACACAGCCTTTGGGGTTTTTCCATTTTGCCTTGCTTGGCTCCAAGCATCTGTGTAGCTGTGCTCCATATGGAATGGGGTTCTGGGAGCAGGCAAGGTTAATCTTTTTCGCTTGTTTGTTTCAAAGTGAAAAACTGTAACTTTTTAAGACTTCAAATGTATGCTGTCTAAGGTAGAGACTCTCTTGAGGGCAAAGTCCCCCTGGTTCTAGAAGGTCCCTTCTGGCGGGCAGTGCTAGTCAAGACTATGGAGCCCAAGCGTAATCTGGGAAGTCACCCAAAGGCAAACTATATAGCCTGTCCATGTTCTTTTGAGTCCTATAAAGTGAAAGTACATCAGAGCTGTGTGAGAGAATTCCTTTCTTCCTAAAGTTAGATAGAAAAAAACTTATCTGAGCTATTTATATGTTCCTTATAAAGATGGTGAGTGTTGGCCAAGACAAGGTTTCTTCACATCAGTTTAGAAGAAAATATAGGTTGGGCTTAGCTGAGAGGTGCCCACTGGATAATGGTTTCACACACAGAGTGAACAGCCCTAGCTGGAGAACCTAGACCAGTCCACTTCAATGTCCAATCCTGGCCATTTGTGTAGGACCACAGTGTGTGTTGGGTAGGGTAGGTGGTGAGTTGTGGTGGGCTTCCTTTCAAACAAGTGGATCTGCCACTGTTGATCATGCTGGGAATTTAACAGGCACCCTGGGAACTATAGTAGGCTTGAGCATCCTTTTCTCCCCTTTAAGTGAAACCTTGACTCCTCAACGGGTGGCTTTAGTTGATCCCTGACCTGTGGGGGTCTCCTAGGAAGCCATTAAAATTCCAGAGAATGAATTCAGGACCATGGGCTCTGCAAGTAACAAATCTTGGAGCAGATGTGAGTTATCCTCTGTGGGGCATTTCTGTGATTTCCAAGTCTTTAGTAAATTCTCATTAGTAAAGAAAAAGTAGAAGTTTCAGGTGTAAGTGTTGGCATCATCCAGGTTTTACACTCTTTCATTTACTAGCTGTGTACTTGTCCGCTTACTTCACCTCTCTAAGCCTGTGATTCTTTATTTGTAAAGTGGGTAACAGTCATCCCTAACTCCTAGTATTATTGCACACTAGCTGAAAATGTTAGAAGTACATCAGAATCTCACTGTGCTTTTGGTGTCTCTATTACTAATTTCCCAGAGGCAGGTTGGCTGTAAACTAAAGACAATTATCATTAGACATTCAAAGCAATATACTTATACTTTTCGTAAAAAAAAAAAAAAAACCTTCCCCAGAGAAATTCCAATTAGATGTTGATAGGATAGAGTATTTTCATTTTTTCTTTCTTTCTTTTTTTTTTTTAGTGAGAATTTTGAAAAGCATTAATGCTTCTTAATGAGATCATCATGACAAAGGTGTTGTAAAGAAATGGGAGGAAAATGAACCTATAACGATAACATCACTTTGGTTAAACTTATTTATTATTAAGCATATTTAAAAAGAAAAATGGATAGTAATTGAATTCAATTTATAACACTTTAATGGAATCATTTTCATTTAATGGGTAAGAATGCATATTTTGAAACATACTGTTCATATTTGTCTGTGAGGGGAAAACTCTTGCTTCAGGAGCCAGAGAAAGCTGAACAGCATTTCCCCTCAACAAAAAGGCATTGTCCTGGAAATCTGATCTTCCTTTTCCCACCAGGTTCAATTGTTCAACTTCTCTGCTAATTGTTTCTACTGGCAGTTTTCAAAGGAATCAACAGGAAGAGTTCTGCAAAGTGAAATTGGGCATTCGCTTATAAAATCTGGTGTGAAATTATTCTGGTGCACTATTGGGAGACCAACAGAACAGCTCATAACTTCATGAGCCATTAACGAAGCTTAGATTCTAAACACACAGGCAATATTTCTTGACTAAGTATAATGTTACAGGTTATTTTCTGGTGCTTTTGGTTATGTGCCTACACTCTTTTTTGTTTTTTAAAAAAATATGTTATGCTTTCTACATTTCTCCATCACTTCAGTATTGCTCTAAGAAACATTTAAGACCTATGAATTCATATCTTGAAGAAAGAAAAGTGAATAAAATTGTATTTTAATTTAATTTTTTTCTTTGCTTTGGGGTTTTTAAAAAATTCAGTTTATTTAAACTAAAAAATAAAAAAGAAGACAGTTCACTCATTTCTCCCTTCTCCTCACCTCTGGAAATCACCAATCTGTTCTCTATATCCATGAACTCAGTTATAATATATAAATTGTATATATATATATATATATATATTTTAGACTCACGTATAAGAGAGGTCATACAGTATTTGTTTTTCTCTGAGTTATTTTACTTGGCATAATGCCTTTGAGTCCATCCATGTTATTGCAAATGGCAAGATTTCATTCTTTTCACTGGCTGAATAACACTCCATTGTATACATATATACCACATCTTCTTTATCCACTCACTCATTGCTGGACACTGAGGTTGTTTCCATATCTTGGCTCTTGTAAATAATGCCCCAGTGAATATATATCCTTTTGAATTAATATTTTCATTAATTAATTCAGATAAATATCCAGAAGTGGAATTGCTGGATCATACGATAGTCCCATTTTTAATTTTTTCAAGAACCTCCATACTGTTTTCCACAGGGCAGCACCCATTGACATTCCAACCAATAATGCCGAAGGGGTCCCTTTTCTCTGCATCCTTGCTAACACTTGTTGTTTCTTGTCTTTCTGATGACAGCCATTCTAACAGGTATAAGCTCATTTTGGTTTAGATGTGCATCTCTCTGAGGATTAGTCATCTTTCCTGAGGAGGATGTTCATCTTTTCATGTACCTGTTTGCCATCTGTATGTCTTCTTTGGGAAAATGTCTATTCAGACCTGCCCAACTTTTAATCATATTTTTTTTTATGTTTTACTATTAGGTTGTATGCTTTTTTAATTTATATTTTGGGTATTAGCACATTATCAGATACATGATTTGCAAATATTTTCTCTCATTCAGTAGGTTGCCTTTTCATTTCGTTGATGGTTTCCTTAGCTGTGCAAAAGCTTTTAAGTTTGATGTAGCCCTCCCTTGTTAATCTTATGGTTGTTGGCTTGCTTTTGGCGTAAGCTTAAAAAAAATCATCACCAAGACCTGTGTCAAGGAGCATATCACCTAGGAGTTTTATGGTTTCAGGCCTTATGTTCAAGTCTTTAGTCCACTTTGAGTTAATGTTTGTATATGAGGTAATATATTGGTCCAGTTTCATTCTTTTGCATATGGCTGTCTAATTTTCCTAGCACTATTTATTGAAAAGACTATTCTTTCCTAAGTGTATATTCCTGCTTCTTTTGTCATAAATTAATTAACCATATATTAATGGATTTATTTCTGGGCTCTATATTCATTTCATTTTTCTGTATTTCTATTTTTATGCCAATACCCTAGTTTTAATTACCATATCTTTGTAATATAGTTTGAAACCAGGAACGTGGTCTCTCTAGCTTTGTTCTTCTC
Source organism: Canis lupus familiaris (assembly GCF_011100685.1). Lineage (NCBI taxonomy): Eukaryota > Metazoa > Chordata > Mammalia > Carnivora > Canidae > Canis > Canis lupus. The sequence goes on from NC_049241.1 coordinate 20,319,962, forward strand.
TCTCAAAATTGCTTTGGCTATTCAGGGTCTTTTATGATTGCTTACAAATATTAGAATTTTTTGTTCTATTTATGTAAAAAATGCCATAGAAATTTTGATAGAAATTTCACTGAATCTATATATTGTTTTAGATAATATGGATAATTTAACAATATTAATCTTCTAATTCATGATCATAGAATACCCTTCAATTTATTTATCTTCTTCAGTTTCTTTCATTAATGTCTTATAGTTCTCAATATTTGTCTTTTACTTCCTTAGTTAAATTTGTTCCTAAGTAATTAAATGTGAGACATGAAACCATAAAATCCTAAAAGAGAACACAAGCAGTAACCTCTTTGACATCGGCCAGAGCAATTTCTTTCTAGATAGGTCTCCTGAGGCAAGGGAAACAAAATGAAAAATAAACTATTGGGATTACATCAAAGTAAAAAGTTTCTGCACAGTGAAGGAAACCATCAACAAAACTGCAGGGCAATCTACAGAATAGAAGAAGTTATGTGCAAATGATGTATCTGATAAAGGGTTAGTGTCCAAAACCTAAAGAACTTAAAAAACTCAACATACCTAAAATGAATAATCCAATTAAAAATGGGTAGAAGATATGAATAGATATTTTTCCAAAGAAGACATCCAGATGGCCCATATCACATGAAAAGATGCTCAACATCACTTATCACTAGGGAAATGCAAATCAAAAGTATAATGAGATATCATACACCAGTCAGAATAGCTAAAATCAACAACACAAGAAACAACAGGTATTCACAAGGATGTGGAGAAAGGGGAGCCCTCTTGCACTGTTGGTGGGAATGAAAACCGGTGCTATCACTCTGGAAGACAGTATGGATGTTTCTCAAAAAATTTAAAAAACAGCTACCCTATGATCCAGCAATCGTACTACTAGCTATTTACCCAAAGAATACAAAAATACTAATTCAAAGGTATAATGCACCCAGTTGTTTACAGCAGCATTATCCACAACAGCCAAATTATGAAAACAGCACAAGTGTCCATGAATTGATGACTTCCATATATATAGGTATTATATATATGGAATATATGGAATATTACTCATATTGGAATATTACTCAACCATAAAAAAGAATGAAATCTTGCCATTTGCAATGACATGTATAGAACTAGTGAGTGTTATGCTAAGTGAAGTAAGCCAGGGAAAGACAAATATCATATTATTTCACTCATATCTGAAATTTAAAAAACAAAACAAATGAGTGAAGGGGGAAAAGAAAGAGAAAGGCAAACCAAGAAACAGATTCTTAACTGTAGAGAATAAACTGATGGTTACCAGAGAGGTATTGGATGGAGGGGAAGGGTGAAATAGGTGAAGAGGATTAAGGAGAACACTTGCTGTGATGAGCACCGGGTGTTCAGCTTTACTGAATTCATGTATGAGTTCTAGTAGGTTTTTTGGTGGAGTCTTTAGGGTTTTCTATATAATATGATATCATCTGCAAATAGCGACAGTTTTACTTCTTCCTTACTAATTTGGATGACTTTTGTTTCTATTTCTTGCCTAATTGCTCTAGCTCGGGCTTCTAATGTTATGTTGAATTAAAGTGGCGAGAGTGGATATTCCTTGTCTTGTTCTTGATTTTAAAGGATAAGTTTTCAGCTTTTCATGGTTTTTTATTTAAAATATTTTATTTATTTATTTGAGAGGGAGAGAGAGAAGATGAGTGGAGGGAGGGGCAGAGGGAGAAGCAGACTCCCCATGGAATAGGGAGCCTGATGCAGGACTCGATCCTAGGATCCTGGGATCATGACGTGAGCTGAAAGCAGATGCTTAACGGACTGGGCCACCCAGGTGCTCCAGCTTTTCATCGTTAAGTGTGATATTAGCTGTGGGCTTTTTGTAAATAGCTTTTATTATGTTGGGGTATGTTCTCTGTATACCAAATTTGTCAAGATTTTTTTTTATTATAAATGGATGTTGAATTTTGTCAAATGTTTTCTCATCTATTGAGATGATCAGATCATTTTTAGTTTTCAGTACGTTAATGTGTTATATCACATCAACAGATTTATGGATGTTGAACCATTCTTACATCCCTGAAGTAAATTCCACTTAATCATAGTGTATGATCCTTTTAGTGTATTGTTGGATTTGACTTGCTACTATTTGTTGAAGATGTTTATATCTATGTTCATCAAAGATACTGGGCTATAATTTTCTTTTCTTGTGGCATCCCTGTCTGGTTGTGTTATCAGGATAATGCTGTCCTCATAAAATGAGTTTGGAAGCATACCGTCCTTTCTGTTTTTTAAGAGTTTGAGAGGGGTTGTATTAATTCTTTTTTGAATGTTTGGTAGAATTCACCAGTGATGTGTCTAGTCCTGGACTTTAGTTTGCTGGGATGTTTTTGATCACTGATTCAATCTCCTTACTGGTAATCCATCTGTTCAGATTTTCTATTTCATTATGATTCAGTTTGGGGGTTATATGTTTCTAGTAATTCATACATTTCTTTGTTGCCCAGTTTGTTAGCATATGCTTGCTCACAGTAGTCTCTAGTGATCCTTTGTATTTCTGTGGTATCAACTGTAACATCTCCTCTTTTATTTCTGATTGTATTTGAGTCCACTGCCTTTTTTTTCTTGGTCAATCTACCTAAAGGTTTGTCAATTATATCTCTTCAGAGAGCCAGCGCTTAGTTTTGTTGGTCTTTTCTATTGTCTTTTTAGTCCCTATTTCATTTATTTCTGCTCCAGTCTTTATTTCTTTTCCTCTACTAACTTTTGGCTTCATTTATTCTTCATCTTTTAGTTCCTTGAGATGTAAAGTTAAGTTGTTTATTTGAAACTTTCCTTGTTTCCTTCTTTCTTTTTCTCTCTCTCTCTCTTTTCTTTTAGTAGGCTCCACACCCAGTGTGGAGCCCAACCCAAGGCTTGAACTCATGACCCTGAGCTCAAGGCCTGAGCAGATATGAAGAGTTGGATGCTTAACTGACTAAGCCGCCCAGATGCCCCAAGACTTTTCTTGTTTCTTAAATTAAACATCTATTGCTATGAACTTCCCTCTTAAAACTGCTTTTGCTGCATCCTATAAATTTCCATTTTCACTTATCTCGAGGTATTTTTAATTTTTTTATTTCTTGTTTGACCTATTGGTTCTTCAACATGCTGCTTAATTTCTTAAGTCCCTATACTTTTAATTATTTCTAAATCACAAACAATATGTAAGCAATTTGGAGCCTGGATTCTGGACTCAAACTGCTAAGGTTGAAATCCCAGATCTACCACTTACTAACACAGTGACCAGCTCACTTAAAGTTCTTGGAACCTCAACTCACTTTTAAATGAATCTTTAAAATGGGAATAAGAAAACTTATATCATGGCTTAAAGTGAGGACTTGGTGAAATAACATGTAAAGTGCCTAGCACAATTCACAAAAATCATTGGTATTATTTTCTTTCTTTTTATTATTGTACTTGGAAATGACAGAAACCTAGCTCAAATTAGTTTCAAAAACAATAATGATAGCATATACTGGGGACATACTATGGGCTACTCAATAGGATAAGCATTTCATCTTAATTTTTTTTATTTAATTAAAATAACTTTTCAAAACTGCATTAGTGGGAAATCTACATTTGATCTCAGTCCAGGTAAGGCTGGATCCAGTAGTTCAAATGAGGACCTCAGATATCTGTCTTTCTCTATGTTTTAGTTCTCTCCTCTCTGTTAACTTTGGTCTCAACCTGATTCTCTCCATGAGAGAGCCAGATCTACTAGCAGTTCCAGGTGGTCATTCATTAAGCTCCTCAAGCCCACTGTGTCCAGCAACAGTTTTTGTTTGAATAGATTTGGGTCAGTGCCCTTCCCTAACAAATAACCATGATAAACCTTTTGATTAGTTTGAGCTGGGTCAGTTTGTAATCTTCCTACTTTAGTTTCTGAAAAGCAGGGAGATCATCCCAGACAACAGTAGTCAAAACTCAATGGGCAGCACCCTCAGATGTGGTAGGAGACAGAAAAAAAGAACCCCAAACTGAAAGGTAGCAGAATTGGTGTGAAATCAACAATGGTGCAACAGGAAGGAAGGGGGATTCTGAAATGTCCTGCATGCTGCAAATCCACCAAATGGCCAAACACAAGAGGGGGTTGCATCCTGAGTGAGAACTGCTGTGAGTAGATTTGAGAGCAAAGAATAAAACTAGGGAGCTAAGAAAGAGAGAAGCACTTGTACACTGCAAATTACATCTCTATAAATGGAATGGCCTGCAAGCAACGTCATCTCTGGATCGATTGAAGCACCCAGATTGTGTACTTCAATACATCCCCAGGGTTCCTTAGGGAAATGGCCGATTCTAGATCTGGGGCAGGGAGGGTGCAGGGTGAGCTTGAGATGGCTTGTTTTTCAGAAAGCAAGGAAACTAAGATTAATAGATTTGCGTCAAAATGACATAGAAGGTGGTCTGAAGGGGCTCCCAGTGCCAAAGTTGGGAAAATTTAGACATCAAAAAGAATAGTGATGATAGATAAAATGTACTTGATGTATAAAATTCATGACTTCATAAGGATACTCAAAAAAGAGAATACCAGAGAAACATCATATAAGATGGCCATTAAAGAGCTCCTTACTTTTTAATTTGTAATTAAAGGAAAAAGGAAATATTTACTCTGCCTTTCCCATAGGAACTATATAACAGAATAACCAGCTAGCTCATTTGATAAAGAGCTCTACTTTACAAAGGAATGCCATTTAATAAATACAGAAGGAATGATAAAAGTGGAAAGCATAATTTTGTAAAACCTAAAACCTAATGGAAGTATGCATTTAAGCAAGGTTTGTATGTTAGGTGAGTGTTTGATGGAGGACAAGACATTGCATAGGGCCAGAGCAACACTATGGCAATTACTTTCTGATCACATATCAGTTATTTATTGCCAAGTAACAAACCACTCAGAAAGTCTAGTGGCTAAAAATAATAATTTTCTATGATTCTTCATGATTCTGGGGGATCAACTTTGCTGGTCTCCATGCTCAGCTGGAGGCTCACCTGGAGTGGATGGATGTCAGAGGGCCTCACCACTCGTATGTCAGGCAGTCCACAGGGGTGGCTGGATGGCTGAGGCCCTTCTCTACAAAGTTTCTCAAGATGACCTACACTGGCTTTACTCACGTGTCCGCAACCTCAGCCGGAATAGCTGGTGTGCTCTCCCCGTGGTGTCTCATGTTCCATCCAGTAAGCTAGTCTAAGCATCTTTACATGATGATCTCTGGGTTTCAGCAGCAGAGTGGTAAAACTCATGGTGTATATCTTCCAAGCGTCTGTTTGCATCATATTTACTAGTATCCAATTCAAAGTCACATAGCCATGCTGACTCAAAAAGTGGGGAAATGGAATCAATCTCTAACTGGTGATCCAGCATCACTTTCTGGAGTGCAGGAAGTTCCATATCTGTACTGTCCACATGATAGCCACTAGCCATGTGTGGCTCTCAAACAGTTGAAATGTGGCTAGGGCAACTGAGGATGTTAATTTTCAATTTTAATTCATTTAAGCATAAATTTAAATAGCCACATCTCCACATTGGAGAGTGCAGTTCTTTTTTTTTTTTTTAAGATTTTATTTATTTATTCATGAGAGACAGAGAGAGAGAGGCAGAGACACAGGCAGAGGGAGAAGCAGGCTCCCTGCAGGGAGCCTGATGCAGGACTCGATCCCAGGACCGTGGGATCATGACCTGAGCCGAAGGCAGACGCCCAGCCACTGAGCCTCCCAGGCAACCCAGAGGGTGCAGTTCTTGATACAGAATCACCTATGGAATATTTTAACCAAAAATGCTTATCATGAACCCATCAGTACTTTAGATCTAACCTCAAGTTTGTAAGAAATAGAAGGGTAGAGGAATCAGCTACATGGTACAACAAGGAAGCAACCAGATAAATCTAGAAGGTGAGACATTCCACAGGAAAACTGGCTCTGTGTCTTCAACAAGCCAGTGTCATAAAAAAAGAGGATTGCAACAGATTGGAGAGACATAAGGAGTATAAAAGCCAGATAATGCTTCTTGATAGGATTCCTGCATAGGACCAAACAGTTGTAAGAATTTTTTCAGCTTAAGTGGGGAAATTTGAATATGACTGAGCTCTTAAATGACATAAGAAAATGCACTGAAATGGAAAGGTAAAGGTCACTCACTAAACAAAAGTTTAACTTTTAGAACAGTATGTAGAGTATTATGTCATGTATTGCAAAGAAAAATACATACAATAGCATGCATGTATAAATGTATACACACACACACACACACACACATAGCCAGAAGCACAAGCGCTAAGGTATAAGACATGGTAAGTAATTCTGGGTGATGTGGAAAGTGAAGTTTTGTTTACTTGTTTGCTTGACTTTACTAATATTTTGTAAATGTAAAATGTGCTGCTTCCAGAATAATAAAGGGGTTATTTTTTTAAAAGGTGATGACATGGGACAACTGGGTGGCTCAGTGGTTGAGCATCTGCCTTCAGCTCAGGTGGTGATCGCAGGGTGCTGGGATGGAGTCCTGCATTGGGCTCCTTGCAGGGAGCCTGCTTCTCCCTCTGTCTTTTTCTCTGCCTCTCTCTGTGTGTTTCTCATGAATAAATAAATAAAATCTTTAAAAAAAATGAAGACACCACTAAGTGCCTAGGAGGTACCAAGACAAGCAGCCATTATACAGTGTGTGTGTGTGTGTGTGTGTGTGTGTGTGTGTGTGTGTGTGTGTTGGGGAAATGCTTCATCATGATAAGGTTGCAAATATTTCCTGCAGACACGGGAAGACTATAGGGCTCTGCAGCTGCTGGAAATGGCTTAGCTAATCTCGAGGATCTGGTAAATGGATCACTTCCTCCTGGCGCCACAGAAGTGTCAGCCGTCAAGTTAGATTAGACATTCAGCGTATCCCATTGACTAGCATGTTCTAGAGTGTTCTAGCATGAATCATTCATGTAGGCTTCTAATTACATTACTTGGTTTTCCCTCAGAAATAATAGCCCCAGGGACTGAATGCCGTGTAACAGAGAAAGTGAATAAATTGGTGTAGGTCCTGCCAGGTGTCAAACAAATAGGAATATACCACAGGAAAAGTGTCCCATCCATAATTAATGACAACATTTTAAAGTTTTCCCAGAAATTGATAATACGGTGCTTTCTTTTAATGTGATGTTCCCTTTAGTAATGTGTACATATTTTAAAGTAGGTTTAATATTAGATCTACATTAAACTTTTCTTATTGGAAATGTAATTGCTGAATAGAAAAATATTATATTGATAAACGTCTTATTGTCCTCCTTCATGCATTTATACACTGTGGGTGTTCAATGTAAAAGTTTCAAGAGCAGAATGTTTTTCACAGAAAGCGTATTCAGAACCACTAAGTAAAAAGTGAATTGATGCCTGCTGATTTTTTTTTACAACTTTTTACATAACTGCCAAATTGTCACTGCCATAATAAAAATGTAAGTTGACGCTAGTTTGTTTTGGAATTACATGTCTATCTTTTAAAACAAACATGTATTATCATTTCTGAGTTACAAGCCCATTTGGGGAGCTAAGTCTTTCTAGCAGTCAACTGAATTATTAAATAGCAAGGCAAGAGCTTTTACTATTCCCCCAAATCTGCAATTGAACATTTGCGATGGAACAAATGGATACATTTCTCTTTGGGACCCATTAAGGAGAAAGGAGAATTTTAATAACTCTTATAGTCTAGCAAACAGCAGTTGTTCAAGTGTTGAGTTCTATCAAATAAAATTAAGCGAAATCAAATTCTTTTCCCATTTGTATACTTTATGTCTTTGTTGAAATTACTTATTCTGAGACACAATAGGCTATCATACCTGTCCCCTAAATTTCCAAAGCATTAAGTCATTGCTCTACTGTCTAACTCCTCTTACTGCCATCTGCATTTATCCCTTAAATTTGGGAGTAAACACAAGCTTTAACAAGTTCACAGAATCATCTCCTTTTCTACAGAGTGTCCTACTGCCAGCATTGCTATCAAGTCTGTGACAATATTGCTATTTCATTATGGCGAATTTTCAAATGATACACAATATGATGCTTTGGTTAGAGATAAAGAATGGTAATGATTTTGTGGCATTTTGCCCTTCACCTTTCTATTTCCATAGAATCCTCTCAAATTGCTTGTCCGGGGATCTATCCACAAAGTTTATTGAGCATGGTTGTTTCCATAGTATTTCATCTAAATGAGGAGAATGAAAGACATCATGGGAGGAGAAATGCAAAGCCTTCAGAGCTGGAAAGTGTTAAGTTGCACATAATCATTTTTTATATGTATCAAGTGCTTGAAGTATGCTAAGCATCGTGCTAGGTGTTGGGAATATGTGGGTGAACAATATAGACTCTTGTGGGGGATCCCTGGGTGGCTCTGTGGTTTAGCCCCTCCCTTCAGCCCAGGGCATGATCCTGGAGTCCCCGGATGGAGACCCACTTCAGGCTCCCTGCATGGAGCCTGCTTCTCCCTCTGCCTGTGTCTCTACCTCTCTCTCTCTCTCTCTCTCTCTCTCTCTCTCTTTGTCTCTCATGAATAAATAAATAAAATCTTAAAAAAATATATAAGCTCTTGTGTACTATACATCCTACTGAGAGTAGCAGATATTAAAAATGTAATTAATTAATTAACTGTAATCATGAGAAGTGGTATGGAGGAGAAAAACATATTATAGGGCACTGACTTTTAGAGTGAAGGGATTAGAGCCTGGGTAAGGGGAAATCACTTAGAAAAAGCCTAACTAAATGCCATTCAAAAGGAAAGAAGGAGGAGGACTTAGTAAGTGAAGAAGAGAAAAAGTATTAGACAAGAGGAAATAGCATGTGCAAAGACCCTGCAGTAGAAGGGATGTGACAAATGTGTTAACAAACACAATTCAACTGGGTAAATTTGAAGATCTAATTGGCTTTATTAAATGACTTGTGAGTTGGATGGCATCCCATCTAGGGGGCAGAGAGACCCTCAGAGGAATTGTATAAAATGAAATGTTGGGGATCCCTGGGTGGCGCAGCGGTTTAGCGCCTGCCTTTGGCCCAGGGCGCGATCCTGGAGACCCGGGATCGAATCCCACGTCGGGCTCCCGGTGCATGGAGCCTGCTTCTCCCTCTGCCTGTGTGTCTGCCTCTCTCTCTCTCTCTCTGTGACTATCATAAATAAATAAAAAAAATTAAAAAAAATTAAAAAAAATGGAATGTTTTCATAGGCAGACAAGGAAGGTATTAGCAAAAGAAAAAAAAAAAAGGATTTCAGGCAAGTTTACCTCCCCTAAGGGGAAGGGCAGGGAGTCTCATTAGGTGGATTACCTCATCTTCCTTTGTCAGGGATGGAGAAGGGCCCATGTGATACATTACTGCATCGGTTCTGACCAGAAGTTTCCTGACTAACTGGTTAATACTACATTTATGGAAGAGGTTGAAAGTACAATTGGGTTAGGTACTAAGCCCCTGTTTGGTGATTCAGCCTACCATAAATGAGTCAATTTGGGGTCTGTGGTGTGTGTGGTTTGTTGTTGTTTTTAGCAGATTTAAGAATTGAAAGAAGGCAAATAGGACTGGCATACAGAGAACAAAGGGAGAATGGCATGGTATGGCCGGAAAGGGGCAGAGGCCAGGGAGATAATACAGATCACACAAAAGTCATCAAGTAGATTTGATTACCTGGGTTAAAGTGGGGTAAAAAGGAAAACTTGTGCCAAATACTTTGGCTTTAATATAACAAGCAACAATGCACCACTTGAGCCAGTAACACCATTGTGTTACTGGTGTTGGAACAGTAGTACACAGCCAAGGTGGCATCATTGTGGAACCAGACAGGGCTTCCAGCTCAGGGGAGGCACAGAACTCTGCCCAAGGGGCTCAGGAGGAAAAAAGGAAGAGTGGAACTGAGATATAGTAGAGGGATAAGAACCTATAGCTGTGAGGAGAGAGTAGATGAGAAGAGTGAGAGAAAGATGAAAATAAGGCTAAGAATACAAACCTCATGCCAATAGCACTGACTAACTGCTACCTGATGGCAGACTGTGAGCACACGTTCCAGCTCCTTGGGGCCTGTTGTGCCCTGTCACCCAGAGGTCCGCAGTGGGGTTGAGCCCCAGTCACCCACTTTTCTGCTTGATAGCACATGTTTTATTGGCTTCCTTTCCTTCTCCATCTCACTTCCAGGGTCCCCTACTTCATAGAAACATGTCCCAGATAAACCATTTGACCTTACATTCCTGGTTTAGGAAAAAAAAATGCTTAAGGCAGTGTGAGTGGAGAGAAGAAGAAACACAAACACGCGTGCATGTGCACACACACACACACATACACATTTTCAGTTTCAAAACTCAGCAGAGTGGAAAGCTCAGGCTATAGCTCTGGATGTCATTTCTATGCACATGATAGCTGAATTCCAAAAGAGGCTGAGTTTCTTTCTCTCTTCCTTTCTTTTTTTTTTTTTTTTTAAGATTTTATTTATTTATTCATGAGAGACAGAGAGAGAGAGGCAGAGACACATGCAGAGGGAGAAGCAGACTCCCTGCGAGGAAGCCTGATATGGGACTCGATCCCAAGACCCCGAGATCACGGCCTGAGCCGAAGGCATATGCTCAACCACTGAGCCACCCAGGCATCCCGAGGCTGACATTCTTCAAAAGAAACAGGAGTCTCAGACACTGTTGGGGAGTATGGGAAAGAAGCTTACGGTGCCAGAGAGGGTGCCGTTATAAACTAAGAGTGGCAAAGAAGTTTGGCTTTGTAGCCTTTAACACAGAAAGCTTTAAGAATAGCTGCTCAAAAATTTGGAAGAGAATTTACACCTTTGAGAAGATTGTGTAAGTACAGTGCACGTGGTATATGAAAAACTTCTGGGCTTGTGTGTAGTTTTTCTTGTCATTAGTTTGTGGAGTAACAAACTCCTCTTACTTCAGTAAGAGGTCATGCAATTTTCTTAACACAACAGGTTAAAAAAAAAAGTCTTTAACTAGTGTGTGCTTTATGAGATTCCTTTGACTATATTTCTATGTGTTATTTCCAAAGTTTTTTTCCCCCAAAGTATTGGCTTGGAAATTAAGCCAATAAGAAAAATGTTACATGTAATACCGCCTTATACTCATCTAGCCCATTGTTATTCCAAATATTTCACAACTATTTGCATCACTTTAATCACTTACCAAATATTAGTTAGGAAATGCATTATTATCCTCATTGTCTGGCAGAGGAAATTGACACAGAGAAGAAATGTGACTCACCTAGTTACTAGTTACTTTCACAATTAATGATGAGTATGAGACAACAAACCCAGAACACTTCACTTCTGGCATTTCTGTAGTTTGAATTTAATTAGAAATTAATATAATTTAATAGGTTTTTTCTGTGGTTGGGTATTTGATGATGAATTATGAAGGAAATGTTCCTGGAGCAAACATTTTGAAATGAAAGGGCATATTAGCATGGGCATATTAACTGAATGAAAGGGCATGAGTGCTATTTAGATAATGTAGTCTAATATGTCTATATTATAAATTTATCTTTTCTTACATTTCACATGGTCCAATAACAGAAAAAGTTCCCACAGGATAAAGGACTTAACTAACCACAGGATCAGAGTTCAGTGGGAGACAGCATTCTAAACAATTTGGTCTAATGGAGTTCATGCTTATTTTTAAAGACCTTGTTGTAACTAAATTCATGTGACTTCACTCCTTGGTGAGTTATAGATAGAGACTATACCAGGTGGAGTTACAGCACAAAAAGAGAGATCAAGTAAGATAATCCTGAAAGCTGGGACTCCCCAAGCAGGGGTGAGTGGGTCCCTTTTTGGGGTTGGGTGACTATAAAGAAAGGGGAGTTTTATCATCGCACATGGAGGTGGGCATAAGGTGGCGTGCGCTTACATAGGAAACATTCCTGTACATGCATCATATGTTATATTAATGAGGTTTGCGCTCCCCCTTGGGCAGAGATTTTAATATTACAATGAGGTGGAAGTAACTGCCTAACACTCCCTGGTCCATCTGCACAGGTTGGAATCAGTGGTCAAGCTCAAACTGATCTAGGCTGGCTGGAGCTCATCCTGTGATTTGCTTCTGAAAGATAAGGTTAAGGACGCCTGGGTGGTGCAGTGGGTTAAGCTTTGGACTCTGGTTTTGGCTTAGGTCATGTTCTCACGGTCATGGGATCAAGCCCCATGTTAGGCTCCATGCTCAGTGGGAAGTGCGGTTAAGATTCTCTCTCTTGGGGATCCCTGGGTGGCTCAGCAGTTTAGCACCTGCCTTCTGCCCAGAGTGTAATCCTGGAGTCCCGGGATCAAGTCCCACATCAAGCTCCCTGCCTGGAGCCTGCATGTGTCTCTGCCTCTCTCTCTCTCTCTCTCTCTCTCTCATCAATAAATAAATAAAATCTTTAAAAAACATTCTCTCTCTCCCTCTGCCCCTCCCCCTGCTTGTGTGCATGCTCTGTCTCTCAAATAAATAGATAAATCTTTATGAATGAATGAATGAATGATAAGGTTAACATTCCTTGAAAAGGGATGGGAGGGGGGTCAGTGGGAGTCTTGCTGGTGACATTATTAGTCCTAACTTCCTCAGTCTGAAAACTGGAATCATTTCCAGGGTGGTTGTTGTTGTTGTTGTTGTTTTCTATTTCTCATGTTTTTGTTAGACAGAAGCCGCATTTTCACTTGGGCTTTTCAGCCACCGGACATGATCTTGGGCAAGGAATTTTCACTCTGTCAGCCTGTTTTCCCACTTGGGAAATGAGAATCAGAAGAGGCTCTCCCATAAAGAGGAAACCCATAAAGGTTTCTGATAAGGTTCAGAGAAGACCATGCAAGCAGGTCAAGTACTCAGTCTATAGTTGACACTCGATGAATGTTAGCTCTTACCATCATTAGTAACCATCCAAGTCACTGCCTCAAACCGAGAGGTTAGGGAATCCAAAGCTTGGTCTCTGATTCTGCTTGGTTGACATTCCTTGTAAATCCCTTCTTCATTTCAGGCAGCTTCTGGTTGTCTGAAGTCTAAGGGAGATGAGTGGCCTCAAGATGCACTTGAAGCCATGACATGTGTTTGAGGGGCTTCTACGCGTGCAATCCATCTGACTTTGTCTACAAGAACGCTTATAGCAAAGGAACCTAAAGGAAAAGTGTTCGTGTTTCTCCTTGCTTTACCGAAGACGGTAATTACAGTTGATGAGGAGCACCCAAGGAGGCGCTCAGCAAGGGTTACAGCTCATTTAAAAACGAGTAAGAGCTCAAATTCAAACATTAATGGGGTGATTTGTGACTTGGTATTCTTTCAAACATGTAACCACTTTTCTCTTTTGAAATTCAAGGCTGGGCGCTTTATTCCCTTAGGCCTTCATTTAGAAATGAGTGGCTCATTAATTATCTTCTTGACTGCAGAATAGATGTTTCATTTCATTTTCACATTGGATGAGTCAACGAAAAGGGGTCTCGTTGCTAAAAATCATGGAGCAGGATTTCTTTTTTCTCTTCTGTTAGGAATAGCTCAGACCTACCTACCCTGCAAAGAAGCATACTCATTCTCCCCAGTTGCATGTAGCGTGTTTGTTAGTTCTCATAACTTTGGAACCCTGAGACGTTTGGATATAATTTCATCCGAAATCTCATCTACATCCTTTGCCATAACAGCATGCCAGGGTAATCAGACAGTGGAGACCCATCAAATAAAATGGTTTATGAAAAGTATTGATTCCCATCTCTTTTTTCCACACAGATATTTACAATTGGAAACAACTTTCCAAATAAAAGGAATATGAAATCTGTCTTTTATTCTTGGGTATCAGGGGAAAGCAGTTTGTAAATATTCTCTGGATGAACAAAGTTTCAGGCCCATTTGCTTGATGTGCGTATTATACAGACCTGAGCTTTCTCTCTTTTTACTTAGTTTCCAAACTTTGAAAGCTGATTCATAGGGTTATTTTTTAAAGCATAGCTAATTAACAAGATGACCTCTACAAATGCTGCAAAATACAGGAAAGAAGTCCAACCTCTCCTCTGCTTCTTACAGCCAACATCAGTTTTTCTGACTTCCAGCATCCTCGTTTAAATGAGGAAATGACGCATTCTCTATGTTGGAGGCATGATTGTTTACCATTTATTTCACTTCTCCCTAAAATGCTTTTGCTCCCTTTTGTATAATCACTATGGGTTTTTAAAGGTCTTTTCTAAACAGAATTGGCGTACTTTTTCTCCTCACTTTAACAAAAACTGTGTCTTCAGCTGTCTTTTGCTTTCTTTTCTTTCCTTTCAAAAGAACCAGTTAAACATTAGCAGCCAAAGGAGAATAATTTATTTATAGGATGTACACCTTTGAATGAATTACCCCCAAATCCCACACAATTATAAAACAGAAGCACTTAAATGAGTTCAATACAATAAAACAGAGTGAACCAATCACAAAGAATATCCAGACAATGGGTCTCGATTGACTGTTTAAAGCATGGACCAGGAAATCCATTTCTAAATGGCTTTTGAATATTCAATTAGACAAATAAATGGTGGTCCAGGGAAGCTTCCCATACAGAGGTGGGTAATTTTTTCAGTGGATGATAGATTTGAGGATTTTTTTGCATTTGTAAGGAAGCACTCCTTAAATAAACACAAAATCCCCCCAGTGATGACCAAAGAACTTTAAAACAGATGGAATCTGATTGGGCGTGACCTGGAAACATGGAGGACTAATGGAATAAACAAAGAATAGGAATAAAAATAGCAAGACACACCCAAGTCCCAACTGTTGTGCCCTAAATTTTCACTCTCCCCATTGGAGGTCTCACTTAAATCTCTGGACAATCTGCAAATATTGGGCAAAATTTGCTGGTATGGGGCCAGGTCTCTCTGTAGGGCTTCAGAGAAGAAAGGAAGAGGTAGCATAGAAGGCTAGAAGACTAGGATACTCTTCTGGGATTTATTTTTTTAACTTTTTTTCAAAGATTTTATTTATTTATTCGTGAGAGACACAGAGAGAGATTCAGAGACACAGGCAGAGGGAGAAGCAGACTCCCTGCAGTGAGCCTGATCCTGATGCAGGATTTGATCCCAGGACCTGGGATCACACCCTGAGCCAAAGGCAGATGCTCAACCACTGAGCCACACCACCCACCAAAGCCTAGCCACTCTCCAGGCTGGGTCTTCACCTCCCACTTGTGAGATGGAAATATTAGCACCCATCTTGTAGAGTGGTACAAGTAAAGCACTTTACACACCCAGCACTCAACATATTACCTCTGACCAAGTCATTTTAGGCACTCGACCAGCACAAAGCCTGTGAGTGACTTGGATTTACAGGGTTAGGCAAAAGGAAGTTTGCTAATGTGCAAATTCAAGAAATCCTCTTTGGTAATCCCCGGAAGATGGTAGCGATACGACAGAGTGGATGAAACCAGTGAGATCAATCAAATAGCTTTGCTATATTGTAATAATTCACCTAAAGGTTTTACATTTAAAAAACAGAATCTATAGATCAGTGGGAATTTTTCTTCCCTCCTGCCCCAAGCAACCAACTAGACCAAGTATTTTGTTTGTTATTTTCATTATAAAGAGCCTCAGTTCAACCTCTGTTGAATGTTTGCATGCACACTAGAGGAAATATCTTACTACTCTGGAAGTTCTGTGTCATGTCATTTTCAGTCATTGAGCGCTGCGTTAGGACTGGTTTTTGGTCTCCCAGCCCCTGCCAGAATGACGATGCTATCACCTAAAAGTGGCCCCTCAAGTGAGGGTGTGCAGGTTTTTTCTAAAGCATATAAATACAAGATGTCCAGTTTAATTTGAATTTCAAATCAAGGGAGGTTTGGGTGGCTCAGTGGTTGAGCATCTGTCTTTGGCTCAGGATGCAATCCCAGGGTCCTGGGATTGAGTCCCACATTGGGCTCCCTGCAAGAGGCCTGCTTCTCCCTCTGCCTATGTATGTCTGCCTCTCTCCTTCTGTATTTCTCATGAATAAATAAATAAAATCTTAATAAATTTCAGATCAAAAAATAAATAACTTTTTCAGCATAAGTATATCCTAAATGCTTTGTGGCCCACACTTACACTGAAGAATTATGGGTTGTTGATAGAAATTTCAAATTTAAGGGCACCTGGGTGGCTCAGTCAGTTGGGCTTCTGACTTTTGATTTTAGCTCAGGTCATGATGGCAGGGTTATGGGATAGAGCCCCATATTAGGCTCCACGCTCTGCAGGGAGTCTGCTTCTCTCCCTCTCCCTCTGCCCCTCCCCCTTCTTCTGGTGCTTGAGTGAGCATACACACATACTCACCCTCTCTCTCTCAAACAAATAAATAAATCTTATAAAATAAAATTAAATTTTTAAAAGATTTTTATTTATTTATTCATGAGAGACACACATAGAGAGAGGCAGAGACACAGGCAGAGGAAGAAGCAAGCTCCATGCAAGGAGCCTGACGTGGGACTCGATCCTGGGTCTCCAGGATCACACCCTGGGCCGAAGGCGGCGCTAAACCACTGAGCCACCCAGGCGGCCCAATAAAATTCAAATTTAACTGAGTGACCTGGATTTAGTCTGGCATTCCTACCTCATGACCTGGGCATGACCTCAAGGGCACTTCTGCATCCTCAGGAAATTTTATTCCTACCACAGGCCCAAGTTGAAGGAAAGGGAGAGGCCCCATATATTCCTGGGATGGGGACAGAACATGGCTGTCTCAAAGCATGGAATAGGGTTAGTCCTGTGGGACTCTAAATCCTACCTCCTCTAAAGGGACCACCGAAACAGGACTCTCTCCTGTTAAGTCTGAGGACTTATTGCGACTTAGTACCAATCACAGATCTGGTGAGAAGAAGCTAACTATCTACATGTTAATGTATCATATACTTAAACGTTTCAAATTGATAAACCCCAAATAGTCAAATACAACCTCTTCTTTGATGAGGTCAATGTGTGGCCACATGAAAGGAAAACTTTCTTTTCAGGTAATAACTTGAGATGGGTTTACTTTATCCCAAACTCTGCAAGCAAATAAAGCGGATTTTTGAGTTGGGTAAGTGTGTTCTCTTTTCCTTTCCTTTTTTTCCTGCTTTTTCTGTCTGCTCTAGTCTCTAATTTTAATTCTTTATTATTTTTAGGATAAGAAGTTATAAGTACCATGTAGCTCATGAAAGTGTTGTTCTAATCATTTTTCAGGTAAATCCTATCAAAATCCTTGACAAAATAATAGTTGTTATTTTTGTTATGATTTGTACCTGATATATTTTGATTTGGCTTCCACATAATTTGAACATTCAGTTGCAAATTGAGGCTGTAATGTTATAAACAATGCCATTTCAAAGATGAATTATTAAATGGTATATAGAAAAATGTTTTGAGTGAATTATCAGTTTATTCCATTTGCCAAATATCAATTTAGGATCATAAATATGATTATGCATAGGAAAGAATTTCAAGAACTCCTCTCAGTGATTCTGATTATCTTACAACAAAGCCACCACCACAGCACATTTGTAAAGAAAATTACAAAAATTATTGGTCATTAAATAGGAATAATTTCATTTTTTAATGAAATTTTAGTATAATGATGATGCCATTTTATTGTCAAAGATGCCATGTGATAGTATTCCTCTAACATTATGCTGGAGTAATTGAATGGGTATATGATCCCATTTCAGAGCTATTTCAAGTTCTAGATGTTTTAAATAAAAATAAATAGATAATTAATATTATACTATGTAGGGAGGTATGGTATAATGTAATCTCAAGGGCACTTTAGATAGTATTCTTTCTCCTGACAAGTTTGCAAGATAGTTTTTTTTTTTTTTTTTGCAAGATAGTTATTAATGTTTTGTTTTATTCTTAAAGAAACTGAGGTTCAGAGAGGTTGACTACATTGTCCAAGAGCCCGGTGCTAGTAAGAGGCAGAGCTAAGATTTGAATCCTGGTCTGGTTGCCACTAAACTCATGTACTTTCCCTATATCATTCTGTTGGTGGAAGGAGCACTGGACCAAATGATTGGTGGTATAAGATTTATAAACTTCCCCCTTTCAAAAAAAGAATATAGGCAACATAATATAAAAGTAAGACAAATTAAAAATGAAAACAGAATAGGGGTGCCTGCGTGGCTCAGTAGGTTGGGCACCCAACTCTTGGTTTTGGCTCCAATCCTGATCTCAGGGTCATGAGATCCAGCCCTGTGTTGGTGTGGTATCTGCTTGTCCATCTCTCCAACTGCACCCCGCTCATGCACATGCTCTCTCTCTCATGTTCTCTGTCTCTGTCAAATAAAGAAAGAAAAAATATTTTAAAAAATGAAAACAGAACAAGTGATAGGTTAGGAAAACTGGTGTTTCATAAGAATGAGAAATTACTTTTAGGTGAGTCCTATATTTAGCTATGAGTGTACTAGTAGCCTGGTAAAGAGGTAGTCAAAGTACTTAGTTGTTTTTATCTTAAAAAGTCAATGAATGAGTTCATTTGCAAAGACAACCTTTTTTCTTTTATGATCTGATGGAGGAATTTGTAACCTGAGTTCTTTATTAAGAAATACTAGGTAATCGAATGGATATTGCCTTAATCTTTGATTTTGTAGAAATCCAATTAGTTTCAATGGAATCCTTGAAGCTGAACTGCGTTTGAGGTTGTAAATTATCACCATTTTTAATTTGTTTTTTACTTATTTTTAAAAAGACACATTTATTCAGTGTCATGATCAAACTGTTACATTTAGCAATCAACAGCATAGGTGCAAAAAAAAAAAAATCTACAATAAAGCCCTTTGTCAGAATGCTTTACCCTTTCCACAGAACAGAAACTAAAATAACCTATTATACAATTAATCACAAATCCAGTCCTCAAGTTTTTTGCCCATGCACATGAGTGTTGTCTAAAACATGTCTTCTTTGTAGCAGTGAAGCCCTGCCCCAAGGCTGAGTTCACAAATCTTTTAACCTGTAGCTTCCCTGTCTCTGGCTCTCCTCTTCCTGCTGACTTTTGTTTCCTGGCAGTAATTAAAACCTTCTACCACTGTCATAGCCAAGTTGGTTTCATGGTTTGGCAAAGTATTAACCTCCACCACTATAGGGCCAGAGCTTCTGCTCCAAAATTTGAAAATTGATTATTGTAATTGCTAGAATCATTATAGCTCCTGCCACCTCCATAGCTGCTCCCATCATTACCAAATCCATGACAGCCATCCCCACTGCTACTGTATCCACTGCCACCTTGACTGTCACCAAAGCCACTTCACCCACTGAAGCGTCCTCCATGACCAAAGTCATCATTGCCATCAAAACCACCTCCATGGCCACCACCAAAGTTCCCAGAACCACTCTGACCTCTGGCTGGATGAAGCCCCTAGCCATCTCTTGCTTAGATAGAGCTTTCCTTACTTCACAGTTAGGGCCATTCACAGTAAGGTGTTTTTGAATGACAAACTCATCTACCGTCACAGTCATGAGATAGTACAAAAACAAAGCCTCTCTTCTTGCCACCACCTTGGTCAGTCATGATGTCAGTCACGTCCATTTTCCAATCCTGTTCAAAACAATCTCTTAGATAATGTTCCTCAGTGTCTTCTTTCATGTCACCAACAACAATCTTGTTCCCAGTTAATTGGACACCAAGGCTTTGAGAATCTTCTCCTGTGACAGACGTCTTTGGTTCTACAACTCTATCATCACCTTGTGTGGCCTTACAGTTGATGGCCGCACCCACCTCCTCCACCGTGGCAGGTGTGACAAGGCCAACGCCTCTAGGGCACAGTCCATGAGTGCTCCAAATGGCTCCTCAGATTCTCATAGTTTGTTTCAAAGCTCAAACCTCCGCATCTCTTCAGGTTCTTTGGAGACTCTGACTTAGACATGCCAGCAGTGGGCGGAGGGACTGTGATGAGGCTTCTTGGCAGTGTCCACTGGCAGAATGACTAAATTATCAATTTAAAAGATAGTTTTTCATATATATGTATATATATACATATATATATATACACATACACACATATATATATGATCGTCATGGATATTTATTATGTAAGCTATTTTTATATGCTGAGGAATTAATATTAATTAATATTAATTAATATTTAATTTAAATGCATTAAAGACATTCTGGCAGGGGCACCTGGTTGGCTCAGCGATTGAGCATCTGCTTTCAGCTCAGGGCATGATTCCGGGGTCTTGGGATCGAGTCCCGCATCGGCTCCTTGCCGGAAGCCTGCTTCTCCCTTCTGCCTATGTCTCTGCCTCTCTCTGTGTGTCTCTCATGAATAAATAAATAAAATCTTTTTTTTTTTAAATCATTTGGGCAAAGGCCAATAGTACGATGGAGATAGTGCCATTTAGTGATCTAATACTGGGGTTGGCACATTTTTCCTCTAAAGGTCCAGATAGTAAATATTTTAGGCTTTGTGAGCTATGCAGTCTCTCTTAAACTACACAACTGTGCTGTTGTAGAGGGAAAGCAGCCATAGACAGTACATGAATGAGTGTGGGTATGTTCTGGTAAAACTTTATTAACAAAAACAGGTGGCGGGCCAGATTTGGCTTATGGGCCCTTGTTTGCCGATCCTCACTCTCACATAACACAAGCCTGAGCTTTAAGATTATGTCCCATTAGCATTCTGTCTCACACTACATGTCCAAATGAGCCTTTTGTAGCAAGTAATTCAAGGAGGGATTATATAATACGTATGCATATTCTTTATTATTGCTTCATTAAAGTTTGATTCTGTGACCAGAGAGCAGGAATCAGAGTTTATGTTGTGAAGATGTGGGGTTATAGCACACAGCTGGTTGGGCTGTACCCTCCCAATAGGCTTTCAGCCATGGGAGCTAAGAGACATGGAAATCCAGCTAATGCCCTACTGCATCCACCCAGTGGAAGGGGTATCTTTTTCTAATTCTTCCATCTAGAGGAGGAGTCTTTTTCTAATTTGTCTGTCGGGAGAGATGTCTTTTTCTAATTCCTATAATGGCATATGGAATATGTACTAAGCAGGCCCTGTGAAACCTTAGAACCTAATGCATATCCTTCCCATTTCTGTGGGCTGCCACTTAAAAAGCAGTCTTTGCATGGTTCTTTAATAAGAATTAATTTGAAGCCATAGGTTTTGGCGCCATAATCCAGGAATAAGACACATCAGGCCTGAAAAATATTAAGGGTAGCTGTTAACAATTGACTTACAACTAGAACATTGTGAGGTTGTGTTTACTCTCTCTGATTTTGGTTTTAATAAACTGTCATGGACTTTTTAAAATCCTGGTCCTCTGGAACATCTAGGGAAATTATGTAGTTTACATAATGGGCCATTACTCTCAAGGGGATCAAATGCTGACTTTGTATAACAGATGGTGTGATGAGTCTCAGATCGTCTATACTTGTTTTCCGATGAGATCCACCATTAAGCTGTGGAATAATTGTACTTAACATTTGCTCCTTCTTCATATGACATCAATGAAACCTGTGTTGCAATTTGTTAAGAAAAATGCTGGCATCGATTTGTTTTGTTTACTTAATGGGGTTAGCTTTATTATTTTTATTAGTAAAAAATCCACATCGAAATTAAAACAATACTGAAACATATAGGAAAAACTGAAGTCCTCCATGTTTTCTGGCCTTTGTACAATGCTGACAAAGAAGTGTCCCAAGTCAGGGTTATAAAAAATATATCCTTCTACATTTTCTTCTAGTATCATTCTATTTTATTTTTGTATTTAAATCTGCAGTGGGAACGGATTCTGTTTTGGGGTATGCTGTGAGGTAGGGATTTGACTTTTCCGTTCAAATGAGTAGCCAGTTTTCAACCATTGATTGACTACTTCATCATACATTAGTATGCAGAAGAGCTTTATGTGTACTTCCATTGTGTCATACAGATTATAAAAAAGGTATTCATCTCAAGGGTGGAGCTTTTTTTTTTCCCTAAGTGTGGAGCTTTAATTCAATGAGTTTTACTGCTTCATCAAGAACATTCATAAATGAAACTGGTGTTATGTGTTTTTCTTTTTAACTGAAAGTGCCTAATGGTGGTGAATACATGCTTGATTTATGTCAATGTACCAGCAGTGTATGTACCCACCATTGTCTTTGTATCATCAGTGCAAATGTCAACACAGTGTAAAGGAGAAAAAGTAGATAGTGTTTTAGTATTATTATCAAAATAATTTTGACCTTGCAGACCTTCCCAAAAGGGTCTCAAGGACCACTGCAATGGTCTACAAGTTCCATCAGAATAAGAATTCTGTCCATCTTGCTAGTCATTGCATCCACAGTGCCTGGCAACTAATAGGAGAATTGGTATTTATTGAATGAGTAATTATTACCAACTTTATCAATTAGCTTTTATTGTAATAATTATATTTAACAACCACAAAAATTTCAGTGGCATTATAACAGTAAACATTTTCTACTCCTGCATGTACTGGTTGCCTGAGGTTCTGTTGAACTTAGCTGGGCAACTAACTCTTCTTCTCATCTCTGGTCTGTGTGTCAGCTGGACTGGCTCTATGTTTTAATATTTCTCATCTTCCTTGGGCCAGTGAGCTACTTAGGGCCTATTGCTGAGACACAGAGTAAAACCTGAAATGCATCAGGCCTCTGAAACCTTGGAAGAAGCACACTATCACTTCTTCCCGTATATTTTTGCCTAGACAAGTCACATGGCCAAGCCCAGAGCCAAGGGACAAGGAGCTATGTGTTGGCCACAGTAAAGTGCTAGCAAAAATGTGGGTGCAGAGAGATAGGGATGAAGAACTGAAACCAAACTACTAATAAGGAGACCAACTCATCCCAATTTGCTTGGGATTTTCCTGGATTTACCACTAAAAGAGTCCACATCCCAAGAACCCCCATGGTCCCTGAAAAACTGGGACAATTGGCTACCCTGTCTATTCCCTAGTATATTTCAAGCTGTAACAGGTTGAAATTCGTATGATATGGGAGCTGATCCCATTTAAAAATTTTCCCTTTTCTCAAGCACTGTAACTTTATTTTTTTTATTTTTTTTTATTTTTATTTATTTATGATAGTCACACAGAGAGAGAGAGAGAGAGGCAGAGACACAGGCAGAGGGAGAAGCAGGCTCCATGCACCGGGAGCCTGACGTGGGATTCGATCCCGGGTCTCCAGGATCACGCCCTGGGCCAAAGGCAGGCGCCAAACCACTGCGCCACCCAGGGATCCCAGCACTGTAACTTTAGATGAGAATATTTAATAGAAAACACCTGGTTATAATGGGGGGAGATAAATATTTCATAATCATTTTAACCCTACACTAAAGAAGACATACTCTGTATATATAGAACCATCAGGTCACACATTAATATAGCACATTTTATTCAACCACATTTTTAAACCATATACTAAGAAAATTCAATTTTAAATGTATACATACTATATCATTTATATGTGATAAACTATGGTAGCAATTTCTTATATTTTGCAAATATCTTTTAACATTTTCTTCAATTCAGTTCATTTTTATATCCTTAATCATAAAACTATAAAAACAAGATGATATTGTTACTGGCACCATGTAATTATGTAACAGCTCATTGGGCAAGAAAGAGCACATTTAAAGGAGTGATGTAAGCAAAGGATATTTTGGGGGGTATTAATGACCTTGGGTATAGAAACTAAGAGACTGAAACAAATTTATGGGGTTACATTGCATCTTTAGCAGTTAACACACAAGAGGGAAATAATAAATCAGCTGAATCGTTGTAAGAAAATTGAATATTGTGTAGAGAGATTAACAGAACTACACAGGAATTGAGAGACATATATGCCTGTTGCTGGGAATGGTAATGAGAATATCGGAAATGAATGGTTCTGCATCGTCCTTGAAATATCATTACCTGTTATTCATAAAGGCTCGTTCGCATTTGTATTTTTCCTTAATGTAATACATGTGTTTGCATCCTTGTTTGGTGAAATTGCTTGAAATATGTCAGAAATGTTCTCTAATTCCAGTTGAAAATAACAATGTTCCAGAAGCTCAAAAGAGACTTTAAAAGATCACTGGTGCTTAAAAATATGCCCTTTTAAAAATATAGTATTGGAAACCAATGAATCCACTCTTGCACTCAAATGAAGATGAATATTTATTAAAAGGATTGACTACCACTACAAAAAAGACATCGATGGAAATGTATCAAAAATGAAATAACAATTAAATATACATTATATGTTGGGAGTATTTTCATTCACTATCATTCTTAGCACAAGCGAATAAATATTTAATACAGAAGAATAAAGCCTTATTCTCTAGTGCAGCAAAGATCTCAGTGTAATGAAGTCAGCTGCCAATGTCCCATTTATTTGGAGCAACTTGAATTCAGCAAAATCTGAGGTCAGCAAAAGCATGTGGATGGTTATAACATTTATAATTGCCACAGCCCTAGAAAGTTGCTAGAACCATCCTGATTTGACAGATGAAGAAACAGGCTTAGGACGTTTAGTAGTTAAGCAATCACATAGCTTGTAGGTATCAATGTTGGAATTGACACCATAATCTCCTAGATCCAAATCCATTGTTCTTGCATCTATATCTCCCGGGGCTCCTGATGGTGACAAAAATGTACCTCTCTTAGGAGGCTTTCCCTAAAGACTTCTCGGTACATCTCTTGCTTTTTTTTGTCTGTTCGGTATTTACTTGATGAGAAACTCCTCCCCATTCCATGTAGTTCTGCTGGGGCTGGGAATGCCAGTGCCTGCCTTCACAAACATACATGTACCCATAATCCTGTTCTTCCTCATTCAGGGTTGTGCTATCACTGGACTAGGCCACTCTTAGTACTTGCATTTTTCCATGAATTCATCCTTTCCGTGAATTTTCCAAACTGGGATAAGGCAGCTTAATCAACCAGTCTCCCTGTCCCTCTATCTCTGTCTCCCTTCTCTCTGTTTCTGTCTTTTCCTTTCAATAAACTATAAGCAAGTAGTCCTTGTAATATCAGCTATCATTTTTCCACTCCACCCCTCGAACTCCCAACACAGCCACTAGAGAGAGCATGTTTGGATCAAGAGAATCAGCGCAACACACAGAGAAGCAAAGCAAAGATGAGAGGTGATTGGAGGAAGAGAGAGAGAGAATCCAGAGGGCTCCGTGTGAGCCATGAATCCAGCCGTGCTGTACTTTCAGTTTACATGAGCCAATAAATCTTCTCCTTACCTAAGCTAGTTTGAGTTGGGTTTCTATAATTTTCAACTAAAAGGCTCTTGACAACTGCATCTCTCTTTCCTGTGGTCCGATAGCACCCAGAGCTTGTCTTTATTGTATATATATTCGCATGTGCACTCTCCTCTCCACTAAATTGAGAAGTCATCTAGGGTAGACATTGTGCCTCATTTATTTTGTATTTCCAGCCCCTTCCATAGTGTCTAAACAAAGTGTTCATTCATTACTAGAATCTAGTCAAACAAATTAACAAGAAACAGATATTTTAGTATATGTGCTGCTGAAGTGAGCACAACAAGAAACAGATAAACACTCCAATGAAATATGGTCAATGATGTGTTCAGGTACATCTTACAAGAGTTCTGAAAATGCTCAACCTCACTGGTATCCAAGAAATACAACTTAAAACCATAGAAATATCATTTCACAGCCATTAAAATAGGTAAAATGCTTAATTCTAACAATAATAAGTATTGGTGAAGATATGGGGTAATAAACCCATAGGTTCTTTGTTTTGAGTGCAATTTGGTAAAACTATTTGGAAAGCAATTGGGCTAAACTTAGTGAAATTCAAAGTGTGCATATCATTTAATTCTGTGATTCCACTTCTTTAAAAGAGCTCTTTTGCATGTGAGTAAGAAAATGTGAACAAGGATCCTCACTGTAGCCTTGTTGGAAAAATGGGAAAGTGCCTAAAATTCCACATGCAGAAAAATAATTTGTAGCCATGCCTATAATGGAATACTCCAGAGCAGTTAAAATGAATGGAATGGATCTATATGTATCAACCTGGATCCACTTCAGAAATATAATGATGCATGTAAATCAAATTGCAAGAGGATATGTGGACAATGATCTCATTTGCCTGGATATTTAAAAACCTCAAATTGGATTCATATACTATTCCCTCTAATTTTGTTTAAAATATCCCTTAATAAAGTTTAAAAAATACTTTATATTGCTTACTGTTATACAGATGGTAGTAAAAGATAAAGACAGATGCATCTCTAAGAAAGGAATATGAAAGAAGCTTCCATTGACTCTATAATGTTTTATTTCTTTGGAAAAAAATCATTTGAAGAAAATACAGCAAAATATTAAGAGTTATTGGGACTAGGAGACAGGTAGATACTTGCCTATGTGTTAGGAAAAAACTTGAAGAATGACAATTAGAAAAATCAAATATTAAAAATTCAAAAAATATTTTAAAAATCATTAATCAGTGTTCAATTAATTAATGGGTTATTGAGGGATAGCTCACCCCAGAGCCCGTCTGCTACCAGGGAGGAAATGGCTTTCTGTCTGCAAACACAATGACTCCTGCAGAGAGAGAAGAAGATATGACAGTCCTTCAATCTTTTACAACACATAGTAACCTCAGGTTGTGTTGTAGCAATTTAATATAACAGAAAAGGGCATCTGAATTTCTGCACTGCAGATTTTGTGAAAGCCACCAGAGCTTAATTTTTATTTATTTTTTACCCGTCACCATTAAACCTGCAAAATCCTATTCACTGGAACTAGGATTCTGTAACAGCCACCTCCTGGGAAACTCTGATAATCTGTTGACCTGAAAGGTCCAAGTATCTGCAAGTAGCAGGTTAGCCAGTTTTTACAAAAGCCTTTCTGAGGGCAGAGTACAACTTATCCTTTTCCAAGGTAGGAAAGTTAATTTGCTATTTATAGATATGCATACTTATGGTCAAAACACTTCCCATTTTGCGAGCAATTGATTTAATTGTAATAACTTGTACAACCCAATGGTCTGGAGCTGGGCCAGTCACCAATGTTCCCTAACAATGTGCTTACGCTCTGGGAGGCTGAGACCCTGTGCTGCGTGGTTGGGGTGGAAGAGAGGAAAGTCCCCATGCTGCTAGAAGTTCAGAATATCAGGAGAACGGGAGCAGAAGCACATATTTCAGAGTCAAAGAAAAGCCAACAGAGTGGCTGCCATTGGAATAATTTGAGGCTAATCACACCTTCCTTTCTCCTCAAGCAGTAGAGGAGGGGTGCTGCATTTAGGTTATTTGTCTGGACACTCTGCCCCACCAATCCATATAACAGGACACACCACAGAGGAGCTTATGATAGAGCAATAGAAAGACTGTGACTCCCCTCTCAGCCTACAAAGGTTGTGCAGGGGACTACTACTGAGCACTTGAGGGTGGTTTGTCTTGTCCTTTCTGCGAAGGGGAGAGGCAGACAAAGGGAACCTTAATCCCTCAGGAGGAGCAGCAGTGGAAGCCATGGTATGGCAGAGGTACAATGGGCAGGTGAGTTCACAGCAGAACAGCACAGTGTTGGCTCTTGGGTTGACCATTGACGGTAGTCCAGCAAGAGGGACCTTGTGTTCCTTAGTCACATGATCTGAGGCCTATCTTCAGAAAATGAGCAAAGACAGGAACACACTGCAGAGAGCATGAGTGCGAGGGAAGGAAGGGCTGTCAATGCCAAACACATTTCATAGAAGGAGATACTCTGAATCTAGCTTCCCCATGGTGGAGTGTGAATGGGGGACAGGGCCTGATCTTCCATCTACACTAATTAGCTGGCCTCCAAGAACCCCAACTTCCTGTATCTGGTTCGGTTCATCACTAAGTTAACAGAAGGATGGGAATAGTGGACCTTGATTTGTACTCTATCTGCACATTTTCCTTCTGCTCCAGTGGTTTCACAAACATCTGTACCACTCTGTATTACCCGAGTGACACCTACATATCTGGAAGAGCACATAGGTACTTTATGGGGCATAGTAGCCAGGATGACCCTTTTAAAATATAAATGTCACCATGTCACCTTCTGCTCAACATCCTGCTGTGGCATCTCATCTCATTTGGAACAAAACCCATAGTTTAAAGACTTCAGGTCTAGATCCTGAGCCCTTGCACTAGAATGTCATGCACACTTTTGCAGCCTATCAGTGGAACATAAAGGCATGGCACATCAACGCGTTCCTGCTTCATAAATACAAAGATGGTGTAAGTAAAAAATACAATATAAATGCAGATGTATTTTTAAGACCTTTTCTGTCCAAGAGATGTTGTATTGCACATTATGAGATATTTTAGTAAAATAACTAAAAATGATTATAGTACCAGGTAAAATGTTAAATGTATAGACTATTCATTCATTATATGAGTGGGTTCCAAAGCCACCTGCCCTCTTGTGAATGTTACCAGATGACTGTCACTTGACACTAAGTGAATTTACTGAGTTCTCTCTCTCTCTCTCTCTCTCTCTCTCTCTCTCTCTCACACACACACACACACACACTCATATGCACACACTATCCTAGCTCTTAGAACTCAGGCACTACCCTAGAGTAACACTTACTATGGCACTTTGTAAACTAAATACCAAACACTAAAAGAGTGAACTATCTATTGAAAAAGTGGTAAGAAAAAGAAAAAGAAAAAGAAAAAGTGGTTATGCCTACCCTTGAAAAAAAATGTTCAAGAGGTGGGGAGCATATGGCAAGTGTATAAATTTTATATTAGATCATGCAAGCAGACAAAAAGCAGGTGGCTTTGAGAGTCTGCAGCTTGGCTCAAGTGGGATTTTTGTATGGAGGGCCCTCCTAATTCTAGTACCACCATGTCATCTTCCTCTGCTGACTCAGACCATCCTTATGTCAGTATGTAAAGGAAGTAGGCAGGTGTTGTGATTCTCAACATCCAGTTGTGGAAATGAGACCTCCAAAGAGTTAGTCACACTGGGAGAAAAGCCTTTTTCCCAGTTCCAATTGCAGCCAGGAAACCTGCCTCAGTGACAATGATCACACCATGGTTAGTAAGTGCCAAAGGATAGAAACAAGCAGGGGTCAATCTAGGGGGAAATTGCTGGACAAACTAGTAGCTATACCTACAAGATGTTATGCAGCTGTTTTGGATTGAAGCAATAGTTAGGTCTGAGGTCACTCAGAAAAGCAAGTTAGAGAAATATATGTAGAGTATAATCCCATTTCTTTTTATTTAAAAAAGAAGGAACAGGGGCACGGGGTGACTCCAATGGTGGGGCATCTGACTGATTTTGGCTCAGGTTGTGATCTCAGAGTCTTGAGGTGGAACCCTGAGTTGGACTCCACACTCAGCAGGAAGTCTGCTTGAGATTCTCTTTCTCCTTCTTCCCCTCCCCCAACTCACACAGGCTCTCTAAACAAACAAATAAATAAAATCTTTTTAAAAAGAAAAAGAAGGGCAGCCCTGGTGGCTAAGCGGTTTAGCACCGACTTCGGCCCAGGGCGGGATCCTGGGGACCCAGAATCGGGTCCCATGTCGAGCTCCCTGCATGGAGCCTGCTTCTCCCTCTGCCTGTGTCTCTGCTTCTCTCTCTCTCTCTGTCTCTCATGAAAAAATAAATAAAATCTTAAAAAAAAAAAATAAGAAAGGAATGCACTACACTGTATTTGGGTAGAATTATTGGTAGGTGTTTATAGGAGATTGCTGAAAAAATATGGACAGATATATGCCAGATGATTACTGTCAGTATTTGAAGAGAGCTAGACCGTGGGCCTGGACAAAGGAGACAAAGTGGTATATAACTGGTCTTTTTTGTTGTGTAACTGCATTTCTTTCAAAAAGCAACATTTTTGGAACTTAAAAATTCCGACAAAGGATGTTGAAAACAACCAAAGGAAAGTATCTGTCTTCTAGATCTGTTCAAGGTAAGGTGATCTTCTCGGGGTCTTCTAGGTTGAAAGGGTCAGTGTTAGGACTGTCACTCATGTTTCTGACCCCAAGACTGCACCATTTCCTCAAAGCCACAGCAACCTCTCATGTATCAAGTGCATATAAAACTTTGTACCCTTCAAACTAGTGTTGGTTTGAATAGGCCGAGTGAAGAACCAAATAATGCCACATAAGAAAATGGCCCAAATGATTGTTGTTATTGTCCAGTGTTTAATGCAAATTTAAGCATGCGAGTCAGGTATCACAATAGCTGTCGAAGAAATGTAATGCCAACAGTATTTGGCAATAAAATAATAATCACTGTGTGTATCTCTGATGAAATGAGATTTAATCCATTTGAGCTCCTAATTGTCTGCCACACTACATTAAAGATGGATACTACTATTGTCTTCACTGCTCAGAAATATGAAATTCAAAGCAATATGCACAATGTCTTGAAATAAGCTAGCTTAATGAACCAGCAAATTAGACCTTTCTATCTCTTTATTTAACATCCAGTTCCATGAATTTATCAGAGTTCATTACAAAGGTGCAAAATTTAAAGAAATGCTGCTAGATTCATTTATGATTAGAACTAATGACTTTGAAAAAGACTTCTCATATTTTTAGAAAGAGCCATTATTTATTATTGAATTTATATGGCTTCGGGTAATAAACGTTCAATCTTATCTCCCTTCCTTCTGTTATTTATAGTTTGAATTTTGTAATACAGCTACCCAAAAAACTCTCATGTAAAGAAGTAAACTTTTACCCCCAAACACAGCAATGACGTTCAGGAAAGCAATAGCAAAGCTTTCCTTTTGACCTGTGGCAGGTTTTCAATGGGTGGATGAAGAGGGCCTTTGCCCCTAGGATACACCTGGCAATGTCTGGAGGCATTTTTGGTTGTCACAACTGGGGAAGGATGTTACTTGCATCTAGTAGATAGATACAATGGGTGTTGCTGAACATCCTCCAATGCACAAGACAGGTCCTTCAACAAAGAATTATCCAGCCCATGATGTCAGCTGTCCTAGGCCTGAGAAACTCTGACCTTTGTGAATGTGTCTCGTTCAAAGAATGCTCCATGTCATTCCACATTTTCTTAAATGAGATCACTTTTCATCTTGTCACATAGATTCAGAGCAAGACCAACTAAAAAGTGTGGATCTGGATCAAATTATTTTTTCCCCTAATAGTTATAGTAATAATGGCTTGAGTGTCTGTAATAAAGACAACACTGCTGAATGCTAGAATGGAACCCTTAAATACAGAATAGAGAAATTACTTTGACTTGTCCAAACATTTATATGTTTTCAAGGAGATAGCTTTCCCATTTTAAACCAAAAGCATCTGACTATCTAATAGATTTTAAGATGTTAGCATTTGAGTTCAGAATGCTTAAAAGAAACCTGGTTGGGATTCTAACTTAGATGAAGAAGGGTCTATTTCCAGAGTCAAGAATGATGGCAGACAATGGGAAGAACACACATTCTTATTTACTGTAGTTTGATTTTACCTAGAACACTGTTTATGATCAATTCAAGGTCACGGTTCCACACTTTTGAAAGAGGTAGGTTTAATTTCAATATTACTGAATTTCTCTTTTAAAGTTCTGGTCTTAGCTTTTAACCTTAATTGGTCTCTTTGGCATGCATTGGGAATCCAGTTAATTTGATAGAATTTAACTGAGTACTTTTAGTATCGCTATGATAACAATGATCAATGTTTTTAGAGAGCCTTATGTATTTCAAGGTAAATATAATCATTATAAAGTGGCCCAATGAAGAAGAATAAAGAAATTAAATTTTTTCTCATCCAAAAGAGAGTAATAATTGAGAATCCAAAAATAAAAAGATTAGAATCCCAATTTGTTAAACTTCTTGAGAACTAGGGTGTTTTGAAGGAAACTAGTTTCAATATCTAGCATATGTTGATATTCTTTGATCTCATTGAGTGAATATAATTGAGGCAGCCTTAATTTAAGTATTGTGTAACACAGCATTTCTCATAGCAAGAGAAATAAATGGTTTACTGGTTATGTGCTTATTGTCATGTAATTTCAGAAAAATGGTATTTGCACATCAAATGCATGATTTCACTATTACTATTCTCAAAACTAATTAAGTAGATCTTAGCATTAGACGCAACTCTATTTAGAGACAAATATTAAGTAAATAATGATACAAATGGTACACAGGAAGGGCAAAAATTGTGACTGGTACACAAATGAATGAAATCCTGAGGCAGTCTTTCAAAGTCATCATCCTGAATAGTTTCATTGTATAGCATTTTGGGTGACCATAGTAATAGGGATAGAGGTATAATGACCTCAGCTTATGTCAATACATTGGTTTTTACAACTAATAGCAATTAATGTTTATTGGGCCCTTGTGATAGTGCTAGGTAACATTTATATAGTACTTACTACATGCCAGGGTGTCATAAGAATGTTACTTATTTGGGTCTTTTTTGGCTTTTTATTTTTTAAACTCATTTAATTGACAAAACAACCCCACCTAATCAGTCACAGTTAGTACAGGATGAAGCTGGGATATGCAACAAAGTATCTGCCTCCAGAGTCTGTGCTCTTAAAAACTAAGCAATATTTGGTCTCCTGTGATAAAAACAAGTGGCATACACTGTATAAAGGCTTTCACATATGATCTCATTTAACTCTCATGGTACTCTTCTGCTGAGCCTCAGTATCTCCTTGATTATATGAGGTTGATTGGGTGAATCAATTCATTTCTCACTAAGTTCTATAGAGGGACAAACTCCAATTACTCAAGACTCTAAGTCAGTGAAAACCAAAATGGGAAGGACACAAGAACAGCCATAGAGAGGTAAAAAGGAAAAAACATTATGATTAACATTTATTCCCTATATCACCCTTTTTAAAAAAAAGATTTAATTTATATATTTGAGAGAGAGAGCACACGCACAAGCACACAAAGGCAGAGGGAGAGGGAGAAGGAAAAGTAGACTCCTCCCTGAGCAGGAAGTTCAACATGGGACTCGATCCTAGGGACCCTGAGATTATGCCCTGAGTCAAAGGCAGATGCTTAATCAACTGAGGCCACCCAGGTGCCCTTTGCTCACACTTTTTAAAGTTCATTCTTTATGTATGGTTATAATGTATTTAGATACCCAAACAATAGTATGTGATATTACTTACTAATGAATATTTAGATCATATGATATTATATCATATTATATTACGAGTGTTTGAGCAGAAATTTTACACCAATGGATACATATTTTATAGTAATTCCAGATTTTCTACTTGTCTAGGCCATTCCTTTGACATACACAAGTCAACTTGGACTTACATTGTTTTCTTACAGCCTATATATATGGACAACTTCATTTGCTATATACATTTAACTCCATTTATACAGGACATTGTCAGTAATTGCTGGGGAGTATCTTAGACATAAAAGAATATGTCATCTTAAGGATTCATCCACAAGATGAAACCAAAAACAAAACAGCTAGTCAATTCAGAGAAAAGATAACATTGCTTAAAGGAATCCAAGAGGTGGGGCAGCCCCGGTGGCTCAGTGGTTTAGCGCCGCCTTCAGCCCAGGGTGTGATCCTGGAGACCCGGAATCGAGTCCCGCGTTGGGCTCCCTGCATGGAGCCTGTTTCCTCCCTCAGCCTGTGTCTCTGTCCTTCTCTTTGTGTGTGTCTCTCATGAATAAATAAATAAAATCTTAAAAAAAAAAAAAAAGAATCCAAGAGGTTAGCTGAGTGAGCCATTTGGGTATCCAATTAACAGATATTCATACAGCGGTTTGCCAGCCACAGCAGGTGCTGTCCCCTTATGGCTGGCTCCCTCCTCAGGTTGCTGACAGTCTAGCCCAGTGGTTAGGAGCACAAATCCTTAGCTGTTATTTAGGCCCTCTGTGTTCAAGTTTTCTCATCTGTGCAGTGGAAAACACTCCCTACCTCAAAGGGCAATGGTGAAGGAGTAGATAAATTCATAAATATCAAGTGTTTAGCACAGTGGCACCCAAAAAGCACTGAATTCTCATTACTGTGTGTAATCATTTATTTTATGTGTCAATTTGGCTAGGCCATGGTGCCCAGATATTTGGTCAAACATTATTTCACATGTTTCTGAGAAGGTATTTTTTAAATGAGATGAACACTGACAAATCGGTAGAGCTTGAGTAAAGCAGATTATCAACAATGTGGATGGGTCTCATTCAATCAGTTGAAGGCCTTGGCAGAAGACTGACCTCCCCTAAGGAGGTGGGAACTGCACCACAGACTGCCTTTGGACTGAAACTGCAATTCTTGCCTGAATCTCCAGATTGCCGGCCTACCCTGCAGATATTGGATTATATACATCTATATGTATATATAGATAGATATACATTCTGTTGGCTCTGTTTCTCTGGGGACCCTGACTGATACACTATGGGATAATAGTAGCTAGTTTTAGGGGATTTTTAAAGGATTTTATTTATTTATTTATTTCAGAAAGGGAGAATGGGTGGCGGGGAGGGGCAGAGAGAGAGGAAGAAGCCTACTCCCCGCTGAGCAGGGAACCCAATGCGGGGCTTGATCCCAACACCCTGGGATCAAGTCCTGAGCTGAAGGTAAATGCTTAACCCACTGATCCACCCAGGTCCCCATAACTAGTATTTATCAAGCCCTTCATACCTACTATTTAACACTTCAGATATGATCTCACTTATTCTTCATAAAAGCCCTATTACTCCCATTTTACAAAAAAGCAAACTAAGCCTAAGAAAGGCAGCAGACTTGGCCAACATCCATCCAGCTAGTATGTGACAGAGCCAAGTCTCTCCTCCAAACTCCCCCTCCTCCAGTAAATGCTGGCATTGTTTAATTTAGGGTCAAAAAGTTAAGACTTCCAGTTCTGGGTAGAGTGATCTGTCTTTGGCTTACCCACAATGCTGGGGTGACACAGAGATATTGATGTAGCTGTTTTAAAACCCATTTCAAACTATTGAGAGATGTTAGATGCCAAAAAATACATGCCTAATGAATTTTGCTCACCTTTGATTGTAATTCTTGACTGAGTTGAACTGCTGAAGTGCTTTCGTGAAGCTGTTCACAATATTGCAGACAGAAGCCAACTAGACAGGAAAGAGGGTGGAGCCCACCGAGTCCCCTTACTGTGTGGGTTGTCTGGCAGAGACCAGCAAGTGTAACATCTTAAGTGAAATTAGCCAAGTTTCCAAGAAGACCAACTATGGTTTTGAGGGGAACAAATGTCTTTTGAGTTAGATGGGAGGTTCAACTGTTTGAGAACAGACTTTCAACCCCACTCCGCCCCTATCCAGGGAGCACATTAGGGAATTGGCAAATCCAATCAGGCCTCTTCCAGTAAATGACTCTGATCCTTGAATGAAGCTTATCTGAGGATTCACCACCTGCATTTAAACCAGTCTAGAATCATCAGGCAAAACCAAATTAGCTTGCATTCAGAAACAATTTCCTTTTATGTACAAAGCTGTTCTAAAAAAAAGAAGAAGAAAGAAAAAAAGCCCTACAGAGTTCAAAAGAGCTGTAAGGAAATATTTTTACAATCTGTTCCTCTGGGTAACAGATTGAATTTAGCCTCAGCTGGTGATTTTTGTCTCCTTAATTATGGGCAATAACAACACTTTAAATTGATATGGTGCTTTTAACTTTGCAAAAGATGGTCAAGTTCATTTATCAACTGATCCACTTTGTTGTATTGTGCTATAATTTTCAACAGATAGTCCAAGACAGCAGGTTAGTACATTATACAGAAAGGCATTCTAAGAAAGGTGGTCAATATATCTTTTTTTTTTCTAAACAGGATTGAGGTGATGATGACATAATTTAAAGAAGAGTATCTGATATAATTTATTTAGTCCCCAGAGACAAAATATCTACATGTAGGTAAACGAATAGAGGACATTTGATAATATAATTTTTTTTTTAAATTTCACTTGCATGTGTTAGTATAAAAATACAAACCAAAGCCAACTAGGAATGACTGGGCAATGAACTTTGCTCTGTGTTTCTCTCTGTGAGTCTAGGCATTGAGAATTTACTGTGCTCTAAGGGTTCTGAGAAATACTGGAACAAGATTAAGAGCAGGGGCTTAGAACTGACTTTTGAAAGATACATGCTGTGCTTGGCTATAGAAGCATCTTTATCTGGTTATAAAAAAAATAATTCAGACACTTACCATAATAAGGAAGTGATAGTTATGTTGGCAAACCCTTCAACTGTAAAACTTGCTAAATGGTGTTTAAAACAGCAGGAGAGCCTTTGTCTATACATCTTGTATTTCTGTTTTGAATTGTATGAGATAAGATTATATGGCATATTTTTAAATCACGTGACAAAGGAAGGCAAAATTCTTAAAATATATGAGGCTCTAAACTTATATTTTAATATTTCACTATATAAAGAGACAAATTTGTAAAATCAAATTAATGGAGACATGCTTACACAATTTCAGAAGGTAAATCACAGAACTAAGGCTATAGGATGTGGAATTTCCATCCAGGAATAAGACATGAAGATAAAGGAGTCAATAAGAGGTATGTGTATACCCAAAATATGTACTGAATTCTATTATTTCATGTTTGAAAAGAGGAAAGTATTATCAAATAACTATAAATGTCATGTTACTACATCAGAATCAAGGATTTTTACAGCAAAATTGCAAAAAAAAAATCTGTGATTAGTCACAGTTCACACTTCATTTGGTCTCTATCCATTGTATTCCATAATGCTAGCCATTTCTCTTCCAAATTTGGTGCTGCACAGATCCAAGCACCAAATTGGAGGTTTGTTGCCTTTTAATATACTCAACAAAATTACTGTGGTCATTACCTATTACCCCAAGAATGAGGTCTGTGTGTCTTCCTTTCTGTAACTTCCATGAGCTCTCTATCTGTAATGGCAGAAGAAAAGCAGAAACCCAGGGCTTGCAGTATTGTATTACACCAGGGGCAACATTCACATTTTCGTCCAAGTGAATGTCTAGCACTATTTATATAGACTACCATGTGAGTGAGGCTTTTGGAATGATGTAAATGCCCTCAAGTTAGGTTAAGCTCTAGAAATTGACAAAAGTAGGTAAGGTTATATCAAGAACATACAACATTTCTCTGCTGTTTTGTGTTCTCTCTTCACCTTTATGAGGGTCAGACACTTCCTTCTCATCTTCCTGGCTTTGCTTAGCCCTACAGTTCAGGCACCTAATAGTACAGACCAGATTGGAAAATCCAAAAGACCCAACATGGGCCAGGTACCTACACCTTGGCTCAAACAGCCAAAGCCACAGAAGTGGTTTCATGTAGTTAGCAAGAGACAGAATCTGAGAAAAGTTGATGGATTAGACAGGCAAGTTGGTTTTTGAGCTTTCTGTGGTTACATAGATAATGCTAGATTTTTGTCAGGAGAGTCTATGATCTCTATGAATATTCCCATTATGCAGAAGTCATTCACCCTGAGATAACTATTCTTCCATGATAGTAAACTACTTCTCTTAATGAGTAAATTTTATTATTTATTTTAAAATATTTGTTTCCCCTCCCTGTGAATGAATTATGGTTTCTGCCCCACTGAAGTCAGGCTTGGCCATGTGACTTGCCTTAGCCATTGAAATGCTAGTGAAAATGGTGGCTGTCAGTTGTGAGCAAAAGCTCTAAGAACCACCATGCACTTTCCCAACTCCTCCGTTCCTTCTGCTATGATAGAAGCAACAGTTTAGAAAGTCCTCCCTATAGCTTAGATCAGAGTGAGCCAGAACAGAGGTGATAATCTCTGCCTTTTGATGGACATGCTTATCCATTAATATGTAATGCAATTATCAAGATGATTTCATTTAGATATTTCATTCTATTATTTTTCTCTTTTCCCTTCTGCCTTTTGTTCCTCTGTCTCACCTTTCCTGTCTTCTTTCTGGTTATAATATAGAAACTCTTGCTTCTGTTATATTCCTACAAAGTGTTGATGATTTTGTTTAGTAGGCAATTAACTTGGACAGACTCAAACGGTGAACTCTGTGCTGCCATGGAAGGTAGCAGCTCAAATCTCAGTGTACTTCTCTTAGCCTTCCTCCAAGCTGCTTTAAGTCTGTCACACACATTGTTCAGGGGTCAGAGACCTGGAACAAAATTTATGCACAGAATTGGTGGCCCTTCTGTTCTGGCTCACTCATTTCTGGGATTTCCTCCTCACTTTCCAGCAGCAGTGAATGGCTCAGAATCTATGGTTTTTCAGACCAGGAAAACAACAGGTTTTCTAGTAAATTTTAGCCCACCCATGCTGTGACTCCAGGCTGACCTCACACTGAAATGGGAAACTCATGTGATCATCATCAGCTCTGGTGACGATGACTCTTCCAAGTTTTGACTCCTTCCAAAAGCTGCCTGCTTTTGCTCACTCTCCAGAGCCGTTGAGTAGTTTTTGTTCTTGTTGTTGTTTTGCTTTGTTTTTATTGTATTTTGTTCAGAGTTCAGAGTCCTTATTTTCAGGAAGAGCAGTCTATTTGGAACTTGCTCTGCCATACTGGAAGTAGAACTCTCCAAAGCCAGTCTGAGGTGGGTGTATAATGAGAAGCAGAAATCAGTCTGTATGATTGAAAGTCTTTGAGATTTGAGGGTGTATATGTTCCTGCAGCTTAATTTGCCCTAAACTGAGTAATTAGCCAGCTAGGACAACCTGGGGTATTATTACTATTTGACTATTTTACACCTGTACTTGTAAAATCCATTCAAAGGCAAATGAATTTCCCCAAATCATTCTGATTTTATGAATTTTGCTTTGCTACTGACACTGTTAGCATCCTCTAAGTGGTGGTACTCTTTCCTCCTTAATTTCCACACAATCATGAAGAATAAACCTCCTAAGAAAACATTCTCTTTCCATGTCTCCATATCTCATCCTTATCACTGAAATCACAAGGTTTGGATACCAGGATTCACGACCTAAACTGAATGCATGTCTACCATACTGAGTCACTAACAGAATTGAGCCTGGTAAAAATATGAAATATTTCATTTAAAAGCATATAATTAATTGACTTTGAAAGCATGGTAATATCCAGAAGCTGTAGAAATTAAAAATAAAAGAGAAAATTAGGCAAAGGTGGGCAGCCAGGATGGCTCAACGGTTTAGCACTGCCTTCAGCCCAGGGTATGATCCTGGAGTCCTGGGATCGAGTCCCACGTCAGGCTCCTTGCATGGAGCCTGCTTCTCCCTCTGCCTGTGTCTCTGCCTCTGTGTGTCTGTGTGTGTCTCTCATGAATAAATAAATAAAATCTTTTAAAAAATTAGGCAAAGGAAAGCATTTTTTCTTGGGATTGCCATTTCAATGTTTACTTCCCCTAAAACTGATTCAGTAGAAAGTAGATATTTCTTCCTGTAATACAGCAAAGCAGATCTTTGATACAGTTGTTGTATGTTATATATGGTATTGCCTTTAATAGGAATGCAAGATTATGGATATTCAAGCTTCAAAATTCATAGTTATCTCTCTTAGTTGATTAAAATCATGAAAATATATATATACACACAAGCTTAATTACAACCACATACATTTCCTAAGATAGTTACTTGGCAGTTTAGGATCTAACTGGTAATAATTTCTTCACAAAAGTCTATCAGAGAGTTATAGATTAGAAATTCTTTTGGGGTGTCTGGATGGATGGCTCAGTCGGTTAAGTTGGCCGACTCTTGATTTCAGCTCCGGTCATGATCTTGCGGTCCTGGGATGGAGCCCCTGCGTCAGGCTCCCTGTTCAGCAAGGAGTCTGCTTCTCATTCTCCCTCTGCCCCTCCCTCTGCTTGCTCACTCTCTCTCTCTAAAATAAATAAATAAAACCTTAAAAAAAAAAAAAAGAAAGGATGTCTTTTGGAAGTGCATCACAGTCTTTGAGTATTGTTGATTTCCACTTAAATTAGGAGTAAAGTCTAGGAGGTTGACCCCAGGGGATGTCCTATAGGCATCCTCGTAACTTGCTTTTTCTTATTTGAACACACATCTGTAACTCCTTGTAAAGAGTCTGAACCTATGTTTATATAACTAAGCTCATTATGTTTATTTTCGTCCTTTACATATTTTCATCAAATTCAGCAGACTCTTTATTCAACAGATATTTTGTTTCAACAAATATTTATTCAATGGCCACTTTGTGCCAAGCACTGAGGATACAGGAGTGAACAAGACAAAATTTCAACCTTTCATGGTGCTTCCATTCTCCGGGAGAGAGAGAGGACAAGCTAACACATAAGTAGTATCATTTCACATCGTAAAAGATGCTGTGAGGAAACATAAATCGGGACAAGGAGCTAAAATCCACTGGAATTCTCTTTTGCTCTGTAATTTTTTTACCTTTGCATCATCACTAATCACAGTGACTGTTCTGACTTGTAAGTAAGCCCTGCACACAAGATCAATGGTTTGTCCACATTTCACTTCTACATAGCCCAAACCTAACCCACGCCAATGACGCTGCTCTCAACAAGGACATCAATAACCTCCTCATTTCTAAATTCATTGAACACTTCTCACTCTTTTTCTGAGTTGAGTCCTCTGCAGCAGCTGACATCATTTCCCACTTCCTTGAAGAGCTCTCCTGAGCTGGTGACATCTCTGGCCACATTTTCTCAGCTTCCTCTAGAGTTTCCTCTTGCTCTGGCTGTCCGGTCATTCTAGTCTCACATTGTGGAGTCTAAGAGGGCTGGGCCCTCGACCTTCTTTTCTTCTTCTCTGACATGTTCTCCTTCACGTATTTCATGCACCCCCACACCTTCTTCCTTACCCACCAGCAGCAGTCCAAAAATGTGCGTTTGGGCTGAGCTATTACTCCCGAACTCCAGATTTGTGTCACCAACAGCCTTAAAATACATCTACTTGGATATGTCTCAGGTTTGTCAACTTCACTATGTTCAAAACTGAATTCACCATCTCTATTTCCTCCCCACCATGCCTCACCTCCAGCTTTCTCCTTCCTAGCCATTCCCCATCTCAGGAAATGGCACCACAGTCTAATCCTCAGCTGCTCAACCCAGACAGCTGGGTGTCATCTCTCTCCCTCACCCTCCACATCCACTTTATTACAAAGTACAATCAACTTGACTGCTCTGGTATTGGTCAAATCCATCCCCATGGCTTCATGCCCACTCCCACTCCCTTAGACCAGGCTGCAGTGTGGTCTACACATTCTCAGATCTATGCTTTCAAATCCTCCCTTCACACTGTAGCCTGGATGAGCTATAGCTCTAACCTGATTGTGGCTGCCCCAGGCTTGCAGCCCTTTAAAACTTCTTTTTCTTTTATTTGTTTAAAAAGATTTTATTTATTTATTCATGAGAGACACAGAGAGAGAGAGGCAGAGACATAGGCAGAGGGAGAAGCAGGCTCCTTGCAGGGAGCCCAATGCAGGACTTGATCCTGGACCCCAGGATCACACTCTGAGCTGAAGACAAACACTCAACCACTGAGCCACCCAGGCATCCCTACCTTTAGAACTTGTTTTCAGGAAAAAGACTATGTTTCACATAAACCTCTCCAACTTCATAGATTCTTTTAACTTTCTCCTTTCTGAAGGGGCTCAGTTCTG
The DNA here is from genome assembly GCF_011100685.1 of Canis lupus familiaris. Taxonomy (NCBI): domain Eukaryota; kingdom Metazoa; phylum Chordata; class Mammalia; order Carnivora; family Canidae; genus Canis; species Canis lupus. The sequence goes on from NC_049241.1 coordinate 20,361,368, forward strand.
CTGGCTGGGGCCCACGTCGAAGTGGTGGGCCTGCATAGCCTTCCAGTCTCACATACCAACCTCCACTTCCAGAATTGCACAAAATGCCACACAATGTGGCATAAGGTCTGGCTTCCCAGCTAGTGCCAGGTGATGCAACCAGAAAGATGGACAACTTAACTCCCAAAGGATATTATTTGAATAAAGGAAAGTAGAAGATGGAAGAGAGCTGGACAGAGAAATTTCCCCTTCTTGATACTTTTGTGAACTACGATAAGAAGGGGTTTCTTCCTGCAACATTTCAAGCAAAGTCCCTGTCCCAAGTAGATTCACTTGCTAAGTTAGTTACCTGCTGTCTGATTTTGGCTTGTAACATGGTGGCCACCAAGGCCTTGTACTACAGTTCCCTCACACTGCTTTGCTTCTGCATTTGCCTTACTTCCCTTTCTAACTTACCCTCACTGCCCAGCTTTGCATCTCCCATTGTCACTGCTTTAACTCTTATCTCAGGGTCCACTTTCTATAGGCCCTGTGCTTAGACAAAAACCAAACTTCCTGGCTACTGCTTATCTCCCTGATTCTAGAGTCTGCCTTCCCCTCTCTTTGGACATTGGCTCAGCTCCCACACTCAGCAGCATAATGAACAATGCCATGTTCTCTCCTTCCTCCTGCAGGCCTCTGTAGGGTGCTCTCGTATGTCCCCGAGCGAAGTCTTATGTCTCATTTGAGAGGCATTCATTGACACCGCTGTTGCACCAACTGATTTAGGCACCATGTTTCAATGCTCCCACGGTACAGGCACTTTTTTTTTTTCACCTGTGAAGTCTTGGCCTGGTGATTGCTGTTTGGCTGGTCTGTCTTTCCTACTAGACAGGAACTTTTTTACTCGTGTACTTCCAGCACCTGGCACAACAGCTGATGCATAAGGGCCCAATAAATATTTAATGAATGACTGAATGGATGAATACATGTGTTCAAAAAAGGATACATTTTATGTAAAAGGGTACACCAGCAATAAAATTGAGCAAGTGTTAGACTATTTTTTGAGAAAGATTTAGTACTTTTTTTTTTCTAAAAAAGTGAAACATATTCCATTCTTGTTTTGCAGTGGTGATGGTGTGTATATGTGTCATCGTGAACCTTCATAGTTTTAAATACTGTATAGTTCAATGGTTAGGTTTAGTACTAGGTATAAGTCTGGCTCCAGAGCTACACTGCCCACGTTGAAATCCCAGCTCTCTCACTGACCTGTTTTGGAGAAATTGTATGTGTGTGTGTGTGTGTGTGTGTCCTTGACATACACCTGGACAAGGATTTCCTTATCTGAAAATGAGGTTAATAAAGATCTCTACCTCACATGATTGTTTAGAAGCATAAATAAGTAAAATAGCCAAAGAGTTTGGTACAAAGGTTGACACAGTGATGAGTAAACATTGGATATCATTACTATTATCATTTGAAGAAGGCACTATTAGTATCACCACCTAAATTATTCTGCAGTCCATTAGGTAAAATGTTTCTGGTTGCAAGGTACTTGAAAAGCCCATTGTAGATGACTTCCACAATAGGCAATATATTATCTAATGTCATTGGAAAGAGAGGAACCATCAAGGTACTATCAAATACCCAGCTCTCTCTTTCTCTCTGCTCCATTTTCTCATGATGACTGAAATGTAATTCTGGAGTACCATGTGATTGCGACAAGCCTTCAGTTGAAATCGGACCTACACGCTTCTTTGTCCTCAACCTTCGAATGGGAGAGGGAAAAACCACACCATTCACATGAAATGTAAATCTTTCCTTCATTCTGATTGGACCAGCCTTAGTTATGTGACTAATCAGAAACACAGAAGTGGGCAGAGAGGAAGGGATGGCCTGTGATTGGCTCAGACTGCTTAGGGTGTGGTGCTAGAGTTTAGTCTTGCGTTACATTCTCTGGAGGCGTGAGACATGCAGAATGGTGAGACTCTGGATTCTGTTGGCCAGAATCTGGATTCTGTTAAGAAGAAAGAAAGGGGTGAATGGAGGCCGACTGATCAATCAGCAGTGTTGACTACGTGTGCTATTGCTGTCAGAAAATAGGGAGATGCCTCTATTAATCAAAAGGATGAATTCTAATACGTCTCTCTATATAGATATAGATACTGACATAGATATAGATATAGATATATACAGATATAGATAATACTGAGAGGTTACTTTGTACCAGACATTATGTTAAGTCCTTTACATCACTGTTCCCTTCAATCTTCACAATCTCATCCTTCATTAGTAAGGCAATACTTATCGAGCACATACCATATTTTGGGCACTGCCCAGTCACTAGGAAGTTAGTAGTGATCAAAAGAGACCAAGACCTCTTTCTCCCACGTGCACCCCATTCTATAAATAGGAAACTGCAGCCCAGAGGGATTGAATGTGTTGCACTCTACCACAGAGCTTGAATGTGACGGAGGTGGGATTTGAACAGGGGGAGTCTAACTCCAACGCCAAGAGTGAATTGTGACAGGACAGTGTTTGACTCGAAGTTGAAGCAATATAAATGTGAAGTAAGATGTTAACTGAAATTCAATCACAGCACCCAGCCAATCCCAGATTCCCTTCTTTCCAGCCTCTGCTTTTCCAGGGAGGCTGTCTGTGGCTGAGAAGGGGCATTGCTCCAGGCTCACATGGCATGACCTGCAGCAGAGTCACTGCCAGAGAGGTGACCCCAGGACCATGAAGGGAAGACAGCAGGCTAAGAAAGGTGTAACAAACAGAAACGATGAGCACTGAGGCCCCAAGAGAGCTCTGCATAGATTTTAAACTCCCCATAGGAATTCGCCCTTCTTCCCCAATCTCCACTCTCCTCTGTAGTAACTTCATTTAATGTCACCTGTAGCTTTGCTTCTGGGATGCCATTGTAGCCAGCCCGCTTGCCAAACAGAGGGCTTTGTGGTAGCCAGTAGGGTGAGACTGCTGGGCTTGTCAGTGGGAACCTAAAGCTAATGGAGGAATGAGACACACTTGAAGATCTTAGTCCCTCTCCTGTTATATTGACCCATCACCTCAAATTTAAGTGAAAATTTAATATCCAACTTTGACTAGGTTACTTTGAATTCCAGTTTAACCAAACAGAATCAAACCTATATAATTAGTCACAAATTGTTACTGAATCATATGAACTTGCCTGAATTCAAATGTCTCATTTCCCTAGAACTAGTTGGTCAAGTTCAACATTATTATGTTGGTTTTTTAAAGCAATCTTGCAGAGGTTTTCAGGCACCCACTGTGTGTCAGGTGCTGTACTAGGTGCTGGTGAATAACAATAACAAGGTTTGTTCCCCGGAAGCAGATGAGGAGACAAACGTCTGTGAAAATGATTTCTAAAGGCAGTGTTCCCAGGAGACCCATGTAAAGCAGAGGGAGGGAGGGAGGACAGACAGAGCAAGCCAAGGAAGACGGCAAGCCAGGTGGTGCTCTCAGGCAAAAGCCCAGCCTCTGCCCATTCCTGCAGGGAGCTTTGGGAGACTAATTACACGTCTGAGTTGTCTCCGACGACTGGCACATAACTAGCACTCACTGGCTACAGGCCACCCCTCTGAATGGAAACACCCAGGCATTTCTGGCTCCCTGCACAGACAGAATGAAGCCTGTGAGCAGTCTTGCCCCTGGGTCTTCTGTTAGCAGCAAAGGTATAAGGCAGCTACAGGAGGAGAGTGCAGGAACCAAAAGAAGGATGGGGGTGCAGCTGCGCAGGGCCCAGCCTTCCCTGCTACTTGCTTCTTACAAAGTTTATCATCTACTGGGTTGGCAGGAGGGACCAGTCGCAATAAAACAGATAACAATGTCCTTATCAAATATGATAAGTGCACAAGGGCAATGAACAGAGTGTGATTTTTAGAGACTAACAGGTAAGCATCTAGTTGGAGTGGTCGCCGGAGGTGGACATTCTCAACCCACAGGCACCCTTTACCCTTTGCTCTTCTTCTCTCCCCACCACCCCAGGGCTGTCCATGGAGCAGCCAACTTACCACCCTGGGCGGACATGCATGAGGACCAAAGTTCTAAGAATGGCGGGGCGGAAGGGTGGAACAATCCCTTGTCTCGGATGGCATCATGGAGCCAGTGTGCCATCCTGGAGAGTCACCTCCAGACTTCTTTTTTGTGAAGAAAACAAAACTCCCGTTTGTTGAAGCCAGAGGACATTGGATGTTTCTGTTACATGCCACTGATTGCATTTATTTTTAAAAGACTTATTTATTTTAGAGAGAGAGCGTGCATGGGTGGAGGGTGGGGGAGCAGAGGGAGAGAGGCGGGCAAGCAGACTCCAAGCCAAGTGGAAAGCCTGCTGCGGGGCTCGATCCCCAGGACCCTGAGATCACCACCTGAGCTGAAATTAGGGGTCGGATGTGTGACTGACTGAGCTGCCCAGGTGCCCCAGCCGAATTTAATCTTAAGTAGCTCCCAAGCTTTGGAGGAGGGGTTGACGTTCTAGAAGAGAAGATCAATTTCACAGGAAGGAAGCAGCAGAGGGTACATACAGAAGTAGGTCAGAGAGTTTCTCACAGTAGCTTCTCTACAGAGATTCAGGGTTATTATGACACTTTAATACAGTAGCGCTCAACAGACTGAGCACAAGAACATGGTTTACTATCATTGTGGGAATCTTCACCTGCAGTAATGGGTTCATTTAACCCGGGCCCTCAACATCAGCACTAATGACATTTGGGGCCAGATAATTTCTTTCTCTAGAGGCTGCCCTATGTATTGTAGGATTTTTACCAACATCCTCGGCCTCTGCCCACTGGTGGCTGAATAGCACCCCCTCCCCCTAGGTGTTACAAACAAAAAAATGTCTCCAGAGGTTACTGAATGTCCCCTGGGAGTCCAAATCACACCCAATTAAGCCACTGGTTTAACCTGTGGCCTTTTTCTTTCAAAATGCTATTTAAAACCTCTAAGTTTTATCTATAAACTTTACAGTTAATGATAAATTATTTTTAGGGTCGCTTCGTGGCTCAGTTGGTTAAGCATCTGCCTCCTGCTCAGGTCATGATCCCAGGGTCCTGGGATGGAGCCCCAAAGGGAGCCTGCTTCCCCTTCTCCCTCTGCTCCTCCCCCCAACTTGTGCTCTCACTCTCTCTCATAAATACATTTCTTTTTTAAAAATGGTAAACTATATTTAAACCACAAGAGGACTGTGAAGAAAACAAACTTCTTTTGTTCCTATAGGCCTACCTTCTTTTAAGTGCACATTGAAAACAGAATCTGTTTTTATTAAAAAAAAAAAAAAAAAAAAAGAATAGTAATACAAATCACAGAAGAAACTCACTTTAACTGTACCTTAGGTAAGTCATTCTTCACCGTGTATCTCAGTTTCCAAATCAACATATGGAGGAACTTACCTAAGATAGCTCAGAAGTCTTTTTTTCCTTTAAAATTAAAATTATTCTGTGATTCACTGAAAAGTTTTTTGTTATTTCCCTGGACCTGAAATGATGATTCAGTATATAAAAATGTGATTTACATGCAAATTTGGGGAAAACAGGTCTATTGAATGAGGCATACTGTTTTTTCCTTCCAAAAGTCTTGCTGAGGAATATAGGAATATAATTATTTTAAGGAAAGAAAATAGTCATTGATACATATATACAAACACATATGTATACGTGTATATATATTTCAAAATTCTACAAAGCAATTGTGCTATCATTAATTCAAGGTCAGATTTTGACATTGCCATCTTCTGAACACATTGATTAGGAGGTTCTTTGCATTCTTTTACAACTGACATGGCCACAGTCAAAAAAAGAATAGGCCAAGGAAAGGTCAGTAAATGCTGAGGTGAGTCAATTTGCATAAGGGAGAGAAGGAGGGGGCTGTTTCCATGGCTTCTAATAGAAGCAGAGAGAGAAATGTGAAAAATGAAAACTAGTTTGCTGTGGCAAACAAAATGAACTGGTCTATAAATATTTCATCATTTTAGCCCCATAAAGTCTCATTGTTTGGTGGTAATCTTTATTATGACTAATCATGGGTTGCTTTTGTGTTTGTTTCTGGCTTGTTCTGCTGATCTCTGTGCCATACATCTCTGAAATAGCACCCACTAATTTCTTTTTTAATTTACCTCACTCTGGTATAGAGAGAATATATGTAGTCATCAACTAGGAAGTTAGAGACATAACTATCCAATTTAAACGAATAAAGTACATTTTTAGAGTCAAAAGAGTATTGTATGTAAAAATGAAAACCCAAAGATAAAGTCCTCAGTCATGTTTTCCTTTTGGAATAGAATGATTTTTTTAAATATCCTAAGAGGTTAGGAAGGTCAACTATACATAGGAGCAGTTATGTTTTTCTTGTGTTTTGGGAGGGTGTACACGGCTCTTCAGGAGCTGAGATGTGTACATAGTAACCCTCTGCTCATAAGCAGGGCACTCATCTCTTGCCTTTGCCTGTCCATGCCCCCCTCTCTTCCTTTGTTAACAGCACCTTCATTTTCTTTAGGAAAACCAGCTCCTCTCACCCTAAGTACAAGTGGTCTGATGGGGCTACCCTCATATGTGTATCAGCATCACCCACCCACCCCCAAATCACAAGCCTTTAAGGCAGCACATTCCAACCTTGTGGTTACAGTGATTGGTTCAGAGATGAGGGCCTAACTCAGAATGGTCCACTGAGACTCAGTCCTGGGATTTCTGCTGGAAATGTTGGGGCAGGAGGTAGATGTAGAATTCCACTTTTGGTAAATGAGAAATAGCAAGAATATCATCCTGGAAATGCTGGGGTAGTTCATTCAAGAAAGCAGGAAGAGGAGGAGACTGACCCAACCCAAAACACGATTGAAGACCAGCCTGGACTCAACGCCTGCGCCTCTGTTTCCGGGGTACGTCAATTCTTTCTTTGCCTAGCCCAGTTTGCATTGGATTTCATTATCTGCAATTGGAAGATTCCTGAGGAATTCAGAAAGTCAAGTTCTGCAGATCCTGGAGAGGACTAAGGGCTCAGAGATTCTTGTGGAATGGAGTTAGAAGAAGAAGCCACATTTATTTACGATCTGTGCATAGTCGGCAAAACTACAAAACACGACTTAGGAAATGGTTAACAAACAAAAAATTCAGGATTTGTATTTGGGGAAACCTAGAAAGGGCTTTGGGAGCAGTGGCCATGTCCAAACCCTTTAGCTAGCTGTTGGCCACACAGACACTTAACTTACTCTTTTTTTTTTTTTTATGTACATATGTATTTTATATCTTATGTATGGGTTATGTATTTCTTATTTTCTTAGGGTTAGGAAACCTGCACAAAATCACAGGGTTTATAAATGGGGCAGTATTAGTACTTATCTCATGGGTCTGGAAGGATTAAATGAGGCAAAGCATGTAAGGCTTTGACATCATGCCTGGCACGTGGCAAGTGCTCAGTAGACGTTAGATGTTGTGCTAATAATAACTGTTTTGGGATGTTGGGAGGATTACGGAAGATAATACATATTGAACACTTTGTACTGTTTCTGACATCTTGGAAGTGCTTATTTTCATGTTTGCTATTATCGTTTTTACCAGAACTGGTTAATATGTTTTTCTGGCCAACATATCTTCTGTAGAAGCAGGTCATCCATGGTGTTTGTGGCTCGAGCATTTCTCTCCTACTATTCAGGCTATAGCAGACATTTTGTACAAAAACGATATGGGGAGAGATACTGGTACATCCTTTGTATACTTTTCCAGCCTTACGAGTGAAGGTTCTTTACAGCAGTGTAGAAAAATTTCAATTTGTACCTGTACTGTACCATATAGTAATCATGAGTTACATATGTCTATTTAAATTTAATTTTAATTGGAAAGTTTATTCCTCAGTTATAGTAGCCACATTTCAAATGCTCAAATGCATTTCAAGGCATTTGAGACTAGTTGTATTGCTGTGGACTGCAAGGACATGGAATAGTCTCATCATTGTGGAAAGTTCTTTTGGCCCACAGTGTGCTGTTCTGGGAGTGATTGAAACCAAAGCTGGAAAAGCATTAAAACCCTCCATTTGTGAAGCTCAGAGAAAATGCACTTTTAGGGGAAATTTTCTGGCTGTGTTCCAAAAGGGGTCACAGGTGACCTCTCCCCTTGACGCAGTGACAATAGTCCACTGTCTCCCTACCCGTCTGTACCTCCAAAGAAAGAGTGAGGCACTTAGGATAACCAGCCTCCTCAGTTTGGGTCATGAAATCCTAATGCCCACCTGTTGCTTTAGAATGAAAAACCTCACTGCCCAAGGACTGGCACTCTGGCACTCTGGCCCTCTGGTTCTATATAAGCAGAGAGCTGTAGCGATCCAGAGTGAGAGCAAGGTCAGTGGTTCCTGTGGTCTGAATGTGCCGTTCCCCAAGTTCAAGGGAGACCTGCCAGTCACTGGAGCTAGACAGGCAGATTCTGAGGCCAGAAGCCCCTGAGCCCAGTGATGGTCAGCTTTGCTGAATTTGTATTCAGAGACTCCCCATTTTTCTTTCTCTCTCCTTTTAAAGCTTTTATTTATTTATTTACAAGAGACACACAGAGAGAGACAGAAATATAGGCAGAGGAAGAAGCAGGCTCGGGAGCGTGATGTGGGGTCCCAGAACCCCAGGATCACAGCCTGAACGGTAATCAGATGCTCAACCACTGAGCCACCCAGGTGCTCCTCTTTTTCTTTCTTTCTTTCTTTCTCTTTCTTTCTTTCTTTCCCTTCTTCCCTCCTTTTTTCCTTCTTCCCTTCCTTCCTTTCTTCTTTTCATTCTTTATTTTGAACTAATCTTATACTCACAGGCATAGCAAAAATGATACAGGGGGTGCCTGAGTACCCTCCCCACACATCCCTCCAGCAGCCACATGGTACATAACCAGAGCACATTCTCAGGACCAGGACGTTGATGTTGGCACGATACCCTTTTCCTTTGATAAGAGCAAATGTCTCACTGGGTCCTTTTACTGCATGAGGCACATTGTCTTTTCTCATAACAACCCTGTACCGCAGGTATTACTATATTTAGCTCCGTGTTCTTGATAAGAGAACTGACGCTCTAAGAGCTTAAGTCTCTTTCCCAAGAGTGGTCAGGCTGTCAGCGGTGGAGCTGGGACCGGTCACCATCAGATCTAACCCCAGAGCGGCACTCTCCAAATATGATTGGGATAAAAAGACTAACATGCATGTCTTAGAGGCCAGAGCAGAAAGCCTTTCTGCCTGTTTGCTTTCACATCCTCCATCTGAGTTGATCCCATGTCTGTGTAAATCTGCACATGCCACAGGAGGGGGAAGGGAGAGTAGTTGACTATAAGCTCCAAATTGTGACAACCTGTGGTTCCACCCCAAATTTGCTCAAACTTTCAGTAAATTTATTGTGATACTTAAGAGAGGTAAGTAATAGCATTTCAAATATAGAGTATGTTTTAGATGACTTGTACTTTTATACTCTTTGAGTTCAGGAGCTCATCATTTGATATCATGGCTCATTATAATTGGGACAAACATTCAATAATCAAAAAACACCCACCAGAGGCCTAATATTAGGGAAAACCAGAAAAATTATAAATAGGTTTACTCTGAGGAAATGTAATAATACAAAAGAATATGCAGTGATAATAGCTCACGTTTTTCAAATGCTTCTATGTCAGGCACTTTGCTGAGCACTTTAAATATTTAGATATGTCACTTCCATTATTCCTTACTCCACAGCTCCATGATCTGGAAAATGTGTTTATAGCTGGGTTGGAGGTGGATACCCATACCTCAGAGAGGTGCACATATCGTCAAAAAAACATGATCTCATCCTCACCACTAATATGATAGGTACCAAGCAAAGTATGCTGCTCAGTTTGCTTTCTCATTTAATCTCATTTTAATATTCTCAATCCTTTTGTTCTTGCCTACCTATCATTTCCTACTTATTAGGTAGGGAACTGACAGCTTACAGCTATTGAGCTCTTGTGATGATGCAGTTGATGGATCATAGTTAGTCATTATTTCATTTAGTTCCCATAACAGCCCCCTGAAGATGGAGCCATCATTATCCCCATTTTACAGATGAAGCCAAGTCATGGTGTCACAGCAGGTGAGGGAGCCCTGACTCAGATCCAGACATATCTCACAAGTGATTGAAGGGTACACTCCAAATGCTCTCAGGTTTTAGAAAAAAAATTTCAATGTGGACCGCAGTCACATGGACAAGAGGTGATGCAGAGCTTTGGCCTTTAGGAGCAAGTAACTAGTAAGACAGAAGAGGGACAGTCCTGTGGGAGTGATAGAAGAAAGAGAGATGCTCACAGCTTGTGTGATGTCAGGAAAGAAATCTACCTGCTTGGGGACCCCTGGGTGGCTCAGCGGTTTAGTGCCTGCCTTTGGCCCAGGGCATGATCCTGGAGTCCCGGGATTGAGTCCCACATCGTTCCCCCTCTGCCTGTGTCTCTACCTTTCTCTCTCTCTCTCTCTCTCTCTCTCTCTCTCTCTGTGTGTGTGTGTGTGTCTCATGAATAAATAAATAAAATTAAAAAAAAAAAAAAGAAATCTACCTGCTTGGAATTCAAAGGGGAGACTGCAAGGGTGCCTGGGTGGCTCAGTCAGCTAAGCATTTGCCTTCTGCTCAGGTCTTGATCCTGGGGTCCTGGGATACAGCCCTGCATTAGGCTCCCTGCTCAGTGGGTAGCCTGCTTCTCCCTCCCCCCCTCTGCTGCTTCCCCTGCTTGTGCTCTATCTCTGTGTCAAATAAATAAAATCTTTGAAAAAGCCGGGGAGGGGGTGGGGAAGTCTGCAAGATAGGACCTGTGTTCCAATCACAAAGAAATTTGAAGGTTTTCAGAGGGATGTAGATTTAAATGGAGTGAGCTTGTCGTTTAGAAAAGCAGTTTAGGGATCCCTGGGTGGTGCAGCGGTTTGGCGCCTGCCTTTGGCCCAGGGCGCGATCCTGAAGACCCGGGATCCAATCCCACGTCGGGCTCCCGGTGCATGGAGCCTGCTTCTCCCACTGCATGTGTCTCTGCCTCTGTCTCTGTCTCTGTCTCTGTCTCTCTCTCTCTCTGTGACTATCATAAATTAATAAAAATTAAAAAAAAAAAAGAAAAGAAAAGCAGTTTAGTGCCCTTGTCATGATGAGCCCCATGTGATGTATGGAAGTGTTGAATCACTATATTGTACATCTGAAATTAATATAACATTGTATGTTCACTATACTGGAATTTAAAATAAAAGAAAATCAGATTAGGACTTTGAACATGGTAATGGTGAGACAGTTGCTCTAAAAAGAACCATCTGGTACCAGCGTGTGGTGTAGACTGATTCTCACTGCACTTTTCTCACGGTGCCCACAGACCCGTGTGTCTCTAGTGGATAAAATTGCCTGTGCTCTCTCCTCACAGCTCCCCCTGCCCCATCTGCGTATAAAAGCACCAGTAGAGAAAGGCAATAAGGAAGAATTTTATCTGACAGCATTCTTACCAAAACTTGGGTGTTCCCCTAAGGGAAAAAAAAATTTGAAATCCACTATTTTACACAAACGGAATATAGAAGAGATCAACTTGCAGATCAGACTAGCTATTAATTAACTTAAAAATAACTGAATAACTGCAAGCAGCTTGTGCTGGGATGAGATTTGGGGGGTTTCATCAGCTTTAAGGAAGACTATGAGCACCTCAGTCAGGGTGGGGTTCTGAAGCCCCACCTGCTCTACAAGGAAAACACTTTGAAGCACCCCAGTAAACCTATCTCCTGATCTCACTCCCTCTCCTCCACCCCCAGCTATTATGATGGGGGTCTATTAAACAGACAAACACAGGAGGAAGTAGAGGGGAGAATGTGTAATAAGATCATAAAAGCACAATTACTATGGATCATTGGCTAGGGCTTGGAAATACTTTCATTATGGTGAATTGCATCTATCAGTTCAAAGACATTTTAGAAGTAAACAAATGAGTTAGCAGTTTACAGCTTAGGATCCTCCAAGTGAGGGTTTATCCCACCACAAGTTATTTTCCAAAACCCTCCACCCCCAAGCCTATGCTATCCTGTTTGCTAATTCACAGACCAAATGTTGATAATACTTATATATACATTGAACAAACCCAAACGCTGCCAAACCATGTGAAGGGCAAATGACAGACCAAGGGTGCTTTCACATCGAATGCACAATGTATTGGTGGTCATCTCTCACTGTAGGGACAGTGGAACCAACAGCTGTAATGGCTCAACATGTAGGGCAGGAAGCTCCACAAAGTAGTTTCCTTTCTTTTTTTTTTTTTTTTTTTGAAAATGTATTTATAACTGTTTTGTAAATGGAGGCCCATACCTCAAAGAGGTGCATGTATAGTCGGAAAACATTTGAATTAGAAAGTAGGAGAACTATGATCTGCCCCCAGCTGTCTCCTAGTTTCTATGAGATGAGGTCTTCTGGATTCTCAGTTTCCTCATCTGTAAAACAAGTTAGATGAATCAGAATATCTCAGCATTCCTAGTATTTGATTGATGAGTTCATCTAAGACTCATGATATTTGCAAAGCACTTATTCTAAATTTAGTGGGGGCTTTTTGTTAAAGCTAGTATGTGGTCAAGATAGGGGATTTAGATTTGCCTAACATTTTATCCCCAACACATGCAAAAGGTGCTCTATTACCAATTGGTTTGGAAATCCTAGGTTGCACCAAGTTAGGCTGATTTCTTTTTGCAGGACTTCTCAGGGTGTATAATGTGTTGATAGAAATGGGGACTTCTTAAAAGATCTCTTCCTACCTAAAAAAGCAAGCAGCATGCCTTTGGCAGGATAGTTACCTTATGAGCAGAGGTACCAGTCTTCTCTTCGAACCCTAACAAATGAACCTGAAGAACAGAAATATTGATCACCTGTTTCCTTACCAAAAAAAAAAAAAAAAAAAAAAAAGATAATAATAGCTCTTCTGAAACTTCCCTGCTTTAAAATCCCAGGGAATCCCTCTGGACAAAGCCTCAAACAAAAAAATCTAGAAATGTACCTGCTCTCTGACATTTTGTTCTTGAGTTTGATCTCTGAGTTGAAAGAGAGAGAGGGAGGGAGGAAGGCTTATAGATGAGTGTGAGGAAAATTCATACCATAATGATAGTTTCTTGCTTCTGGTTATTGGCTAGCTAAATTTTGTATGGCAATATTTATGTAAACCATATAAATAGGAGCCAAAGCTATAATATTGAAGTATTTGGCATTAGACTGATTGGGTTGAAACCCAGCTTTCCCACTTACAAATTGTTACAATTCTGTGCAACGTAGTTCATCTCTCTGAATCACACTTTTCTTGTCTATAAAATGGGGGTAGTGATGGTAGCTACCCCCATAGAGCAACTGGTACTCTTATACAAGATGTATTTTTTAAAGATTTTATTTATTTATTTATGAGAGATAGAGAGACAGAGACACAACACAGGCAGAGGGAGAAGCAGGCTCTAGGCAGGGAGCCCGACGTGGGACTTGATCCTAGGTCTCCAGGATCAGGCCCTGGGCTGAAGGCGGCACTAAAGCACTGAGCCACCTGGGCTGCCCTCTTATACAAGATGTATTGAAATTTATTTACCATGTGAAAAGCATAGAAATAGTCAGCCTTTACGTTTAGAAATGGAGGCTCTGTTTGGATCCTGGAGTCCTGGGATCGAGTCCCACGTCAGGCTCCCTGCGTGGAACCTGCTTCTCCCTCTGCCTGTGTCTCTGCCTCTTTTTCTCTGTGTTTCTCATGAATAAATAAATAAAATATTTATTTTAAAAAAAGAAATGGAGGCTATGTTAACTGGTTTGTGCCTTAAATCCCTATACCCAGAAGCCTTATTATTCCAAGTCATTTCACTCAGTAGAAAAATAAATATGATCCAAATTTAGGGGTGAAAGACAAATTGCTAAGTGAAATTTATTGGTGTGGGATAGCTAATAAATGTTGATCTAAAATAATAAAGTAATTACCTAGCCCTGGTTTTTATCTTAAAACTCTTTACTATGTGAGCTTTCTCTCTTTCTCTGTGGAAAGTTACTAAATATACTACAGATTTGCATAACAATCTCTTCCTTTTAGTGAAGTACATGATATATAAACCTTAGCCTTACGGCCCATCTTCAATGCTAAAAATGAATATTAAATACATTCAGCATTAAAATGAATAAAACCTAAATCTTTTAGAAACAACTATTCATCCTGACCCCTCAAATTCTTCCAGATGAATTTTATACTAATTGTTTTAAGAAAACTCTTTCTCCTGGATTATATTTCAAATACTTAAAAATAAAATAGGTAAACTTTATTGTACATTATCACTTGAATAGACTAAATAATTTTGGTGCCTCCATAGACAATTGGCTTTCAAATGGAAGCACAGTGATTTATTTTTAAAAATAAAGAGAAATCATCAGCATTGAAATGATTAAAATAGATGTCTTATTTAGAATTATAAAAGCAGTTCATTTTTCATATGTCACATTTAAAGCCTGGTTATTATTTGTAAAAAAGTATTTCAGACTGATAATATGGGTTTGCTAACAAAAAAAGCCACCATGTAATAATATACAGTGATAAAAGATGGAGTGAAAAAACAAGCATAATATGTATTTTACTTTGTCTGTTTGCTTTAAAGAGAGAGCACATGCACAAGCAAGAGGGGCAGAGGGAGAGGGAGAGAGAATCTTTTTTTTTAATATTTATTTATTCATGAGAGAGAGAGGGAGAGAGAGAGAGAGGCAGAGACACAGGCAGAGGGAGAAGCAGGCTCCATGCAGGGAGCCCGACATGGGACTCGATCCCATGTCTCCAGGATCAGGCCCCGGGTTGAAGGCGGTGCTAAACTGCAGAGCCACTGGGGCTGCCGGGGATAGAGAATCTTAAGCAGACTCCATGCTGAGCACGGATCCTGACTTGGGGCTCCATCTCACAACCCTTAGATCATGACCTGGGCAGAAACCAAGAGTCAGATGGTTAACTGACTACACCACCCAGGCGCCCCTATTTTACTTTTTTAAAACCCATCTAAATGAAAATCATTTATTAAGACGAATGGGACCAGCTATGAAGTTAACAGGGCCACCTATTATGCTATAATAATCAGAAGTCACATGAAGAAGACACACACGAAAGTAAGTTCTCAAGCGAGCTGGAATCATTTTTAAAACTAGAGTTTCATATACAAGAATATTAAAAGTTTCCTCGATGTATATGGTTGAAAAAAATATTTCAGATTTTTAGTTCAGCATGGCAGACCAAACAAATGTATTGTCCTTCTTCCTCCAGTTCTACCAAAAAACATTTATTGAGCATCTACTATGTAACAAGCAGTTGAAGTGGAAGTACATATAACAAGGTGAATATGCTAGGGGTCCAACAGGATACTAGAATTTAAGGTAACTTCCCAAACTTGGAAAGCTGATAAATTAACTGATAAACCAAGGGTTTTCCTAGCCTATCTTAGGCCCAGGGAAATTTTATGGTAACAAATTTTCCCTGAGGAACAATAGAAAAAAATCCATATATGTCTATGATATAGACAAATGAAAAGATTTTGAAGGAAACAGGCCAGAATTTTATACCCAGCCCAGCCTCTTCTCTGTACCCTAGTCCTGTCTGATGGCCTGTCCCCACACCAGGGTATATTTCCTGCATCCCTAGCATTGCTGCTGTTGATATGAGGTGAATCCTGGGAATAAATCTTGATTTTTTTTTTCTTCTCCACTCTTATCTTGACCAACAGTGAACTCCACCTGTTTCACTTAAGTGATTCAATTGACTATTGTCCCTCTTTACTGCCAATGATGTTAGCAGAAGCCCCCTGGACCTGCCATCAGATCCATCTTCATTCACCCTATCCTACCTGCAACTTCTTCTCCACATTCCCAGTAATTTGTTCAGCAAATACTTGTTGAGTACCTACTATGTGTCAGGCACTCTTTCAGATGCTGGAGATAAATTGGTAAACAAAAGACATTAAAAAAATTTCTTGACCTCATAGAGCATATATTCTGGACTATGTGTAGGCTATGTGTAGGTGAGACACAATGGGACAAAGCAATGAACCTATAAGTAAGTAATAGAGTATGCTAGAAGATGGTCAGTGCTATAGGAGAAAACCAAATATGCAAAGTAGAGTAAGGGACTCTGGATTGCTGGGGCAGTTGCAAATTTAATTAGAGTGATCAGGAGAAGCCTCTTTGAGAAGGTAAGATTTGAGCAAAAGGGAGTCAGTTGCATTCTTGTCTATTTGGTGGAAGAGCAGTCCTGACAAAGGAAGTTTCAGGTCAAAGTTCCCATGGTGGGAATATGCCTGTGTGTTCCAGGAGGCCAAGACAACTGAGCCAGCAGTAAGACAAGTGGTAGTCACAGTGGATGAAGCTGAAGATCTCAAGTTTCTGCAAGGGAAATGGGAAACCACTGCATGGTTTTGAGCAAAAGTTCTGAGATATAGATAGATAGATAGATAGATAGATAGATAGATAGATAGATAGATAGATATAACATATTATATATATTTATATATATAGCTGAGATAATATTTAAGATTTATCCATTTATGACTGAGACATCCAGGCACGCCCTGACTTATATTGTAAAAGAGCTCAGGCAGCTGGGGTGATGATAGGATGTAGAAGGCAGGAGTGAAACCAGGGCACCAGGCAGGAGCTGATGGCAGCAATCCAGGCTGGAGATGGTGGTGGCTCAGAACAAGAAATGTGGCCATAAGAGAGGGCAAAGTGGTCAGATTCTAGAAATATTTTGAAGGAAAGGTCCACAAGATTCTAGGTAGATTGGACATGAGGTGTGAGAGGAAGAGACAGTCAAGGATGTCTCCAAGGTCATTCTCAGAAGGATGGAGTTGCCTTCAGCAAAAGAGGTTTGGGTGGGGGCCAGAAGGAGTTTGGCTCCGGACATGTTGCATCACACTGCAGTGAGTCTTCTTTACAGAAGCTCTTCTCATCATGCCTGGTTCATCTCCCTGGCCATATAAAGATGGAATTCCTCAAAGCGACCCTCCATTGGATCCCTACCACCTCTATTGCCTCATATTTGTACTAGATTTCTCTTTAGCTCATTCTTCCAGCCACTCTGATCTCTCTTCAGCTCCTTGAACACGGATGGTCTTTCCAGTCTCCAACATAAGCTGATTCCCCTGCCTGGAGTGCCCAGCCACCCTCCACTCATGCTGTTCCCCCTCTTCATCCCAGTTAAATCCTGTTCAAGCTTCAGAGCTCAGCTTAAGCTTTGCTACTTTAAGGAAATCTTCAGGTCTCTCCCTATGCCATGTCCTAATGCACTACATTTGTTTCCTGTAATTACGTAATTGTATGATTATTTGATTCATGGCCTTCCCACTAGACTGTACGCTCCCAGGGGGCTGGATTCACATCTGTTTTGCTCACCATTATACCTCCAGTGCCTCACACAATATCTGGCATATAGTAAGTATTTAGTAAATGTCTGTTGAATGAATGAATGATGGCTTATTACCCACCTCAAAGAAAATATCAGCTTATACATTTACGCTCTTGCAGAGTCTTTGTATAATTATAGCATAAGGAATACTGAACTAGAAAAAAAAACACAAAGGAAATAACACATTATCATTTATAATCATCCAGAGTTCAATATGCTCATTCAGGAATCCAAGCCACGGCAGATCCCTTTCCTATAACAGATGGCCTTGCTCACCAGATTTCTGGTTCCCCTCAGATTTACATTGTCCATCCCTTTGAAGACAGGCTGTCATGTGACTTGCTTTGGCTATTTCAATGTGAGGAAAAGTGATAGGTGTCAATTCGAAGCAGAGGCATTTGAAAGCTGGCAGGCAACCCTCCAGTTCCACCCACCTGTATTAGTTTCCAGTGGCTGCCAGAAGAATGTATCACAACTCAGTGGCTTAAAACAACAAAAACCTATTCTGTCACAGTTGGGGAGGCTAACAGTCCAACATCAAGATGTCAACAAGGCCATGCTTCCTCAGAAGTCTCTAGGGAGGAATCTTTCTTTTGACTCTTCCAGGGTTGGGGGGCTGGGGGCAATTCGTGGCATTCCTTGCCTTGTAGATGCATCATCACTGCAATCTCTGCCCGTCTTCACATGGCTGTCTTCCTGTGTGTCTCCTCGGTGTCTCTGCGTCAAGATCTCCCTTCTCCATTCTCTTATAAGGATACCATTCACTAGATTTGGAGCCCACCCTAGTCCAGGATGGCCTCATCTTAAATTGATTACCTCTGCAAAGACCCTACTTAGAAACAAGGCCACACTGACAGGTACGGAGGGTGGGAATGTGAACACAGCTTTTGGCAGGGACACAGTGGAACCATTCTATTCATGAAGCACATGTTGAGGTGGAGCCTTCATCAGCCCGGTTCCCTGGGTCATGCAGTGAGACAGGTTTGTGTCTCCCAGTTCACCTCGGTCAGTTCCATGTCCCCTGAGTTAGAGTGGTGGGCTGAATCACCCGCACCGGGCCAAGTATTTATCCCTACGGCTGTTTGGTGAGTACATTGCACTGATTCATACAAATTAAATGTGTCTGTGCTGTCTTTTTCTTGTGACCGGTCTCCAGACTGTGTTCCATATGATATATTCCTGTTGATCATTAATTATGCCTATCATTATGCTATGTGCCAAGAGGAATGTGTGGGAAATTAGACACAAGGAGCCCAATTATAAGGTTTATATAATCTAATCTGGTGGACAGAACAGAAGAAACTATCAGTGTTGGCATTTGAAACTATCACAAGGACACCAAATAATATCATGGAATAAGAGATCATACTAACAGGACTTCTGGTTTGTTCTAAGTACTATGGTAAGCAATTTACAAGTATTATACTCTTTCAACCCCATGGAGGTGTATCCCATTGGATGATGTTTTATAACTATTTTACA
The DNA here is from genome assembly GCF_011100685.1 of Canis lupus familiaris. Lineage (NCBI taxonomy): Eukaryota > Metazoa > Chordata > Mammalia > Carnivora > Canidae > Canis > Canis lupus. The sequence goes on from NC_049241.1 coordinate 20,380,195, forward strand.
GGTGAGGAAACAAGCTTAGAAGTCTCAAGCAGCTTGCCCGATGGTCATTCAGGATTCCAGTGCAGGTTGGTCTGATTCACAAATTTGGGGTCCTATGGACTTTACTGCCCATTTAATTCAGCTCAGCCTTGATAGCCTGCTAGTATATGGTAGTCGACACTCTGAGCTACACCAAGTTTGGTTCTCCTTATGCAGTTAACCCTGGGCTGATTGATGGTTCGATCTCAGTTTTAAGTTGGCCTTCCCACCTGATTTTTATGAAGTAATCCAAACTCAACCTCCATCTTTCTCTAACTTTTTAATTTTAATTCTCTAAGCTGGCAACAGATACAATGATTTGTTATATCGGGGCCTTCATTTCTCCTCTAAAGCATTAAAAACAATTAAAAGAAACAAAACGATCAAAGGAAATGACATGAAACCAAACCAACCCTATTTTTAAGTGTTTCCAACCTTGTTTCAAAACAGCCTTATGAGGATTGTTTTCCCAACAGCCATGTATGAAGCCGTCCACTTTTGAAATCTGATTTTCCTATGTAGACATATCCTGTTTTCTATGCTTGGAGAAGCAGGGAATACCCAAGCTGGCATTCAATCGCAGCAAATATGAAATAGACCATTTTAAAAAAATTGTAGGAATGTTAAAATCCATGTTGACTGGTTTTTACATTTACCCGGCAGCATTCCCATGCTAGCGTTGGCATAGAAACTGGAAAAGGAAACTTTCCACCAATCTGTCACTTGCTACTGTTTCCACTTACTTTGCTGTAAGTCCAATTTTAACAAATTTCTTTTAAGTTAAAAAAGTTTACTTTTTTTTTCCTGTTTCAGGATGTTTCCCCAAACATAAAAACACGAGCAAAAAGAAAGATTTTAAAACTCAGTCAAAAATTTGGTTTTCCAAATATTCAGCTGTTTAAAATTCAGATAATTGCCTTGCTTTTTTTTTTTTTTTCTTTTTCCACATTTAGTCTGAATGCTTTGGCATGGGGAACCCCGCAGTCTGAAAGTAACTTTGTCCCGACTCTCCTCACTGCATTTATTAAAGAGACCAAAAGAGGCATCTGCTTTTCAACAGTTTGTGGTCCGAAGGCCACCAGGGAAAGCCAGAGAGGTTCTGACGATTCAGGAACAAATTCGGGTTTCCCCAAAACTTCGATGCAAGCAAGGTTGGCAGCGGTCACAGCTAGGTATTCCTGAGATCGTTTTCATTGGAGAGAAACAGGCTGGGATTCTCGGAACCAGGCTTGGGTCAGGGAGGGAGGGAGGGAGGGCAAATCTGCCACTCGTCCTCTCGTGCGTAGCCTAGAACCCAGTAGGCACTCAAGTCATGCCTCACGTGAACGAATGAATCCCAGTGATGCTGTCTGGCATCTCCCAAGACTGAAGGGTGATCTTCCCGGGGCTGGAGCGTGAAACAAGAGGGAGCTGCCTACCTGGGGCTCAAGGGGCCTCAGCCTGGCACCCCAAGCCAGGCGTCCTCATTTCCCTTTGGCACCATCCTGAAGTGCTCTGGAGCTGGCGCGATGTTCCAGAAGGGAGGAAATGCATGTGAGGAGGATCAGGGAGGAGAGCAGATGTGAGCATAAAGGGAAAGCATTAGAAATGAAAGAAAAGAACTTGGACTCCCACAGCTGGAAGGACAAACCTCACAATGTCGTCAGGGATGTGGGATTAGGGGTGATTCCGCCTGCCCTTTGTTCTTGTTTTCCCCCCTCCTGTCTTCCACGTTTCCCGGTTTATTTGTTTGATGCGTGCCTTTTCTGCTCGGTTATTGGACCACGAGGCCAGACCCCCCTCCCCCCAGGTGGCCGGTACCTGGCACGCAGCGGGCGCCCCAATGCAGGCGGCCCGAGGCTCCCGTGCCTCCCGTGCCTCCCGCGCCGGCTCCCCGGGGGGCGTCTAAGCGCCTGGCACGTAGTAGGCGCTCCCTAAACATCTGCGCAGCAAATGAGCTGCAAGTTTTCGGCGCCGAGCACGTGGAGCCCTGGCAAGCAGGAGCAGGACACGGCACGAGCGCGTCTCCCTGCGACCACAAAGCGGCTGCGGCGCGTGCTGGAGGCGGAGGCGAGGGGCGGGCGGCTGCAGACGAGGCGCGGGCCGGGAGCGGGGCGCCCCGTGGGGGGCGCTGCCTGCGTGGCGCCCGGGGCGGGGGCGCGGGCGCGGGCGGGGGCGCGGGGAGCCGCGCGCGGCACGTGCTCGTCCCGGGGCCGCCGGGCCGGGCCGGCCGGGGTGGGCGCGCGTGTGCGTGTGTGCGCGCGTGTGTGTGTGTGAGTGTGCCCCCCGCGCGTGCTGCCGGGCGGGCGCCGGCGTGAGTCACGGCGGGGCTCGCCTTTATAACGGCCCGGAGGCTCGCGCCAGCCGCCCGCCAGCCGCCCGCCAGTCCGCCCGCCGCGCGCCGCGCTCCAGCGAGCGCGCCCCGGCCCCGCGCCCCGCGCCCCCAACCGCCCCGCAACCGCCGCGCCGTCCCGAGGGCGCCATGAGGGGCCCGCGCTGCGCCCCGCTGCTCCTGCTGCTGCTGCTGCCGCCGCTGCTGCTCACGCCCCCCGCCGGGGACGCCGCCGTCATCACAGGGGTAAGCGGCCCCGGGCGCACCTGTCCGCCGCCGCCGCCGGGGAGGCGCGCCCGCGCTGCGCCCCTGGGGCTCGGGGAGGGCAGCGGCTCGGGGAGCGGCGCCCCCGGGCGGGGACGCCCGCCCCAGGCGCCCCGTGGGGCTCGGGGAGAGGTGCCGGGACCCGAGGGCGGCGCACGGCCCGCCGCCCTGGGCGCACCGTGGAAGAGACGGTGACCCGCGTGCCAGCCGCCGTCCCCCGCTCGCGCCCCTCTTAACCCGCCGCCAGCTCCCTCCGCGAGCCCGGTCTGCGTTTGTGTTAGCGCTGCAGGAAGTTCGCGTTCACATCTCCTCCGGCACTTCTTGGAGACTTCCAGCCTTGAACCTTAAGATTTGGGGAGGCCCTGCCTGACGCGCGCAGCGGCCAGAGAACCCCCCCCCCCCACACACACACACCCCAATCCTGAGACTTTAATCCTCTGCTCAAGGACCTTACCCCCCCCCTTGCACCCTCCACGGAAAACCCCTTGAAATAACTTGCTCTGAGGCCCTGTGTGCGCTTGGAAAAGCAATGGGGGTGCTTCCTTTTGGTTTCCACGGCTTTTTGCTTGCTTCTTTTTTTTTTTTTTTCTTTCTTTCTCTCTCTTTTTTTTTTTTTTTTTTTTTTTCTTTAGCGTCTTGAGGTTTTCCTCGTAAAAGTTTTTTTTTCCATTTGCAATTCCCTGATAAAGCACCTCCAGAGCTCGGGCATAATTATGGAGTTAGGTTACAATGTTGATGTTTGTTTCAACTTAGAGAAGTTGTCCTCCTCATTTTCGGAAGTGGGAACTGACTCAGTCCTCTCCTACTCCCACCAACAGTCCTGTGTGTGTGGACCTGCAGGACGAGTTTAGAGTACAAAATTTAAAACTCTGGTCGACATCCACAGTGCAAAATCGCTTACCATTGCCCGGCTCCTCGACTGCTTTACTCTTTTATCTTTTTTTCTTTTTTTTAAGTCTGAAATTTTTTTACACCTCCATTACATTATTTCAGTTATCCATGTGCGCATTATGGGATTTAAATAAAACCTCTCTGTTTGAACTGGTAATAGATAATGAAATAGTTAAATGTGAGGGAAGTCGGCCCTTGTCTTGAGAAAATAAAGCTCCGTAGTCTCCAAGTTAGTTAATAGGTCCATAGCATCTTGAAAGCCCTTGTACAATAACAGTATTTGGTTATATCCTATAGGTATAATAAACATTGTGGTACTTATTAAAATACAGATTTTTTAAAAGTGTATTTGAATAGCTTTGTCAGTGTGGTTGGAAAAAAGAAAAGTTTTTACAGGTCTTTCTAATATATGTGTTGGAACATGATTGGGCTTTTCCCCCCTCTTCCCCTGCTGGCTCATTTTAAATTTCTCCTAATCCTCTGAGCCCAGAATTCCTTTGCAATATAAGTATCTTTTTGTTCCATTCACAGGACAACACTATTTGAATAGGTCTGCAATGGGTTAAGGATGAAGGGCGTTAGGAAACAGCAGTCTAATTAAAATTATATAAACCCATGCATTTCTTTGTAAATATTTCCAAGAAGTGAAGCTTTCTGTTACAGAAGTGAAATTTTATCACATTGGTTGTTTGTCTGTTAGAGACATTCAGGGTGAACTTACATGGGATGTTTTTGTTGTTGTTGTTGTTTTAACTCAATGTTACAAAAAGAGAATTTTTTAAAATTTCTCTAAGCAACGTGGCAATAAAGAAATGTAGTTATGTCTTCATGACAGGAACCATCTGGAGCCAAATGAAAAACTTAGTAACTTATAGTCTTCAGGATGTTAAACATCCAAGTTGATTGATTGAATTTTTGAAAGATTTTGGCTGGATTTTGATTGTCTTATAAAAAGAGTTAGTGGAGCTTCAGAATTCCAGATCTTGAGCATCTGTTGACAGAAAATACTGCCTGAAACCTCCACCTTAAATATTTACATTTTTTGGTAGTAGGTGTAGTTATTTTGATGTTGATTTATATTCCGCATAGATTTGTTAAAATGGAAAAGATCATGTACTGAACCTCTCATTTATGGAATGTAATGGCCACGTATACATGATTTCTGGCGTACAGATAAAAATTGGAAAATGGAAATGTTTGGATGTTTTCCTGTGTATGTCCTAAGACCCCAAGGTGAAAATTGTTGCTTTTGTCCATATAGTTTTAAAGAGGCTGAGAAAAAAATTCTAATGAAGGAAATAAGCCAACTCTAAAGTAGGATGTTAGTAATTTTTAACAAAAAATAGTGAATAAGGGTATGCCCATATATTTATATTTTGAGAACTTGTGGCTGGCCCCAAAACTTTGAAGGAGAAGAACCTTGAAGGAGCGTTTCAGTTGTTTCCAATAAATGTAAAAAATTTAAATTTTTATCTAAACTATAGACTTTTTAGTTTCTTACTTATATAGTACAGGGTGTTTTTGCCTTATTGCTAGCAAAACATTATTACACACTACTTAAGCAAAGCATCCTATTTTTTGTTAGCTCTAGGAAGGAACAATTGTTTTTCAGATCTATTTTCATGCAAATAAATTTAGACTGTGTTATTTATTTCTACTTAGAGTATGAAAATTCCTCCATAGTTGATTCTTTAATTATTTATATTTACAATTTTTATATTGGGAACAGATGCCTTCGGTAATCATTGACGAAAATTGCATCTGCCATTTGCATTTCTAAATCTGATTAATCTTAAGTGTTCAACTGACTTTGTAATATACACATATGTACACTCTGAGCCAATAATTTCCTTTTTTGCATGTTACCTGAAAAAAAGTAACATAAGACAAAAGTCTTGGTTTGTCCATTCCCAACCTATGAAATTTCTTTCTTTAAAGAGGAAATGTGAAAATCAAGCCAGTGGTGTGAGAAACATCAAGTCTCATGAACCAAAATGCAAATATTTGAAAGGGAAAATGAGCACTTTTAAAATTTACATCAGTGCCTTTATGGGTCTGGAGCATTTCATGCCAGATTTAGAGACCATTTAAATCCCTTCTTAAATTTGGGCCCAATGTATTCTGCAGTTAATAGTCATAAAATCTCATGATTCAATTTATGTAGTTCCTAATGGCCATGTATGGTATAAGTCTAACGCAGACTCGTTTTTCAAATTCAAAGCCAATTCAGCCACAAAACACTAGAAAAATAGAGGTGATTTTCTGTGTGTGTTTATTTAAGATTTTCATAATGTGTAGGCCATTCTTCAGGCCATTTTTTATAAAACTAGGAAAATCTCTTCTCATCAGATTTTATGGTAAATATGTGCAAGCAAATGAAGATTACAGTTTTTTTTATATGTGTCTGATTATTAAAATCCTAGTGGTTGGTGATTTAAAGAGCATTTTTACTGCTAATTTTAGATTTCCTTAGCTTGAGTCTTCCCCACCATCTATATTTATCTGTTTGTTTGTTACATTTCAGGCCTGCGACAAGGACCCCCAGTGTGGTGGAGGCATGTGCTGTGCTGTTAGTATCTGGGTTAAGAGCATAAGGATTTGCACACCTATGGGCAAAGTGGGAGACAGCTGCCATCCGCTGACTCGTAAAGTTAGTATATATATTTGGATTTATGGTGGTTCTCGTATGTTGCAGTAACTCAGTAACTCAACTCCCAACAAGGCCTGTCTGACATGAAACCCAGGGTAATGTGCTTGAAATTATAAGTTAGAGAAGATGACAATGGAAAACCCCTCCTCTCCCCCTCCCCTCCTATTTTAAAGAACTGGATCCTCTATCATCCTTACTCTAGTGAATCATTTTTCATGTCATTACTCTCATGACAAGAGAAACATTTCATAATGATAATTTCAAATGCATGAATTTGCCTAAAATTATTTAGGACAGAAAAATGTATGCTGCTTTGCAGAAATCAGAGTACAGAAGTTCTGGAAAAGCCTTTTGATATCAGACCTACTGATAAGGCAAAAAGTAAATAACTTTGTGTTTTGTTTCTTGCAGAAAATCATCAATGGTACAGTTATCCTTGTATCTTTAAAGGTCCTTTATTTTCACTCTGTCTACTCAGTACACTGTTCATAATCCTAGAGGTTAAAGACATTTAAGTTTTCAGTTTATTCTGTATCCTAAAGACCTAAACAACACTTTTGAACAGTTTTGGTGGTAAGTGGCATGACCGTATATCGGCAGGATTGGATGGCACTTTCCAGGTTGTGTTGCAGACGCTCCTGTCTCCAAGAGCCAATCAGTGACATTACTTCAGGAAGCGGAATGGGGATGGGTTAGGGACAGGAGGGAGCAGAAAAGTGTGTGGAGCCTCAAGAGTCTTGGCCCTTCTGAATCAAAACTTGAAAGAGTGGGATGTCAGTAAGATCCCCCAGAGAGGCCAGGTAGCAAGCAATACCTTGCTCCCCTAGCGCCATCTCCTGGTTTCACCCAGTAGCAAAGTGAAGTCCGGGCCAGCAGAGGCCTTGTCCCAGGCCAGGTGGCTTGACTGGAGGCAGAACTCAGTCTCTCTGCCACTTTTTCTCTAGGCCACCGTTGTATACTCCTGTTTTGAAATAGATAGAAGGCTTTCAAAGCAAACTGGACGTACCTTCTACCTTTTTTTTTTTTTTTTTTTTTTTTTTACCCCACCTGTGGTTTAGGGTTGAAAGCAGCAGTAGAGCCCCTCATCTTCCCTATGCTGGACAATTGCAGATAACAGTTACTATTTTGACTTTCTTAGAGTGAAGGTAATGAAAGAAATTGGTGTATGTTTAGCTCTGTGAGCTGTAATAGGGACTCCACTTGTTTGAGTCTCTCTGAAGACAGAGCTTGTCTCTCCTGTGGTTTCCTTGAGAAATACTTCCTGTTCCGTTTAGACCATTGGTCCCCATGGCTTCAGTGTCATAAAACATGACATGCACCTTTTATTCTTAGCCACTTGAAGACAGAAAAGGTTGTAAACGGTTAGTTGTCTGTCTCAATGCCAAACTCCCAGGGAGGAGATGACACCAGCCCAGCCACCTTTGGCATTGATGTCAGTTTTGTCATCACCCTTATCGAGTGTGTCTCAACTTTTGTACATTTGAGCCACTGTCATTGCAAGGTTTGCTCTTAATCTTTTCCTTTAAGAATGTTTTTGTTTTTGTCCAGTCTTACCATACCCTTACACCCCCTGCATACCAGAATCATGCAGCCTGTTTGCTAAAACAAGCAAAGAGCAACACATTCTATGCAAGTGTTCTTTGTAATTGTGGCAAAGCCCAGTTGCCACTGGTTGAAGGCTCTGATGCACCAGACACTCTGTATGAAATGTTGTATATGCATTTCATATTTAACACAACAAGCCCGTGAAACGCATTTGTTTCCAGCATGTTCTGCATACAAACACACTAAGCCTTAGAGGGACTCGGTATCTGGCTGAGGTCACGAGGTGAGAGGTCTCAGAGCAGCACTGGACTTTTCATTTCTGTCTGATGCTCCATTGGTTGTGCGGTCTTGATCACCATACCCTTGTGCCACCTTGAAAGTGGTTTCATCTGAGCACTTTGGACTCCAGTTAACCAAAACTGGGTTGTGTAGGATAAGATAATGGTCCTCCAGGGGAATTTGTCACGACCTGTATTTCTGATGAGTTTTCCGAATCCGAGGGATTTTAATAAGAGAACCCAGTTCTGTTTCCCTGGGTGCCTGGACAGCTTCCAGTTCAGGTGTAGTGCAAGGTTATTTCTGAGAGTAAACAAAATCATTTTTCTCCCAGAAATCCAGATACATCTCTACAGCTTCGTTTTTAATCACAGTTTGAGTAATGAAGTCTTTAATAACAAATTATGCTTTTCATAGCAGAATTAAGTGATAAAAGAGCGAAAGGACTAAAAATAAAATAAAGGTTTTATGTCAGATCTTGACTCTTCCCCCATTCAGTTGCCCACTTGAAAAGTGTTACTAGAACTCATGCTTTACAGCTTTTCCTACTGGATACTTTTCTGTCTTGAAAATACATTTTCATATGTCATTTCTATTTTTAAAGTAGGTCCTGGAGTTGTTACTTATTCTAGGTGATATTAATTTATCCTGGTAAAAATCTAGTTACTTTCAGATCTTCTCTCCACTATATTCTATTCAAAACAACTTGAGAAGAATATTTTTTGCAAATATATCCTGGTGAATGTAATACACAGTGTTCAACTTCAAATTACAGTTTTAATGGCTCATTAGTATGTGGCAAAAGTATACACGCTGCATAGAAAATTTTCTTTTAATGTGATGTGATCATTCCTTTCTATTTTCTTCCTTTTTTTTGGTAAAGGGATTAACTGGTTGTGGTCACAGAGATTGGTGTTTTAAAAACACAAGACGGTTAATAAGTGGGGATTACACCTGTTTAAATTTTAAACTTTCCGTTCTGGCTCGGCTTAGACATTAGCCACAAATGTCTGTTTATTTTGATAAAGCGAGTAGTATTTGATGAATGAAATTGTGAACTTCAAGTAGGAATTGATAGTCACAGAATTCAGTCTACTATTTTATTTCAGATACATCAACTAATGTGTGGAGTTTATAGTAACTGCTAGGCTATAATTTTATAATTGTACAATTTTTAACTTTATATTTGATAATTGAAAAATAGAATGAAATATCAGTTCACCTAAGAAGAATAGTAAGTTTTCCAAACACACTTTTAGTCATAAGTTTTAACATGTATTCATTCTTAGCAATTTTTAAAGTTAGGGATGAATTATTGAATCATATGTCTACAAGGAATATTTTGCAATTTAAAAAAACAACACTATTTTGGGGTGCCAGGGTGGTTCATTTGGTTAAGTGTCTGCCTTTGGCTCTGGTCATGATCCCAGGGTCCTGGGATGGACTCCCACAGCGGGCACTCTGCTAAACAGGAAGCCTGCTTCTCCCTCTTCCTCTGCCTGCCACTCTGCCTGCTTGTACTCGCTTGCTCTCTCTCTGTTAAATAAATAAATATTTTTTAAAACCCCCCACTATTTTAGTATTTTTATTAATACCTAAACTTTTCAGAGTTTAAAAGATTGGCTATCTCCATCCCATTCTGATTACTGCTTGGCTTTGAAAGTTTATGTGATTAATACTTTCATTTTTATTACTTATCATTTTATAAATTATTCAATTTAAATGACTGTTTCCTCCCCCAAAATTGTTTTTGCTTCACTTTTTATGTTAACATTTTTAGTACCCGTTTTGCCTTTTGTTTTCTGGTAGTTTTTTTTTTTTTTTTTTTTTTTTTTTTTTTTTTTAGCTACACTTTAAAATTTGACCAATACATTTTCCTTTTCTGAAAAAAAAAATTTTTAAATTAAAACCTGGGGCTTGTCTGTCTTTTTTTTAAAAAAAGGAAGATTTAAAATTTATTAGTTTCTGTTTCAGAACTAACCTATGATGAAACATTGTAAACGTACTTTCAGGATAGAGTTTACCTTTAAAAAATATTTAAAAATATATAAAATATATAAAAATATATTTAACTAAAATGTAACTACAGAATTTAGTGGAAGATGGGTGGATGAAAGCTTAATACATTAATTTCCTCATCTTTCCTATCACAGATGTCAGGAGCCACTATCTACATTTTCTCTCTCTGGGCAGCATCATTGGTGTGAATACAAGTTCATTGTCAGACTCAGAGGAGGTAGATATACAGAGTTTCTCAGCCTGGGCACTGTTGACAGGATGGGCCCGATAGCTCTTTGTTGTTGGGACCACTCAATGCATCATAGGATCTTTAGCAGCTTCCCTGGCTTCTATCCACTAGATGCCAGTAGTCTCCCTCTCTCAGTTGTGACAACCAAATATGTCTCCAGACTGTGACATTTCCCCTGTGACAGTTGGGGAGATGGACGTTGCACTGCTTGAGCACCACTGGCCTAACACTACATTTACCTAGCCCCACAGGACACAGTGTAAGAGATACAGCAGCATCATTGCATTGTGAGCTCACAACTTCGCTTGCCCTCTCTTCCACATGGGGTACTTGTGGTTGCCCCAAATGAGAGCCCGAGTGTGTGTGGGGTAGGGTGTGGGGGGTAGGTCCCCTTGACTCACAGGAGCTACCATCCTTACTTCTTGCAAGTATTTGCCCAGGCTTGCATGCCAACAGCTTCCGCAGCCCAGATGAAGTTCCACACAACCCACGAGCCTGACTCCCCTATTCCTTCCTTTCTGTTATTCTTTCCAAGGACACAGTGAGATGGGAGATGAGATCTCATGTTAACCCTCTACTCACAAGGAGATAAATCCTTGCATTGTTTTGGGTTACATGGATATATACTTTGAAAGAATTTGAAGAGACCTCTTAAGACTTGACCAAATTAAAGTATGTTGACAATCTTCCTAATTACTAAAGCTGGAAACTTGTGGGAATGGGACAGGTACTGTGAGACTTTTAGTTTCTATTTTATGTGCTATTACACTATCTGAAATTTTTTGAACTGTGTAACTTTATTGACAAAAGTTATAACAAAACTGGCTTCATTAAAAATTGCACATTGTTTTGATGAAGTAAAATTGGTGTCTAAATTATATAAGTTTCAGGTATACAACCTGAATCAATCACAGTCACAACATTGTGCTTTGACGTCTGTCTGAAGTACAAAATGATCCTCATCCATCACTATTCAAGTTGACTCCCTTCACCCATTTTGCCTACCCCAAACCTCCGTCCCACAGTAGACCCGTGCGTGCTCTTCATGTGACACAACCAGGGTTTCCTCCATCAATCCTTTGTTATATTTTTTTCTTTAAAATTGACTGTTTTGAGAGAAGTCACAAACAATACTTTGCTTTGTTTCTGTGCTATTTTCCCTTTAAAAGTGCTGCAAATGGATCACATTGGATTGAGTTTATTCTAAAATAAACCCTCAGGTTGGGACTGAATGGTTAGCTCCTGGGCCATATTTATTTGTGCCTTTGAATATGCACCTTCTGTATGCTTTTTCATGTACCTGTGACTATAAGACACCTCTTAAGTTTGTCACACAAAATGTGTAGAGCTAGTGAGCAGGCCAGTGGAGGAGTTCCCAAGCATCTACTAAGTGTATAACGTCAGAAATGATGTTCTTTGTCATTAGCTCACAGATGGAAGGGGAAGGAGGAAAACCACTATGTGCAGGTGCAGATAACAGGACCTGGGAAGGCTACCCCTCTGCCTTTGGGCAGCGCACAGTCTTGGGGTTGGGGGCGTTGGAAGGATACCAGCTTTTAACTTGTATTTGCTTAAGTGCCTCCTGTGTACCAGGCTAAGTATCATGTGTTTACAAATAAGATGTCCTTTCTTCAAAGAGCTTGGCATTGGAGGGAATGGTGGTGTTTGAGAAAAGAGCAAAATCTGGAAGAAAGCGGGACTGCGTTTGATTGTAATATGTTCCCTTTTAGCTGGGTGACTGCAGTTAGCCGAGTAATTTCACCTCAAGAGGAAGCCACTTAGCTTGTGTCAAAACAAGGCAAAAATCTGGCACACAGGTTGGGTGTGACATTGACATGCAGTGCCTTATGAAGCCTGGGCATTGCAGGCTGCCACCATTATTTTTCTTTGCTCCTGTTTTCAAGGCACTGGGAGCCCACATGAAGGCCAGAGGCCTGGCCATGGTGTCTTGATGCACACAAATCACAGGACTGCAAGCTCCATGGGGGTGCCTATTCAGAGCTTAAACTATCTTACTGGTTATCTGTCTTCCATCATTAAAATTTACACCCCATGAGGGGCTGAGGCCTTTCCTGTTTTGTTCATCACTCTATCTGTAGCATCTCAACTATGGAGTGCTGTGTCAGTGGCACTCAGTATATATTAGCTGAATGGGTGAATAAAAGAAACATGCTTGGTGTTGTCCATGTGTAATGGTTTGACATGTTCATTATAGTTACATTTCACTTATCTCAGGCTTCTTTACCTTGGGTGTTGCTGTTGTATTTGTTTTTCTCAACGTTGGCACCGTTGGCACTTTGGGCCAGAGAGTCTCATTGTTGAGGTGCTGTCCTGTGCATTGGAGGCTGTCCAGCAGCATCCCTGGCCTCTACCCACTACTAACACTCCCTCCCCCAAGTTGTGACAATCAAAAACGTCTCTGGATATTGCCAGATGTCCCCTTGGGGACAGAAGCACCCTCATCTGAGAACCACATGCCCACATAGTGACATATGTGACAAAATGAGGCTCTCCACGTCTCAGGGCTAGAATAGATCATAAAGGTCAGGGATTATAACTTCTCGTACTGTCCACTTGTAATTGTCTGAGCCAGCGCAGCCAGGTCCACGTCCTCTGACAATAGTCTCAGTGCCAACAAATGAGCTAGCCATCCATGTGCCCTTTGACACACACAGTGGCAGAACCATTCTGAGCACAAGCCTGCATGGAGCTGACGGCCTGCATGGAGCTGTGGCACCCGCGTGTAGGCACTGTCATTACAGCCTTGAAAATAAGGCCCTTGCCAAACGGCAGAGGAACCCGAGGTGGCTCTGCCTCTTCACCACCTGCCTGTCAATGTCTGCCTGTTGCTTCCCTTTCTTCCTTTTGTATTTATTGATCTCAATCATTTCCCTGGCCCTTCCAGAACCATTTTGGAACTGGAAGGCAGGAAAGAAGAAAGAGGAAGAGAAAAAAAAGGAAAGAGGAGGTAAGAAGAACATGAGCATGGTACCAACCCAAAGATGATGCCCAGCACAATCAGCCCTGACCATTTCTGGACTACTGTACAGTTGGGTCTGTCCTATTAGTTCAACCCCAAAGTAAAGTTAGAATGGTTCTGTCACTGTCTGCAGACAACATTTTTTTTTAATGTACAGAGAAATCATTTAGAAGGCATCTGGAAGATGCATCTCAGACATTCTCATTAGGACAGGGATAATTGGCATGGGGTGGCCTTTTTGGGTGGAGTAGAATAGGAAATACACTAGAACGATAGTGAATAAAGCATCTGAGTTGAGAAACAGGATGCATTTTTCTGCCATGTGGAAACTGTAGAAGGATCTCTGAGGCATGAGTCTCTAAGTAGCTTGCCTCTCTCACATTACTGTGGGCCAGTGTAATTTACCATCCCATTTCAGTGACAATCTGTCACCTCCAGGGCTGGGGTTAAACTTTCTCCCTATACTTGCAAAGGGGATTCTCAAGAGGGCGCCGGTGGGGGCGGAGGGGGGGGGGTATTGGAGAGAGAATGAATTTTGTTCTTTGCCTCTGGAAAGTATATGTACTTTGCGGAACTCCACTGCCCATGAGACAGAGGACGACCATGCCAGTTTCTGGTTGACCATCCTCAACCCAGCTTCATTGGTGGCATGGGCAAGACTCAGAAATACCACTTGGATGACTCTTGGAATGAAGCCACCCGTTCTCTACTGGCTTCTCCCTAGGTCAGGGTTTGGTTTGTTCCTTTTCCATGACTCCAGCTTGACTTCTTCCTTAATTTCCCTTTTGTTTCTTCCCTACCCACGCTTCCCAGAATTTTGACCCCCCTCTGCCAATCTGTGTGCAAACATGTGTTTGTATATTGCTCATTGTCCGTGACTTCATATTTACTCATTATATCAATGTGGTCATCCCCTTAATGTCCGTGACTTCATATTTACTCATTATATCAATGTGGTCATCCCCTTAATGTCATGCCCTCCTTAAGGAGCTTCATTAGTAGGATGCTAGAGAAAGAATTGAAATGAAGAAGTAAAAGGCAGTATAGCTTGGTGGTTAAAAGCTTGGTCTCTCTGGTCCAGCTGCCAGCCAAGCTCCAAGTTCTGAGTTGGGACCTTGGGCAAATTACTAATCTCTCTGTGTCTCAATCTCTCACTTGGAAAATGGGCATAATTCAAGCATTTGTCATCTTCACAGAGCGGTTGTAAGGATAAAAAAGGATAATACATAAAATGAGCGTATTGCTTGATGAAGAGTTAACGTTCAATATAACACTAGCTGTTATTATTCAAAAAGAGTTCTGCAGAATAGTTTATTTCTGGTTTTTGTTTTTTAATGTTTCTTGCTCTGACTCAGTTTTCTTCTTTTATCTTAGGTTCCATTTTTTGGGCGGAGAATGCATCACACATGTCCATGTATGCCGGGCTTAGCCTGTTTACGGACTTCATTTAATCGATTTATTTGTTTAGCCCGAAAGTAATCACTTGAGAGCAGAAACTTTAAATGTGAACAGCCACATGATGTCTCTAAAGTCTATTTACTTGTGATTGTGCCAAACAAATAATATGCCAGAAAGAAATGCTGTTGCTTCCTCAACTATCCAAGTAACATTTCTATCTTTGATGTTTAAATGATGTTTTTTTTTTTTATTGAAAGAGGATTTTAATTTTGGATACAAATGTAAAGTGCAAGGCATTATGGAACCAGTTCTCATTTCCCTGTTTATGTTTTGGTTTGGCTTGGCTCTTTAGATGCCAAAAACTCACCCATTTTCACAGAAATGAGGAGAGTAAGAATTTGATCTTTTGTTACAGAAACGTTTTTTTCTTAAATTCCCTTTCCCCAGCCCTGCCCATCACACACACACACACACACACACACACGTACGCACACAGACACACACACCCTCAGGTCTCTTTTCTCTCCTCAAAGAATTTTAAGGCTCTCACGTTATTCTTCACCATTTCCCTCACCAGCCCTCTAGCATTTTAAAGTGGGGAACAGGGTCATTCCATATTCTCTAACTTGCTGGCAGAGTCAGTGTTAAGAATCAAGCTTTTTGCCTAATACTTAAACAGTGAAGGATGTGTAGTTGAACTAGACACTCCAGACTTCTCTAGACAGAGTAGAGGTTGGGGTGCTTCCAAGCTTTCATGGACCTATTCATGCAACATGACTTCAGGTCAGCTGTGTGGCAGGTGTGAGTAAGTCCAGAGGGAAATGGAAAGTCAATTTAGTCCCTATTTCTAGATTTGGGTTGTTTTTTTTTTAAGGTTCTCCAATACAACATTACATTTATTTCTCTTTTTATGAAGTTTACTTTTTTTAAGTCTCACAGTTAGAGATGTTCCAGAAAATGTCACTTGAAGAGGGATTGATTTTAATCTGGCATACCACTTGTTACCATTTTAAAATCGGTATGAAGTTGTAATTTAAACTCCCATTTGTAACCAGAAGTTCTCTTATAATGGATTACCTGACATCCTGCCATGTGTACCTATATCAATATTGCTGTGTAAAAATTCTGTATCAGAATAATGACAGTATTGTATATCATTTGATTTATTTTAATATTATATCCTTATTTTTGTCACAGTTGTCAGTTTTTATTACAAGCAGATTTCTATTAGCTCACGTTCTGAAATGGGTAACGCCCCCAAAGTTGGTAAAATAGCACTTAACAGTATGTTCTTGTGTTCACTTTACATACAGGAAAGTTCTGTTTGCATGAATTTTAAGGTAGTACAAAAAAAAACAATGTGTAAATCAGTGAGGTTTTGGAACACGAAGGAAAATTGTGATGTGCAAAACTGGTTGTAATCAGGAATGGACTCCTGGGATTTCACTGTATTGATTCAGCAAGTAGTGATAAAGCGTTTCTCACAAGCAGTTAGGCAGGATGCTAGGTGCTAGCCATACGGTGATGCCTGGCCTGGCCCTGAGAAACCCACCAAGTATTGTAAATGGAATCAACGTCGCAAATAAACAACTTATGAAATGTGTTTAACTGACTAAACTCAACCATGCCAACCCACTAACTGTTGCCAAAAAAAAAAAAATTGTCCATTTTGTAGGTACTTATTCAGGCAGGGCTCACAGTTGCACATTGTGTTTGACTTTACCCTAGGGGCTAACATGTCCCATAAATGTATGGGATTTTGCTGTACTAATTACCATACCTGGGCATAGGAGTATTATTTTTGGTTCAATTTAGCTTGTGTGCGAGAAGCATTCCTCAGTGAGTTTGTTGGAAAAAACATCGACTTCAGCAAGTGGAATTACGGGTAAAGAAATGCCCTTCTGCAGTTTTGGTAAATGTCACTTTCATATGATGTTTGAGACATCCTTTTTCATAAGTCGTAAGCACTTGATGGGGTCAATCATCCATCCTCACCCAAGTTAAAAAACATATAACAAACTATTATAAAATTTTAGTTTTACATATACCAATTCCACTTTAAAAAAATCACTACAAGAGGTAAACCATAGTACTTGTTCACTACCATTCAAAGAAACAGATCTTTATTATTTGGTACCTCTCCCCTTGGCTGTTGCTTTTATTGGGGGGAAGAGATCCTTTTTGGGGAACAGCTCTTTTTAGTGTACAGCTTTAATTGGTTAGTATTTTTTTTGTTAGCTTGTCACCAGAGTTAGCACCTGTCAAATAATTGTTTCAAAAAAAACCTTGTGATCATGTTCCATGGAGATTCTTTAAAATTGTATGCAAAGCACACAAAGTCTTGCCCTATAAAGACTGTGGTACTATTTCTTCCCACCCCCAGGATCCTCCTCGCTGAAGTTGGCCAGACTTCATAGGCCAGAATTTCTGCAAGATAAGGCAAAGTGAGAATTTACACATGAAAAGTTAAAGTCAGCAATCTACTTTGATGTAAATATTGTGAATGGATTCTATCCATTCTAAGATAGAAATCTTAGGCCAGAACCTACTGGCCAAACTCAAGTGGACCTTTGGATTCCTTTGCAAACATCGACTTTCACAAAAACTATCATTTCTGACTTCAACCTTTTTTAAAAAAAAGCAACACTTTCTTTTTAACTTGGAAAACTTTGGGCCAAAACCGTTTCCTTACAAACCCTCCTCTCTAACCGAAGGCCTGTCCTCCCAGCGTTTCAGTGTTGTTCTGTTGTCGGAGCTCTACAAAGTCAGTCCAGTGAGAGATGACACACGTAAGCCAATTTTCTTCTTCACTGGTTTTAATATCGGAAATCTCATCCAGCTGAGAATTTACTAACTTCCAATTTTTTAGAAGATTAAAGTTGGGGACCATTTTAATTTTAAAAACAGAGCATTTGGGGTATTCAGTGAGAATCACTGTCTAAAAATTCACTGACACCCTTTTCTGATCTTTCTGCTTGAACCTGTGGCCATATATTTCAGGTAATCCCCTCAGCGTTGATATTTCTTTGTTTCTTCCACATCTCGCCCCTGGTTTGTTAACGGTCAGTGTCCTCTTCGACACAAAAGGGGACTGTATTTCTTCTAGTATCTTTAACAGCATAATCCTTTAGTGAATTTAATACTCTCCCCTCCAAACCGCGCCCCTCCCATCACCCCAAATCAGGGCACTTTCAGAACACACGTCTCCCAAAATTAGAGGTGCCATTAATATGCTGTTCTTGAAGTACCACTGGTTTTTTTTTTTCCATCATCCATCACCCTCAGAGATTCTGGTTCAGTTTTGGGCTTTTTTTTTTTTTTTTTTTTTTTCTTGAAGCCTCTTATTGGACTCTATGGTGCACCAATGGTTGAGAGCCACGGAGAAAGAATAAAGGAATACGCTTGTATAGGAACTCTCCTCCTTCCCTGGGACACCCCTTTCTGAGACCTCTTTCTTGTTAGAAGTGGAGGGCAGCCTGGGTGGCTCAGTGGTTTAGCGCTACCTTCAGCCCAGGGTGTGATCCTGGAGACCTGGGATCGAGTCCCATGTCAGGCTCCCTGCATGGAGCCTGCTTCTCCCCCTGCCTGTGTCTCTGCCTCTCTCTCATGAGTAAATAAATGTTTGAAAAAAAAATGTGGAGTAGCTAAATGTCTGCTCTTGCCACCCTCAGAAGTTCTTATGAGCCTCAAGCATAAGTGAATCTGTTTGGGGATTTTTTCCCCCTCACCATAACGCTTAACTAAAAGGACAGTCACAGAAAGGTCCCACTTGAGAATTTTAGCAGCAGTTCCATAGCTCATCTGACAAGTCTATTCAAAGTTTCTTAGAATTAGATTTTAGGGAAGTAGGCCTGGTTGCAGCCTCACTGGTCCCTTGGCTCTCATGCTAGCCCTGAAGCAGTCAGGGCATGGAGCCACTGCTCTCTTTCACCAGGCAAACCCTCCCAGGTGACAGCTTCTGAACTGCCCCCTCTCCCAGGCCCACTTTCCCATATATCTCCAGATTTCATTCTATTTCACTGGGCCCATAAATTATCAAAATGCTTTAGAAAGTCCAATGTTGCAGCAAAGTGTAACTGAGTAACTCACACTACTAAGCATTTAAATAAACCCTGTATATTAAAAGCCAGAAAGTGGAAAATCATGGTGTGGGCATGATTTCTGATGGTAAAAGGCATGGTCTAATCTATACCGTGTACATAGAGCATATCTACCGTTGGTTGTGTCCATGGCGGACTTCATGATTTTGAAGGAAGACTCGAACATCCACTCATTAATTGTGCCAGCCAGGTAAAAGCATGGCCTGCCCCCTGGAATGGCTGCTGTGGGGGATATTTCCAGGCATTCACTCGCTTTAGTTCAGGATTTCTCAACACTGACCTTCCGGGCCAGGCCATTTTTTGTTGTGAGGGTCTGTCCTGTGTTTAATAGGCTGTTTAGCAGTACCTTCTGTCCCCTACCCACTAGATGCCAGTGGTTCCCCTGAGCTGTCACACCCAGAAACATCTCTGGACATTACCAAGTGAATGAGCAGGGGTAAACTGTCCCCCTGTGAGAACCACTGGGTTGGTCTGAAGATACTTTCCATCTGTTTATATAAATTTTGTTTTGGTATCAAACGGAATTTGAGATGACAGTATTAAAGAAAAGTTAAACCTCCAAATAGGGCTCTACAAAACAGTTATCCTGAAAATAAGATAAATATAAAAAGTACCATTTGTATTCAAAGTCATGGAAGGGTAAACATTGGATACATTTTAATACCCAACCACAGAAATATCCATTGTACATCAGCTCTGTTGTTTACTATAACAAGGAAGCCGTTTTTTATAAGCTCTTTAAAGCTTAAGGCAAGGGGCTCAGATAAAATAACCTTGGTCGTAGAGGAAGGATTTCACATCTTTGGGGTGCATTGCTGAGCACATTTCCACATTGTTTATTTAAATCTAGATTTTCGCCATCTTAATTAAGATATACAATTTTTTAAAAAATGTTTTTGTCATAGAAACTCTACAGCTGTACCAGAAAAAGTTGGAGAAGACTGTGTTTTTTATTATGTTAGATTTGAATAGCTACTGAAGAAGCTTCACAAATTGAGTTTTCTCAGTGTCACCGGACATGGACCTGTTCTCTATCAGCAGAACTGAGGCTGGCTTGAGCGTACGTGGCCCATCCAAACAAGACAAAGACTTTTTACTATGAAAATTTTTAAATATGAAAGTAAACAAAATTGTGTAAGACAGCCTCACCTACTCATCTCCAGTATCTTATCAGCAGTTCCCATCTCAATGCCAGCTCTACTCCATTGCCCCTCCTCCCGAGACCTCCAACTATCCTGTGTTGTCTTGAAGCAAAGCAATTTGGTTCTGGATAGCTAGGGCCCCTGTGGGAAAGACAGCCACAGTCTTATGTATTACCGATGATACCAATCCTTTTAATGACCGCTCTTTGCTTGGATCTTACTAAAGTCTTTTCACTAACCAGCCTGTGCTCCTAAAATACTGACTCGAGTTACATTTTTGAAATCCCGAGTTGGAGTTCAAAATAGAGGAGCAAAATATTTCAGGCCCAGAATGTGAATATATGAAAGAATATTTGCTCCTGTATAAAATTTTAAAAGAAAATATTCACTGCTCAAAGTAAGGGACTCACAGAAGAGTAACGCTAACTATGGTGTTGCGATTGGGATATGGGGAGTTGAATGTTGTCTGCAACCAGCAATCCTTTGGACAGCACATATTAATATTCCCTATTTTCCTGGATTTGGTTAGGAGGGGGAAAATCCTTGAAAGGAAGACATGGCTGGCTGATGGACTCTGTCTTCCATAATTTATTCCTTCATTTTCCCATTCTCTCTCCTTCCTTCTTTCCTTCCTTCCTTCCCTCTTCCCTCTTTCTCTATTTCTATTTCTCTCTATCTCCCTTTCCTCTTCCTCTTCCTCCCCTTCCCTCCCGAATGTTTTTGCTAGGCACATGGCCACTCATCTAGACATCTAGAGCCTTCGCTTACCAGAACCCTTGGCCAAGTTGACCATATAACTGAGTTCTTAGGAATGGAATGTGAGAAGAAGTCCTCTGCCTCACTCACTCAAAAAAAAGTTATACCCTCCACTTCCTCCCCAATAGGAAGATGCAACAATGAACCTGGCTACTTTGGTCCCAGAGACTGGAAGGCACTTGGGGAAGATAGTGGAGCCGTCCCACTAGCCAGGTCACTGGATGATGCCCTGAAGCAGTCATCCAGAACCCCAGAGAAATAATCAAGCCACACTTATTTCAGGTCTTGTACACTTCTACCTCTGCCTCAGCCAATACAGATGGAGTCCTTGTTTTCAAAAGTGCATCATTGTGTTGTACTTTATACTTGATTCTGTGATCTTAAAAATGATGCTTCTGTGTTTTCCTTTAGTGACTGTTCTGCAGAGAGTAGAATCAACCCCCTACCCAAAATTGATTTGCATTTTGTGACTGATGATGGCACACCCCCCAAAGGACATGACAAAAGTTATTACTCACATCATGGGATTTTTCTGGTGAGAGTAGAGCAGGTGCAAGTCAGCCTAGGTGGCAGTAGGCAGGCCATTTGCTTGGTTTTAGCTTTCACTGTGGCCAAGAGGCAGGGTCCACATGAGAATTCCTACCTGCTGGGGCCGGCTAGTCCAGCTGTAGGGCGAATAATTAAGGGGAGTGTGAGGCTTGAGAGCAGTCAGTGTTCAAATATCCAAATTGGGGTTTTCCTCTTTATTACAGTCCCGAAGTGCTATCTTTATGAAAACCCGATAGCCAAATGGAGGAATAATCTTCAAATCAGAAATGGTCAAACTTACTTACACACTTTGGCCTTGAGAATATTAATATTCCAAACCTAAGAAAATGTGTGTAAATCCATTTCCTGCTGCCACCATTCTCAACTCAAATATGTCATCTACCCATGGATTAAGAAATTTTGAAGACAGGGAATGTCACTGAAGTCCATTACA
Source organism: Canis lupus familiaris (assembly GCF_011100685.1). NCBI lineage: Eukaryota > Metazoa > Chordata > Mammalia > Carnivora > Canidae > Canis > Canis lupus. The sequence continues at coordinate 20,401,756 of NC_049241.1, forward strand.
ATTGTAAATTTTCTTAGGATATGTAAGTGAATTTTAATCTCACCAAGAGGTGCTGGATAAAAACTTTAAATGACAAACTTTCAGTGAACAACATTGTTTTTTTCCAAGTAGCAAAAAGTAAAGTAATATGCCATTAGCGGAAAACTAATTATGCCTTTGTATAATTGTGTTCCTTTCAATAGAGGCAGGTTATTAAATATATATCTAAAGGTGTTTAATTCTAATATCTTTATAAAACTTATAAGGTAACTTAGAAATTAAAAAAAATCTTTTGTCAGACCACATGTCACCATATTCATAAAGGATTAGAACAATTATGCAAATCAAATTCTAGAAATAGCTCTGGGTATCCCATAATTCCTCAAGATAGATATGCTAATTAAACGGCTTGTGACTGTGGGTTGAAAGAATTACACACTGTACAGTTTCACTCTTTATGTCACTCTGCCAAATGAATACCTGTGACAGGGCTTCCTCCCTCTCTCCTTCTTCATCTTCTACTGAGCACACTGCCATGTAAATTGGTCAGCACTCAGGAAACACATGGGGAAAATACATGGAGGAATAAAAGGAGAAAAGTGAAAAAGACAAGGAAAATTTTCATCGCCTCATGCATTTTCCATTTCATGATCTCTAGAGACTGTTCTAATAAGGCATGTATTAAGTCAGCATCGAAACTTTAATAATTTTTCAAAGCCTTTTGAAATTACAGCACATCTGTATTTCAAGAAAATGAAACCGTTTATTGCACTCTCTAGGTTCCAACACACGTCCTAACCAAAAAACAGCCTGTGCATCTCAGATAGCATACTCTGGCAGAAAATAAGATTCCCCATCCTAGAAAGCTACACACACTGGCATAATTCAGGCAATAGAAACTAATCAGGGAAATTTTAAGAGACATATTTAACCAACAGTTTACGTGTTCACCTACTGTAGACTGGCCACTTAAATCTTAATTTATAAATGACCAAATTACTACTCCTAGAAGCTAAATAATTATAGCTTTAATGTACCTGTCTCTTTAATGTTACCAAGAAGGAGAATTGCATTTATGCCTTGACATTGCAACTTAAAATATTTTCACATGTTTTCACTGCATAATTTGAAGTGACTTCAAGACTTGGGACTTTTAGATAAAAATTTCAAGCTGTTTCTTTATCTGACATGACTGGAAGCAGGACACGGGGTGAATCAAAAACCTACTAAGTTTTTCCCTCCTCCCTTTTCCTTGACCAAAAACACAAAAATACCCTTTCTGTAGTGTCAACTGGTACTCTATCATTCTTTTGGGAGGGAAGTGGAGTGGTCTTCTTAAGGACTACCTGTTTGATTTCTCTTATGTTCTGACTCCTCTGATCAATAATGTCTTTGCTGGCTCTTCTTGAGGTGAGATTTTGTGTAATTTCCTCCATTAAAATGACCACATTCTTTACTGGACTTGAATATTCAGAGACAAGTGGAACAAAAAATGCTGAGCAGAGAATTATGTGGTTTTATTTCACTTGGAGGAATTTACTTTAAAAATGGATACCAGGGCAACCCGGGTGGCTCAGCCCAGGGTGGGATCCTGGAGACCCGGGATCGAGTCCCACATCGGGCTCCCTTCATGGAGCCTGCTTCTCCCTCTGCCTGTGTCTCTGCCTCTCTCTTCTATCTGTGTATTCTCATGAATGAATAAATAAAATCTTTTAAAAAAATGAACACCAGAGTGGGGAGAATGTGGGAGTCAGAAGGTAATGCGAGAACCCAGGAGGAGGGGGAAGATGGAAACTGGAAAATTTTTGTTCCAGTCTTCTGGTTTTTCCTGCTTTCCTCATTTGGGTAACCAGAGATAGAGTGACTACGGCCTGTCACAGACAATTGATTATGATGTCTGATCTCATTATCCCCAAGCTCTTTATCTAGATCTCCCTTTTGGCATCTATTATGTTCTGACTTGATTTGTGGTTTGGGGCATGTGTGCTACGTTCCTCCACTTGGCTTGCTAACTCATTAGCATGAGAACTGGACCTTCCACACTCCTGTGTCCTCCTGCCCTGCCCAACACAGAAACTGGCTTCCTATTAGCTTACAATATCTATTGATTATGGTAGATGGAGTCATTCAAGTGGTTTTCCATTTTCTTGTCACTAGATTTATGAAATCAAAATCTTAAACATGCACTGACCAAAACCAGCCTAGTGATAGGTATTTTTTTAATTTTCTAGATTTATTTCATTCTAAGAAATCAAGTCAAGTATACTTTTTCCAGAGGCAAGTTAATTTAACAGTAAATAGGCTGAATGACCTGATGGTTGGAAAGAATGAGTTAAATAAGTACACCTGGTGTACTTATTTGGGGGCACACCTGGGTGGCTCAGTCGGTTAAGCGTCTGCCTTCAGCTCACGCCGTGATCTCAGGGTCCCGGGATTGAGCCCTGCATCAGGCTCCCTGCTCTGCAAGAAGCCTGCTTCTCCCTCTCCTTCTGCCTGCCACTCTGCCTACTTGTGCTCTCTGTCAAATAAATAAATAAAATCTCTTTTTAAAAAGTCTAATTTTTTTGACTTTGTAAATACAGTTCCAGGATATCTAGCATATCTGTCAAAGGAGTGAAGGGTATTGAATATTTTAAGTATTGTTGCAGTTAGTTGTTGCTTCAGAAAGGAACAATATTAGTGCCTGATGCAATAGTAATTTTTATTTCAAGACCAGAAGTTTGTAGATATGAGCTTGCTTGTTTGGTTAAGCAGCTCAACAATGCCAAAATAGTTGCCTGCTCTTTTTATCTTTCTGGTCTGCTACCTTGACTATGTTGACAGTATCTTTTCTCATGGCTGCAAGATGGCTGCTGTGGCTCCAAGCATCTAATCCTCACCAAAAACATCCCAAATGAAAGGAAGTGGTGGGGGTGGAAGGGAAACAAGAGAGCTCTATTCGTGGGCTAGGCTGGCCCCAAATGTCTTGTTTAGTTGGACAAAAGGCTTAAAGAACCACTTGGACTCAGATTGAGTTTGCTTTAACTTCCATTCACTCCAGAAGCAACTAAAAAGTAGTGCAATAGTGGTCTAGTATGTGGGTGGGTAGAGAAGGTTTCCCATTACCTCCTTTACCCCTCATAAAGGGGATCCTGAAACTCAGCAGTCTTGGTAGGTGACACAGAATGACACATCTGCCAGGTGACTGGAGAACAGCATTTTTCATCCACTACATTTTATAACCTCAGCCATGTTGGCATGCAGACAACTCAAAATGCCAGTAAGATAGGAAGTTTGCTATTCAACCCACCGTGGCACTCAGATCTAATGAGTGGGTTTGGAGATTTGAAAATTTTTCAGGGTCTGCCCTAGAATGATCTCTCCCTCTCCATGGAAGCTAGTTCACCTTTTATGTCTTGGAATTAACCTCTTATATCTGAAGGTTTAGTAGCAATTGAGTTGGGGAACAAGGGAGTGAGGACTTTGGATCCAAGGAACAATACATGTAAAGCCATGTTGGTACGACACAGTACAATCTCTTCAGGGCACTGGCAGTGATGGAGTAGCTGGAGGACAGTACCTGGGAAAGGAATGGGAAGAGATGAGACCCAAGGGAGCTGGAAGTCACCGGCATGCATGAGGATTCATGCAGGTAAACACATTGTGCCAAGAGAGTTCAGAGGAGGGGTGGCTGGGCCAAGAAGGGCTTGTCTACAAGTCTTAGATCTGGGTTCAGCACAAACCCAATGGTCAGCCAGGATCCAGGGGTATGGATGTACAGGCAAATTATGCCTGTGCCATCCCAGGTCTTAAATATTGTGAATATTGCCTCTACTCTGGAGGAGTTGGTGAAGGATTCCCAGACAGAGAAGAGGACATGGGCTTTCCAAGGAGAGCTTATACAAAGGTCATCAGAAAAGGAAGAGCTGGAAATGCACAGAGACGGTGATGCCAAAGTCGTGGAGGGGCCAGACAATGAAAGGGTTTCAGTGGCAGGCAAAGAAGTCCACGCTCTATCATGTACGTCTTTAGAAATATTGAAGAGGGTAGACCCAATCCCGCGCATCCAATCATCCCCTGCAAAAATAAACCGCTAACTCCGCCCTAAGATCCAGGACCCTTTTATCTCTTAGTGGGCAGGGCTTTTGAGAAGGTAGGGGGTGGGGGTGGGACCAAAGACTTGGCAAAATAATTTATTTCTCTTTAAAAGAGGGAGAAAGAAAGGAAGAAAGGAAATGGAGGGAGGGAAAAATGGAGAAAGGGAATAAAAAAAGAGGAACAAAGAAAAGAAGGAAAGAAAAGGGCAGCGGAAACCAATATGGTGAAACTGACAGACTTGTTAAGGTTGGATAATGGATACAGAGATTATTTGCCATTATGCTTATTGACTTATATGCATCCCCACTTGAGATATTTTTTTAGAAAGGAATACAGGTGGAAATGTGAATACCTAATCCTTTCTCTGCAAAGCTTTTAGACATATATCAAAACACCTAAAAATTCTTATTTTTGACCCAGTAGTTCCATGCCAGGACATGCTGATGAAGATTTATACACAAGAAATTTATTGCTTCAAGTGCAGTGACAACGTGTTTATCTCGTGGGGGGGTGGGGTGGGGGTGGGGGAGATGTGCTAAATTAACTTCCCAAATAAACAAATGAGCTATTTCAAAGGAAGTCTTCCCCCAAAGACCTTGTACCTGTCCTGGTACAATGAGTAGAGTATTCTGAAACACAACTAAACTTGTTCTTGATGCTGTCTTATTAATATAATTAGCAATCAAAGTACATGTTAATAAATTCATTGATCCAAAAAGCTGTTGAGGTGTGAGGAGCTTTTTGCCTCTACATGCTATTCCCATAGACCGCTCCTTTCACTGCCTCTCTTTGTTCTTCTGTTCCCTTTACAGTTGGCTGTCATTTCTCATTATTCTTCACCTGAACACTTATTAGAAATCATCCATCTAGTCAGAATAAAACACAACAAAACCAAAACCAGATAACTAAGTTTGTAGACATGGCATCTAAAGTAAACCTTTGGGCAGCCCTGGTGGCTCAGCAGTTTAGCCTGCCTTCGGCCCAGGGTGTGATCCTGGAGATCCAGGATCGAGTCCCACGTCGTCGGGCTTCCTGCATGGAGCCTGCTCCTCCCTCTGCCTGTGTCTCTGCCTCTCTGTGTGTCTCTCATAAATCAATCAATCAATCAATATTGAAGATATTTTAAAAAAATAAAAAATAAAGTAAACCTTTGTCTGAACAAAGGCCTGTTGGGATATCTCCAGCCAACTGGTGCCCTTTTTAAATATGTTCTTTCTTGGGTCCAACCTCAACTCTTCCTAATAAGAATCTCTGAACTCTGCAAGCACTTCATGTAATTCTAATGAATATTAAAATTTGAGAATCATTGGCTTACGGATTATTCCTATGAAAAACAGATTCTGGGCAGCCCCGGTGGCCCAGAGGTTTAGCGCCACCTTCAGCCCAGGGTGTGATCCTGGAGACCTGGAATTGAGTCCCACGTCAGGCTCCCTGCATGGAGCCTGCTTCTCCCTCTGCCTGTGTTTCTGCCTCTTTCTCTCTGTGTGTCTCTCATGAATAAATAAAATCTTAAAAAAAAAAAAAAAGAAAGAAAAACATATTCATGAACTTAAAGCCATATATACACAGAGCCAAAGGGTGTCTCAACCATCAGACTGTGTGTAAGGCTGGATGTGTTCAGGAGTCAGGTGACTTGGTACCTGAGCCATGCCAGGTGCTAAATATTCTGAAAATCATAGAATGACTAGTGACTTCTATTTTTTTTAACTTGGATCCCTGGGGGTGGGGGCATTAGATTAAGTTTACTTCCTGGGCCTGTGTTCAGGTTAGCTGAGATTTCTGACAAGTGGCCCTTGGATAATTAACATCTGGTCTCATGACCTGAGGAGAAATAGTGTAATAGTTACTCATATTTTCCAAATATGAGACCCTCTTCACAGAATGATTGTCTTTTATAGACAAAATAATGCATTTCTCAGAAATAAATGAAATTGGCTACACACTCTTATTATGACTTAACTCTCTAGGACTGAACACGTATTAGTTGATATTATGCTCAACTACAGTAAATTTCAACATATTTACTGTACCCTTAGCTATTTTGATTAAAATGCTCAAACCATGTTTTTGTATGTTCGTTTTAAAAAAGTCATAAGAACAGTATATACATCTACTGCTTCTTTCCTTTAAAGAGAACATTTGCAGATTCTTACCCTGCATTTTAAGACTCCAAATGTCTTAAATATGCTGGTGGTCAACTAAACTAAACAGACATGCACTAAAAGGATAATGGAACATGAATACCACATTTACAAGTGTCTTAGTACCAGTCACAGCCTCAAACAACAGCAACAAAAAACCACTCCAGAATGAAAATACTGGTATATTTGTATAATGCAAAGAGAAATACAGATATAAATCCTCAAAACGGAAGGTACATTAATAAAAATGTAGCATCATAAGCAAAAAATATTATACAGTACTTGCAGAATTTAGTCTTTCCATTTAAGATTGCAATGTGTCTAACAAATATTTAAAATTATGGTTGTCATTATTAATTTAAAATATCCATCAGATGAACAGCACAGCTTAACCTAGCAAACATTTTAAGGAAATGCTTTGTCTTGTAGAAGTAGAGTATCATTATATTCCATTCATTTATACCATGAACAAAAGAACACTTTTCAAAGTGGAAATTAGTTTCTTAAGACAACAAAACTGGGCTTCTCAAAGCACAAGCTGTTTCCATACATGTATTTTAAGTTTTATTGGCAAAAAATACCTAAGCAATTCTGATTTAGTACTCTGCTTCTCAGAGCCTTCCCATTCCGTGAACCACAATCAGTACAAAAACATGCAATACTGTATTTTCTCCACACCATCACTAACCAAAACACTTTTACTCTTTTAAAAGTTACAATTTTACAGAAATGTTTCCACTCAAGATTGGTATAATACAGAGAGCAGTTGTTGATGTGTATTTTATAGTAGTAGAAAGTAAGGTAGGAAACAAATCCTGTTACCGCTTAAAAAACACTGCCTTGCTACTTTACACTCCCATTTCTGCTCTTTAAATTCATCATCAATTACCGAACAAAGTTTTCAACACTTTCAAAGTACCAGACCTGACTCCACGGCCGCTGGCAACTCAGAGGGAACTCAAGACAATCTCCCCCCTTCCTCCTGCTTTCCAACAGAAGACCCTCAAGAAATCAAACTCGTGAAGTCCCCCCTAGGTTCCTCTACTTCACTGCAAAATGTAATGCCACTTGAGGTTGTCAAAAATAGCTTCTGTAGAAAACTGGCCATGGTCTTTAGGAAACGTTGCATGAAGAAAATTAGTTTAGCCTTTATTTAAAAAAAAAAAAAAAAAAAGGAAAGAAAGAAAAGAATGAAAGAAAGAAAGAAAGAAAGAAAGAGAAAGAAAGAAAGAAAGAAAGAAAGAAAGAAAGAAAGAAAGAGAAAGAAAGAAAAAGAAAAGAAAAAAGAAGAGAAAGGAAAAGGAAAAAAAGGAGGGGGGGAACACATGGAATAAAGGATGTCAGTACCAGTACAAAGACTCCAAGGCCTATTGTCAGGATGAAAATATACTTAGTAAGACAAATGCACGGAGCTGGGGTGGGGCTGGAACATTGAAACCCATCCCTCCCCCCAGTCCACCCCCCCCCCCCGAAAAAAAAGTAGTCTGTACAGTCCAAGTGCTTATGCACTTTGGAGAGTCATTTTGAAGGCAGCTTAGAAAATTAATTAGGGGGGCTAGGAGAGGGAGCAACGACACCACGGTCCGAGCCAAAAGGGAAAGGCGGGGTGGGCGGGTGGAGGGAGGGAGGGGGGGACACCCCCTTTCATAAGCCGATGCCTTTCAAATCGCAGGGGAGGGTGGCCTGGGTGGTCTGCGGGCTCTGGCAGCAGGGGAACTGGGCCCTGAAGCAGTCCCGCAGCTCCCTGTTGAAGAGGAAGCACACGACAGGGTTGATGCCGGCCTGGGCGAAGGTGAGCCACACGGAGGCCGTCAGGTAGGCCTGGGGGACGGCGCCGGGCCGCACCAAGACCCGCAGGTAGCTGGCCACGACGTAGGGCCCCCAGAGCAGCAGGAAGAGCAGGGTGACGGCGTAGAACATCTTGCACAGCCTCTTCTCGGTCTTGAACTCCTCCAGCACGAGGAGGCGGCGCGCGCCGCGGCCGGGCCCCGCGGGGCGGATGCCCACGAGCGCGGGCGGCGTGGGGCCGCGGCCGAAGCCCGCCGTCCAGTTGGCGGCCGCCTGGCCGGTGGCGCCGGGGCCGTGGAAGGTCCAGTCGTGGCTGACGGCGGGCACGAGGCGCGCGGGCCGCATCTTGCGGCGGTCGTGGATGAAGAAGAGCAGGCGGAGGTAGATCAGGTGCGTGGCGCCCACCACCACGGCCAGCAGCAGCAGGAAGCCGAGCGCGCCCGGGGCGCCGTCGGGCCGCTGCTCCAGGGCGCAGGGCGCGTCCTCGTCGTCGCCGCCGCCGCCGCCGCCGCCGCCGCCGTCCAGCACGGGCGGGAAGGCCGCGGCCAGCGCCAGCGCCCAGGCGGCGCACACCAGCATCGCGGCGCACGGCCAGCCGGCCAGGCGCTCGGCGTAGAAGCGGTGGTGCGCGATGGCCAGGTAGCGGGTGACGCCCACGCCCAGCAGCAGGAAGGCGGCGTGGAAGCAGAAGAGCGCGGCCAGGAAGGCCAGCAGCTTGCAGCCCAGCGCGCCCGGCGGCGCCCCCGCCGCGGCCGCCGCGCGCCTCGCCGCCAGCATGACGGCCGGGAGGCAGGCGAGCGCGCGCAGCCCGTCGGCCAGGCACAGGTCGAGCAGCAGGTAGTACGGCGCGCGGTGCAGGCTGCGCTCCCGCACGATCAGCAGCGCGAACAGCACGTTGCCCGCCAGGCTCACGCACAGCAGCAGGCTGAGCGTGGCCAGCTTCAGGCCCAGCGCCGCCGCCTCGCCCCCGCCGCCGCCGCCGCCGCCGCCGCCCGGCTCGCTAGCGTTCGCCATCGCGGCCTCCGCAGGCCGTGCGCTCCGCCGCGGGGTCGCTCCGGGCCTCGCCGCTCCCCGGGGCCGCGCGGCCGGGCTCCTCCGCCGCCGCCGCCGCCGCCTCCTCCTCCTCCTCCGCCGCCGCCTCCTCCGCCGCCTCCACCGCCGCGAGGGGCCCGCGGCCGAGCTCCCGGCCGGCGGGGCTCAGCCCGCGCCCCGCTGGCCCCTCCCGGGCTCCCCGAGCCGCCGCCGCGCTCCCGCTCCCGCTCCCGCTCCCGCCGCCGCCGCCGCCGCCGCCATCTCAGCAATGATGCGCGCAGGAGGCGGCGGCCACTCCCTGCACCCCGGGCGCCGCGGGCTTCACTGCGGACAGGGCCGCGCCGCCGCCCGCAGCCCCCCGCATCCTCCGCCGCCGCCGCCGCCGCCGCCGCCGCCGCCGCCGCGCCTCTAGGCTCTGCCCCCCGCCGGGCCCGCCGCCGCCGCCGCCGCCGCCGCCGCTGCTCCCGCCGCTCCCGCTCCCGCTCCCGCCGCCGAGCCCCCTCCCCTCCGCCGGAGCGCGCAGCGTGGCCGCCGCCGCCGCCGCCGCCGCCGCCGCCGCGTCCGGGCCGGGCCGGGCTGGGCTGGGGGCGCCGCCGCGGCAGCCGCGGGCCGGGAGGGAGGCAGGGCCCAGGACGCAAGGCGGCGGCGACCAGTCGCGTCTGGCCCCCCAGGTAACGGGGGTCCGGCGGCGGCGTCCGGCGCCCGCGCTGGGGTCACGGGGGCCGCGCGCAGGGGGAGGTGGCCAGGGCGGGCAGGGTCCGGGAGGCCCCCGGGGCGGGGCGGGGGCGGGGGCGGGGACGGGGACCGGGCGCCGAGCCGTCCGCCCGCCCGCTAGTGATGGGCAGCAGCGGCCGGTACCATCGCAGTGTCCCGTGGCCGCTGCCGTTCAGGTGAGCGCTGACGGGGGGGGGGGGGGGGAAGGGGGAAGGGGGGAAGGGGGGAGGGGGCGGCAGTTTCCTGGGGGAGCTTCACAAGCGTTATTTCCCTGACGTTCGTTTACAGTCACCGCAAAGTTGGTCCCATTCGTAGCATCACTTGAATACCCGAGGGCGCAGAAGCTCGGGGGCGCCCGGGAGTCGAGAGCCAGTAAGCGGGCCCGGGCTGGGATTCAGATTCCACCAGGTCTGATGTCCGGGGCCGGACTCCCAGCGACGCTGCAGCGCGCCCTGGCTCTGGGCCTCACCTGTGGTCCCCGGGAAGAATTATATGGCAGGGGACAGAAATTCAGCTTTTTCTCCGAAGTGCATTGGAAGGTGCACCCCGTGACACCTTCCCGCCCCCCCTCCCCCCAACAGGAGTCTGTTTTCTGGATGATCCTGCAAGGGCAGCCCCTGTTCCCACCCTGAGACACACCGGACCCTCGCAAGCCTTTGCACGTGCCATTCCCTCCGCCTGGTCCAGCCCCACAGCAGGCTTCCCACGGTGTGGGCCATCCTTCTGACCAGTCCGCCCCCTTCCATATCCCTGCCTGCTCATTTTCTTCAGAGCCCTTATCGTTTATCATCTCATAGATTTATTTATTTAAAAAAAAATTCTCTCCTTCCAATCAGTCTGTAAGCTCCATGAAGGCAAGTGACCATGTTTGGGTTTTTGTTTTTTTGTTTTTTTTTTTTTTATACTACTGAATTCCCCAGCCTAGCAAAGTCAGAATCAAGGAATATGTTGTTTTTCAGGTACACTCTTTTTTTTTTTTCTTTTATGCAGAGCATTATTTATTGTCCACCGACTGTGTGCACCCCACGCAATTTCATGGGCATTTCCAAGACAACATAAGATCATACAAGGCCTCGGCCATCAGGCCTAAGGAGTCTAAATTTCAGTCTAGGCAGTGAGGTGACCTGAAGTGTTCCAAGAAGAGTGACATTGTTAGAGCTGTGCTTCAGGAAGATTCTGGTAGCAGTAGTGCTTAATTAAGAGGAAGGACAGGGTAGAGCTTGGAAACAGGCTCAGAGCCCCAGACTTTAATGTGCACAGAAATCACTGGGATCCTGTTAAAATGCAGATTCTGACTCAGTAATTCTGGGATGGAGACAGAGATCTTGCAATTCTGACAGGTTCCTAGGTGACACTAATGCTACTGGTCCACACACCACACTGAGTAGCAAGGACCATGAGGACAGTTTAGACCTTTTGTAAAAACAAGTGATGACCATGAGGACAGTTTAGACCTTTTGTAAAAACAAGTGATGACCAATGACAGTCTGACTTAGGACCCCTCAAGGGCGGGGGTGGGGGGGCGCGCATCCCTGGAGCTGAGATGCACCAGGAACAAGTGGGTGCCTGACCAGGTAGGTCTGCAAATATTTGTTGGCAGAAAAGAGAAATATATTATGGAGGATATTTTGGTTAGGAATTGGATTTTGATAATGGTAGCTTAAATGTGAATGTGCATTTATTTTCCTCATGAAACAAGAAGTCCAGAGGTCAATGGTTGCTGGCATTGCATTATTGGCCCTAGGACTGAATTTCTGAAATGCTTTTAGCCCTTCCCTTGTGATCAATAAGCTGCTGACACTCCAGCCATTGCTTCAGCATTCCAGGCAAAAACAAAGGAAAAGAAAGAAAGCGTAAAAGTGATCCTGCCATCTAAGTAGGCTCCCTCTGAAGAGCTTTTTAGAAGTCCTCTGTTATAACAAACACATCATTGGCTACCACTAGCAGCAGGAAGGGAGATTGAGAAATTGTTTTTGTTGCTGCTGCTGTTGGTTTTTTTTTTTTTTTTTTAACAATTTTATTTATTTATTCACGAGAAAGAGAGAGAGAGAGAGGCAGAGAGACATAAGCAAAGGGAGAAGCAGGCTCCGCACAGGGAGCCTGATGCAGGACTCTATCTCAGGACCCTGGGATCTTGCCCTGAGCCAAAGGCAGACGCTTAACCACTGAGCCACCCAGGCACCCCTATTATTTTGTTTTTTATTTTTTTTTTTTATTTTTTTTTATTTATTTTTTTTTTTATTTTTTTATTTTTTTTTTATTTATTTTTTTTTTATTTTGTTTTTTAAAGCCAGAAACGTAGCCAAGAATGGGATCCTACCTTGATACGGACCTTAGCACCTGGGCTACTTCTGCCCCGAGGAAGGGATGCCTTCTTAAAACCCAAACAAAGACAACAGATTTGGTTCCTTTACGGTAATATTAAAGGCAACCTCGGTTGACTGTTTGCTATGTGCTGTGCACTGTGTTGATTTCCTGACGTGTGTTATTTCATTTAATCATTTTAAGGGCCAAATGTAGTAGGTACTGTGACAGTTCATTTTGCAGATGAGGCAGACAGGTTAAGTAATTTGTTCAGGAATCACATACCTGTGACGGGATTGGGAGGCAGAGTCTGACTCTCAGAGCCCAAACTCATAACTTTGATACATATTGCCTCTTTATCATAACTGCAAAGAAAGTTATTGAGTTTCTAGAAAGAAGAACAAGCAAGAACCACCAACGTTCATGCTCACAGCATTATAGCCCCTTCAGAGAGGAAAGGACTTTTCAAAACCATCTGACCCAATGCTTTCATTTTATAAATAGAATCACATTAATGGCTAAGCGCAAAGGAGAATCTGAGTCTTTTTACTCCTAGGTCAATACCCTTCCTGCTTACTCGAAATCATAATGTTATTTGTCTTAATGAACACATGACTTTGGACTCACTTCACTTCATGGAATCTGAGCTATTGACATTTACAAAATCAGACAGTGGATCAACTGATTTCAGAGCTTTGTCAGCAATGACGTTCAGTGCATCTATGAGAAAATGAAAGTTAAATGTTTATATAATCCCAAATGCGGAGAGTTTATTCTTCAGAAAAGGGACCTTCATCTCTTATAAGTTAGATTTCCCGGTGTTTCCTCCTTCTCCCTGTGGGTTCAGTATGCTTCTTTTTGGGATTTGAGATTTGGTTTAGTCATTTGCCCGGGATCAAATAGCAGAAGCAACAAAAGAAAATACATAAATCATGGCTCCCACAGCATTTATATGACTGCTGCTTTCATTCTCAACATTTGTTCAGTAGATTAATACTTAAGGAAAAACTATTAACATTTTATTGCCAGAATCAACTTATTTTCCTTTTATTGTTTCTAGGAAGCATCAGACAAGAATTTAAAATAGTTTCTTAGGCACGGGCTTAAGTTCCTGCATCTCAGAACAGCTCTATGAGATTTTTCTCTACAAGCAAAATGTTTGTTTTGCTTATAACCAAATTCTTCCTTTTGTACATAGATAGAAAAGTTGAGATTTCACCCCCAAATCAACCGTGTCACTTCTTTTGCTGCACATGTAGATGGTGTCAATGGTAATGGAAATCCAGACCGTTGGGAGGAACTGGTGGACCCATCTTGACAAATACAGTCAAAGCCATGGGTCTCATTGTCAAGAGAGCCAATTTGACTCTCGTCTCTTGTCCAGCCTCAGGCCCCTGGCCAGTCATCTCGCAATGAGTGCATCAAATACCAACTTAGAGAAGACTGGTTTGACTTAACCCCATCGTAACTCTGAGAAAACATGAGCCAGAGTCTATATCCAATGGATGTTGGGTTATCAAAGGATGACACTCACATTAGCCTCTCTGTGGGAGGGAGATGTAACTTCAGCAATGAAAATGGACCCGGAGTTAGTGTGCCTTGGTTCATATCCAAGTCCCACACATTGCTAGTGTGCATCCTTAGCCACGTCCTTTGCCATCTTTAAACCTCCGAATCTCAGAGGCCTGTTGTGAGGAAGATTCCACTAAATGCAAACCATTTACAAGGAATATAGCACATGGTGTGCACACAGGTGATGTGTAATGAGTAACTACTACAGTTATTCTCATTTGCTCTTACCAGACTATAAATGCCTTGGCTAACCATGTCTTGATTAACTTCTATATTTTCTTCCCCGACTTAGACTAACAGGATGCCCTATACATAGTGGGTTCTCAGTATTTATGTGGCAGGTATGAATGTCAGTCTATAAAATCAAGGGCACAAGAACTGTAACTGCTTCCTAGAAACCTAATTTCTGACTCTGAGTTACTATTTTGCCTTGTTGGTGGGGAAAGAAAATGTAATCTTATAAGTGCTTCTTGGGTTTCATCATGGCTCCTTGCTTCTTCAGATGTTCCATAGTTCCACGGTAGTGCCCAGACTGCACAGTATGCAAGCATTAAGGATGTAGCATGTGCAGGGACACCTGGGTGACTCAGCAGTTGGGCGTCTGCCTTTGGCTCAGGGCGTGATCCCGGAGTCCTGGGATCAGATCAAGTGCCCCTTCGGGCTACCTGCATGGAGCCTGTCTCCATTCTCCCTCTGCCTATGTGTCTGCCTCTCTCTCTCTCTGTGTGTGTGTGTGTGTGTGTGTGTGTCTCTCATGAATAAATAAAATCTTAAAAAAAAAAAAGGATAGCGTGTGCATGTGTATGTGGGGTATTCCATTCGACGTGTGGTCAGTTGTTGCCATATTGTTCCTGTCCTTATAAACTATTGTGGTATAGTGATTCTTATTTGCCTCATGCCAGACTTAGGGTTGAGAATCTGAGGTGAGATGCACATGGTATATAGATGTATCCACACATCCTCTCAGCAGTATGCCTGGCAAACCAAGTACAGATCCCCTGTCTCTCAGTACCGCCTTCTCCTCCCTTCTACTTATCTCTGGAGGCTCCCAGTCTACACTGTCAAAGGGAAAAAACAGTTTTTCCTTCTTTTTCTTGGATTAGATCAATTCCCCTAGGGATCTATAGTTCCAGAGCTTAGGTGTTTGGGAAAATAGCCGAGAGGCTACCCTGACATAAACCTGTCCTAGGCAAGGAAGCCTGCTGGCTATGTGCTTGAATGTAGGGAAGGAATAGGGAAAATAGAAGAAGAAAAGTGTCAGTTCATATCCCAAAATATTGTTCTTGCTGCATGTATTTATTGAATGATTATCTTTTTGTGTCTATGAATGGTGTGTTGTAGCACTGTAGTGAAAACTCTTTTAATGGTTGGTGTTCTGCATATGCAAAAGAATGAAGTTGGACCCCTGCTTCACACCGTATACAAAAAATCAACTCAAAATGGATCATAGCCCTAGAAGTAAAACCTAAAACTATAAAGCATTTAGAAGAAAATATAGGAGTAAATATTCATGACTTTCGATTAGGCAGTGATTTCTTTGATGTACCAGAAAAGAGATAAGTAACAAAAGGAAAAATAGATAAATTGGATTTTACTAAAAAAATTTTAAAGTTTGTATTTCAAAAAATACCTTCAAGAAAGTGAAAAGACAACCTACAGAATTAGAGAAAATATTTTTAGGTTACATATCCAATGAGGGACTTATGTACAGGATAAAGAACTCTTATAACTCAACAGTAAAAAGACAAATAACCCAATTTTAAAAATGGGCCAAGCAAATTGAATAGGCATTTCCTTAGAAAGATACACAAATGGCCAATAAGGTCAAGGAAAAATGCTTACCATCATTAGTCATTAGGAAAATGCAAATCAAAACCACAGTGACATACCACTGCACACCAACTGGGAAGGCTATTATCAAAAAGACAGACAATAACAAATGTTGGTGATGATGTGGAGAAATTAGAACCTTCCTGCAATGCTGGTGGGAATGTAACTTGATTCAGGTGCTTCGGAAAATAGTTTGGCAATTCCTCAACAGTTAAATATAGAGTTACCATATGACCCAGTTAGACTCCTAGATATATACTCAAGAGAAATGAAATAATGTCCACATAAAAATTTGTGCGCAACTGTTTATGGAAGCATTTTTCAGAAGAGCCAGAAGGAGGAAGCAATCCAGATGTCCATCTGTGGATGAGTGGATAAAGAAAATATGGCATATCCGTACAATGGAATATCCACTCATAAACAGGAATGAAGTGCTGATACTTGTGGCAATATGGATGAACCTTGAAAATGTTAGGCTAAATGAAAGAACCCAAAATACAGAAGACTACATGTTATGTGATTCTGTGTATACAAAACGCCAAATAGCCAAATCCATGTAGACGGAAAGTAGATCGGTGGTTGCTAAGGCCTGCAGGTAGAAGAGATTAGAGAGAGTGACTGCTAATGGGGTACTGGGTTTGTTTGGGGAGATGTGGAAAATGTTCTAAGGTCAGATAGTGGTGATAGTTGCACAGCTCTGTGAATGTCGAAGGAAAGATAGAATTGAAAAAATTCATAATAAATTCAGATCATCTCCGTGTCCTTTGGCAGTGACCTTATTAAAAAGTGGATGGCTAGGGGCATGTAGGTGGCTCAGTCAATTAAGCGTCCGACTCTTGATCTCTGTTCAAGTCTTGATCTCAGGGTCGGGAGTTCAAGCCCCATGAATGAATGAATGAATGAATGGTAGCTAGGGCCCTGGAAAGTAACGGGGATTTCTTGTTAGTTCTTTCTGAGTGAATATAGGCCTTTGAGGTGTGAATTCATATGTCTGTTCCTGGGGTTGGCCACAGAGATAACTCATGCCTTGCCCTGTGGTCACATGTTGCCTCTTTGGTCCACTTCAGCATTTACATGCTTTGGTGCAGACGTGAACTTGAAAGGAGGGGTTAAATTCTTAATTTAGTCAGTTGCCCTATATTGCACTGTCCACTAGAAAACTATTCTTTTTTAGATCTGCTAATGCTCTCAGGTGTTTTGCATACATTATGTAATTCACGCCTACAAACCCTGTACCCACATTTTACAGAAGAGGAACCCTGAGTCTCATGTTAATTAGAGCAGATAATCACACAGTCTGTGGTCACACAGCACAAAGTGGTGAAGTAAGGTCACAATCGAGACTATCTGGCCTGCAAGCCTGAACCCTTAATAAATATATACAGGGCTGCGTCGATGAATACATAATGAAGGAAAACCTATCATTATCATATAAATATTAAGCTGGGGCTTGTACTACCTGACAGAGTTGAGAAAAACCACTATGCTATAGGCAATATTTTAATCACCCGAAAATGAACACTTCCAATCTTGAAAAAAAAAATCGACGCTAACATGTTATCACCATTTAAACTCTGATTTTTTCTTTTTGTATTTCTATCATAATTTTTTCCTAAGAGTTACAGACATGGCTCTAAGTGAGAAAAAAGCTTCCTTTTATATGACCCCCTCTTTTTCCCATTATGTTTAATAGCTGTTTAAACTCCCTCTAGTGGTTAAGTCGTGGCGTGACCCTAAAGTTTGCTCCTTAGAGATTGAATGTGACCACCCGCCTGGACAAGGTTGCTACTGTGAATGTGGAAGATTGTAGGGTCACACCTGTTCCTTGACTGTCCTCCTCCTGTGTATGGACTAAGGGTGTGAATAGCATGTATCAAAGCTCTACTGCTATAATCCTCTCTCCAATCTCTGTCCTATTTGCTCAAAAGTTACATCATGCATTGATTATGGTTACTCTAGAGAATTAGAGATGGTACTTTGTAAGATAACAGATTTGTGGGGTACATCCCTATAAAATGCACGGAGCTGTAGAACTGAGGCCCACAAGACAGATCTCTAGGGATATACCTACTATTTCTTGATTTTCTCTTACCTATTATGCAACGACTTTCTTGTAAGGAAAAAGGAAACTATTTAAAATACCCACCCTCTCTACCCGTACACATCCTACACGCGTACAAATTCTCTCTCCCCCTTACCACCAGCCTTTGCACTGGGTGTTGACTTAGATAAGGTAGAGACAGGCTCTTTCATTGGCCAGAATTTTTACCGTTTTTGGGGAGAGCATCTGCAAAAATAAGATCCCTGCTTATAGACCAGGCAGGCCGACTTGAATGGTGAAACAGGTCACACAGAAGCTATGATTTTGGCACATTTCTTATTTGACATTATGGTTAAACAGCTACATTTCTCTGAACCCCCATCCCCACCCTGACACTT
Organism: Canis lupus familiaris; assembly: GCF_011100685.1. Classification (NCBI taxonomy): domain Eukaryota; kingdom Metazoa; phylum Chordata; class Mammalia; order Carnivora; family Canidae; genus Canis; species Canis lupus. The sequence goes on from NC_049241.1 coordinate 20,419,632, forward strand.
TCATAACTTTCTAACGTGCATAAAGCTCACTTAATGAGTACAAGTCCGCTTAGCATTAGTGAGGTGTGCAATCGTGAAATTCCACGTGGCCTAGTGTACTTCACAGCTGAATCACGTAATGCATTTTATTAATTGTACCACTTTTTTGTTGTTCCTTAACGCGAATAATTGTCTTTTCTTCTCCCTCCCCCTTAATGTGTGGTATGTGCCACTTTGACCTTGGGCTTTCTGACAGAATCTTGTGGTTTCTCATCATCCATCCAGTCGATCGGTAATAGGGTAGGGGTTTTTTTTGGTTTGTTTGTTGTTGTTGTTGTTTTGGCTTTTGGTGTAATATTTTTGTTTTTTGGTTCTATTTTGTTTTTTTTTGTTTGATTGGTAGTGTTTTCATCCTTGGCGACCTCTCTCCTGAACCTTCCTTCTCTTCTCTCTGGTCTGGACAGTTCTCTGCACAGCTGTTGCCCTGGCACTTTCCATCAAAATCATGCTGGCCTCTTTACTCCCCTGCTGTGTGAAATCTCCCATTTCCTGAAACCTGCATCTTCCTCTTTCTTGTTTTGTTCTTTCATTTTATTTTTAGGTGGTTGTATGTACATCAGGAACTTCCTGAGAAAGGTGGCTTGGAGGTAATTAGTTTTAAGATTTTACACACCTGAAAATGCCCTTATTTTATCTTAATTCTGTAATAGTTTGGCTGGGAATAGAATTGTACCAGGTTGAAAATAATGACTAATGATGTTGAGCATCTTTTCATGTGCTCATCTGCCATCCATATATCTCCTTTTCTAATGAGTCTGTTCAAATTTTTGCCCATGTCTTTTTAATTAGGTCACTAAATTTTTTTATCATTGACTTTTGAGAGTTCTTTATGTATTCTGGAAACAAGTTCTTTTTCAGACACATGATTCGCAAATATTTTCTCTTGGTTGGTGGCTTGTCTTTTTATTCTTTTGGGTTTTTTTAAATTTTTTTTTAAAGATTTTATTTATTCATGAGAGAGAGAGAGAGAGAGAGAGGCAGAGACACAGGCAGAGGGAGAAGCAGGCTCCATGCAGGGAGCCTGACATGGGACTCGATCCCAGGTCTCCAGGATCACACCCTGGGCTGAAGGCCGCACTAAACCGCTGAGCCACCTGGGCTGCCCTTTTTATTCTTTTAATAGTGTCTTTTGATGAGCAGAAGATTTTAATTTTCACCAAGTCCTGGGTATCAATTTGGATTATTTTATAGATGTGCTTTTGGTGCCTTTTCCAGAAAGTTCTTGTGTACACCAGAGTCACAAAGATTTTCTTCTATGTTTGCTTCAAGAAGTTTGATTTTTTTTTAAGTTTTACATTTAGTTTTATGTTCCATATGAAGCTAATTCTTATAAATGGTGTGAGATATGGCTTGAAGTTTTTGTTTTATTTTTGGCATGTAGGTATCCACTTGTTCCTGTACTCTTTGTTGGAAGACCGTTATTGTTCACAGAATTGCCTTTGCTTCTTTGTCAAAGAAAACAAGTGTTCATACATGTCTATGTCTATTCCTGGGCCCTCTATTCTGTTCACTTTCTCTGTCTTGATGCCGATACCACACTTTATTGATTACTGTGGCTTTTTAATAAGGTTTAAAATCAGGGAGTGTTATTTTATTTTTCCAGGTTTGTTCTATGTTTTCAAATTGTTTTGGTTGTTCCTTTTTTGTTTTTGTTTTTTTAGCTTTTTAAAAATATTTATTTGAGAGAGAATGAGCAGGAGAGAGGAAGCAGGGGGAAGAAGCAGAGGGAGAGGGAGAAACAGGATCCATGTTGAGCAGGGAATCTGATGTGGGACTCGATCCCAGGACCCAGGGACCACAACCTGAGCCGAAGGCAGACCCCCAACTGACTAAGCCACCCCATTGCCCCTATTTTGACTGTTCTAAATCATTAGCATTCACATATGGATCTTAGAATCAAGTTGTCAAATTCTACAAAAAGGCCTGTTGGGATTTTAATTGGGATTGCGTATAGATCAATTTGGGGAGAATTGACATTTTAACAATACTTCACCTTCCTGTACATGAGCATGGCATATCTGTTCATTTATTTACATCTTCTTTAATTTCTCTTAGTAATCTTCTGTAGTTAGTATATAGTTCTTTACATTTTTTGTTGGATTTTTTTGTTAGCATTTCATATTTATCAAACTGTTATAAATGGCACTTTGAAAAACTTTAGTTTCTAATTGTTCAATGCCAGTATTTAAATATATGATTTATTATTATTTTTTAAAGATTTTATTTATTTATTCATGAGAGACACCTGGAGAGAGAGAGAAGCAGGCTCCATGCAGGGAGCCGGATGTGGGACTCCAGGATTGATCCCTGGGACTCCAGGATTACACCCTGGGCCGAAGGCAGGTGCTAAACCGCTGAGCCACCCAGGGATCCCTACATGATTTGTTTTTGCATGTTTATCTTGTGTCCTGGAATTTTGCTAAGTTCATTTATTCTAGTAGCTTTCTGGGGTTAGTTCCATGAGGTTTTTTACATAGATGACTGTGTAATCCCTGAATAAAGACATTTTTATTTTTTATTTTCCAATCCAGATGCTTTTATTTATTTTTCTTGCCTTATTGTACTGGTTGGAACCTCCAGTACAATGTTAAATAGAAGTAATGAGAGCAGACCTTATTGGTCTCTTCCCCATATCAAAGTAAAGGCATTCAGATTTTCACCAGTAAGTTTGATATTAGCTATAGGTTTGTGTAGATGCCTATAGTTGAGAAAGTTCCCTTCTATCCCTGCTTTGCTGAGAGTTTTTTTTTAAATAAAATATGATTGTTGCTTTTTGACAAATGCTTTTTCTGCATCTATTAAGATGATCACATGGACTTACTAGCATATTTTGTTAAATGATGAGTTGTATTGATTGACTTTCAAATGTTAAACCAACCTGTATTCCAGAGAGAAATTACATTTGGTCATGATATATTATCCTTTTTATATAATCTTATATTCTATTTGCTAAAATTGTTTGGAATTTTTGCATCTGTATTATTGATACTTTACTTTTGATTGATACTTTTCTGGTACTGGTTTTGTCTGTTTGGTTTTTGTTTGTTTTTAGGATGAGGCTGGCTTAATAGAATGAGTTGGGAAGCATCCCTCCTTTAAATTTTTTTTAAAGGTTTATTTATTTTTTTTCAGTGTGGATGGGGAGAGGGATGGAGAGAGTCTTATACAGACTCCACGCTGAGTATAGAGCCCGATGTGGGGTTCAGTCTCATGACACTGAGATTATGACCTGAGCTGAAACCATGAGTCAGCCACTCAACTGACTGTGCCACCGAGGTTCCCCTACAATTTTTTGAAGAGTTTTTGTGCTTGGGGTATTATTTTTTCCTTAAGGATTTGACAGAATTCACCAGTGAAACCATTGAGCAAGTTTTCTTTGTGGGATGGTTTTTAACTACATGTTCTATTTCTTGCATAGCTATATGGCAATTTGAGTTATCTGTTTCTTCAGTAAACTTTGGTAATTTGTGTCTTTCAAGTTATTTTTCCAGCTCATCAGTGTTATCAATTCACTGTCTTAAAGCTAATTTATCTTCCCTCATTATCCTTAGAATTCCTATAGACTCTGTGTTGATATCGTCTCTCTCTTGATTTTGCTAATTTTTCTTCTCAGTTTTTTTCTTGAACAGTCTAAAGGTTTATCACATTTTTTTAATCTCAAAGAACTATATTTTTGTTTCATTGATTTCCTAGTTTTCTCCTTATTGGGTTCTACTCTGATCTTTATTATTCCTTTCTTAACTTGAGTCCAATTTGCTTTTCATTTCTAGTTTTTAACATAATTCAATGATCAAGTTCACTGATTTGAGACCACTATTCAAGCATTTGTATTATAAATTTTTCCCTAAATTTGTATTATAAATCCTATTATGAATTTACTGCATTAGTAGTATTCCACAAATTTGATTTATGTGTTTCATATTCATTCATTTCAGAATACTTTTTTCTTTTTAAGATTTTATTTATTTGAGAGAGAGAGCGAATATGAGCAGGCGGGAGGGGCAGCCGGAGAGGGAGAAGTGGACACCCCACTGAGCAGGGAGCCAAGTGCAGGGTTCCATCCCAGTACTCTGAGATCATGAGGTGAGCCAAAGGCAGACACTTAACTAACTGAGCCACCCAGACACCCTTCATTTCAAAATACTTTCTAATTTCCTTTCTGATGTCTTTTTAAAACCATGGGTTAATATAGAAGTGTTTTATTTAGTTTATAAATATGTGGGGATTCCCAGAGACATTGCTATTACTAATTTTTCATTTAATTCCATTGTATCAGAGAAATTACTAGTATGACTTGAATTCTTTAAATTTGTTGAGAGTTGTTTCATGGCCCAGAGTATGGTTTGTCTTGCTAAACATTCCATGTGCCCCTGCAAAGAATATATATTTTGTGGTTGTTGGGTAGAATATTCTATAAATGACAATCAGATCAATTTGAATATTTTTATATTCAAAGAAAGTTAAAATACTTTATATTCTTACTGATTTTCTGTCGACATTCTATCAGTCATTGAGAGAGGAGTGTTAAAATCTTGGACGAAAAGTGTGGATCTGCATATTTCTCCTTATGCTGTAATAGTTTTTTCTTCATTTATTTTAGAGCTGTGTTGTCATGGGCAAAATGTTTAGAATTGTTATGTCCTCTTGGTGGATTGACTCTTTTATATAATTAATTGACCTTCTTCATTCCCCATATTCTTTGGTCTAAAATTCTCTTAGTGTGATATTAATATAGCATTTCCAGCTTTCTTCTTATTAGAAGTAGCACAGTATATCTTTTCACTCTTATTTTTTTATTTTAAAAATTATTTTATGATAGGATATGTCCATAAAGTCAAGCTAAGGATCAAGATAACTTACAGTTTTGTTAACAATTTAAACTTAGGACTTAGGGGGTGCACTCATGTTTGTGCATGTCCTCAGGTGTGTGGTTTTGAATGATACAGTTCTTTTGTTGTCTTAATCGTTTTTCTCACATATTCTTGGCTCATAGTAGGTGCTCAGTAAATATTTGTTAAATTGAAAGTTTTCATTTACTACCTGCAGAAAGGGAAACATTCTAATCCTTTTACTTTTCACCTATTTCTGTCTTTATATTTAAAGTGTGTTTCTAGGGCAGCCCTGGTGGCTCAGCGGTTTAGCGCCACCTTCAGCCGGGGGTGTGATCCTGGAAACCCGGGATTGAGTCCCATGTCAGGTTCCCTGCATTGAGCCTGATCTCCCTCTGCCTGTGTCTCTGCCTCTCTCTCTGTATCTCTCATGAATAAATAAATAAAATCTTTTAAAAAAAAAAAGTGTGTTTCTAGTATGAAGTATTATTGATAAGTCTTGCTATTTTATCCAATCTAACGATCCCTAACATTTAATTAGGATATTTAGACTGTTAACATTTAATATGATTATTAATGTGGGAAGATGAAAATCTGTCATCTTGCTGTTTTTTTACCTGTCTTACTTCCTCCTTGTTCCATTGTCCCTGTTTTTATACCTATTTTGGATTAATTAAATATTTCCTAGGATTTCTTTTTTGTCTCTTTTGTTGGATTATTAGCTATAATCCTTTGCTTTGTTATTTCAGTGCTTTATTTAGGGTTCATAGTGTAATCTTGGACTTACCATGGTCTATCTTCAAATGATACTGTGCTTCTTTCCATAGAGTATACAAATTTACAAATAGTGTATTGTCATTTCTCCCAAAGTTTGTGCTATTGCTACATATTTTTGTATGTGTGTTTTACACCTCATATTAACTTGTTCTTATTTTTTGCATAAGCAGTCCATTGTCTTTTAAGAGATTTTAAATGTAAGGAAAATTTTCACATATTTACCCGTGTGATTACCATTCCCAGTGCTCTTCACTCTTTTCTATAGGTATAAATTCCCTTCTGGTATCATTTTTCTTCTTCTTGAAGAACTTCATTTGACAGTCTTTGTAGCACAGGTCTGCTGGTGGTGGATACTTTCAGCTTTTGGACATCTGTAAACACCTTTTTTTTTCTCTCTATTTTTTTCCCTTCCTTCTTCTTGATTTGGTTTTCTTTGCTCTTCTTTTAGTTTATTAATATAGAAATTTATATTATTGATTTCAGAGTTTTTTTTTCTTTTGTAAAGTAAGCATTTCACACTGTAAAATTCCATTTCAGCAGTGTGTTAGCTGTATCTGACAAAGTATAATATATTGGTTTTTTATTTTCATTCAATTCTATGTAGATTTAAATTTCATTTGAGACTTCTCTTCAGCCGATGGGTTAATTTACATGTGCAGGGTTAGTTTTAATGTGTTTGGAAATTTTCCTGTTGTCTTTCTATTAGCAGTTTCTTTTAAATTTGTTGAGGTTTGTTTTATGTCCAGGATATAATCTATATTGGTGAATGTTCCCAGAGCATTTGGGAAAAAAATGTGTATTCCACTAAAGCACAATATATGTCAGTTGCATACTGTTGGCTAAACTTTGTTGTTCATTTCTTCTGGAACTTTCTGGAACCTTTCGTGCTGATTTTCTACCTAGTATTTCTGTCAGTTGCTGAGAGTGGGGTGTTTAAGTTCTGAATTGTAACTGCTCATCTTCTTTCCACTCTTTCAAGGTTTGCTTTGTTGTGTTTTGAGGCTCTAGTGTTGAGTGCACACATATTTGAGGTCATTATGTCTTTCTGAGTTGATTTGTTCATCATTATGTAATATCTTTCTTTGTCTCCAGTAAGCTTTGCTTTGAAGTCTACTTTATTGGATATTAATATAATGATCTTTAACCTTTTTAGATTAATGTTTACATGATATATCCTTTTCCATCCTTTTATTTTCATCCTATCCATAGTGCATGTTTGAAGTGAGTTTTTTTTTTTTTTTATGGATAGCATATTATTGGATCATGAGGGGGTTTTGTTGTTGTTGTTGTTCTTGTCATTGTTTCTTTGTTTACTCTCTCCCATGACAGTAGATGCCTACACTCCCATGTTGGCCTTGATGACTTCGGTAGGAGGTGGGGTCATCGTTGTCCTGTGATGTTTGGCTGGTGTACAGCAATTCTTATCTAAAAGTTTTCTTTCTTGGTAGGCTGCTGCTTTTCTGCTGCTTTTCTTGTCCTTTGGCCAGAGAGGAAGCCCACTTCTCTTGGGCTTTTTCTGCCTCTGCTCACTGGCATCTCCAGGATACCAGCTTGTCCAGCTCCTCGTCTGGGGTGTATAAGGCACAAAGAAAACCCAGGGTGCTCACCACCATGTTGTTCCTTGGGTGCCAAGTCTCCTAGCTGGTGTGCCACCTTCTTGCCACCTGTTACAATCCTATTCTGTTTATTTCATATGTAATATTCAGGATTTTTCACTGTACCAAGTGTAAGGAATTGAGAAAAACATATTAACTCTTTCTAGAGGCAGAGTTCTTTTTTTAAAAAAGATTTTTTTTTATTTATTCATGAAAGACAAAGTGGGAGGCAGCGACATAGACAGAGGGAGAAGCAGGTTCCCCGCCAGGAGCTTCATATGGGACTCCATCCCAGATTCTAGGATCAGGACCTGAGCCGAAGGCAGACACTCAACTGCTGAGCTATCCAGGCATCCATAGAGGCAGAGTTCTTCTCCGTTGTTTCAGAAGAGATATTTCACTGCATCTAGAATTCTAGGTTGGCATTTTCTTCCTTTAAGTACTTGAAGGAGATTGCTTCCCTATCTTCTTGCTTTTATTATTTCCTATGAAACGTCTTCTCAAATCTTCATTTTTGTTTCTCTGTTTATAACGAGTCTTTTTTTTTTTTTTTTTTGGTATTGAGCAATTTGATTATGCTCTGCCTCAGTGTAATTTTCTTTATAGTTTTTGTGTCCTAGAGTTGACAGAGATTCTTGGATTTGTGGGTTAATATCTCTTAAACAGCCCCTCCCCAAAAGCAGATGACTCAACCAGCCTTATGGCAACTGCCAACCCATTGTTAATTTGTAGTTCAGCTTCATTGTCTATCAGGTGCCATATTGTTATTAAATAGGTGTACATATGCTTTGCACACCAGATACACAGGCCCTTTTCCACAGTGTTCTAGTTTTAAACATTTGGGGGCATAATTTGAATACTTCCCTAAGTCAAAGGCCCATCTCATTTTTCAAATGTTTGAGAGATGACTGCAGGGAGGTGAAACTTGTCCTTGAGAGGTGAGTATGCAAATGTAGGAACACAGGCTTGAAACCAGGCTGACTTGGGCTGAACTCCATACCTCTTGCTGTGTAATTGTGAGAATATTATTCAACCCTTTTGAGCCTCCAATGTATAAAATAGGTATGATAATCATACCTACTTATAGGGCTGATATGTGGAATAGCTAAGTAAATGTGGAACATAGTTAAACACACATGAAATGATTCCTATTGTCATTGGTGGTATTTTTTTAATAGTCTTTCTTTTTAAAGCAATTTTATGTTCACAGAAAAATCAAGCAGAAAATACAGAAATTTCCCTTAATCATGCACAACTTCCTCCACTATCAAAATCCTTTACCTGATTTGTACATTTATTATAATTGATGAATCTACATTGAGACATCATTATCACCTCAAATCCATAGTTTACATTAGGGTTCACTCTTGGTTTTGTACATTGTATGGCTTTTGACAGATGTATGATGACATGTATTTGCCATTATAATATCATACAAAAGAGTGTCACTGCCTTAAAAAATCCCCTTTGCTTTGTCTGTTCAATCTCCTTTCCCCTGACCTTTGGCAGCCATCATCCTTTTACTATCTCCATAGTTTTGCCATTTCCAGAATATCAATCATATAATTTGACCGAGTACAAGGCCTTTTTAGATTGACTTCTTTCAGTAATATTCACTTAAGCTTCCTTGTGTCTTTTCATGGCTTGATAATCCATTTCTTTTTTATCACTGGATAATATTTCATTTAATGGATATACCATTTCCATTTATCCATTCAACTACTGAAGGACATCTTGGTTGCTTCCATATTTTGGCAGTTGTGAATAAAGCTGCCATAAACGTCTGGGTGCAAGTTTTTGTATGATCATGTTTTCAACTACTTTGAGTAAATACCAAGTAGCCGTATTGCTAGATTGTATGGTAAAAGTATGTTTAGTTTTATAGGAAACTGCCAAACTGTCTTCCAAAGTAGCTGTACCATTTTGTATTCCCACCAGTAGTGATGAGAGTTTCTAATGCTCCATATCCTCATCAGCATTTAGTGTTGTTCTGGATTTTGGTCATTCTAATAGGTGTACAGTGGTATCTCACTGTTTTAATTTTCAGTTTCCTATTGATAGACGATGTGAAGCATCTTTTCATATGCTTATTTGCCATCTGTATATTTTCTTTGGTGAGCTGTCTGTTCAGATCTTTGCCCATTTTAAAATTAGGCTGTTCATTTTCTTCTTGTTGAGTTTTAAGAGTTTTTTGTTTGTTTTGGAGCTGTTGGCATTTTAATTTGAATTATTATTGTCTTCAGTACTATAAGGGTTTTCTTGACACCTCAGCATTCTGGGCTGCAAAAATAAAAAATATATATATTTTCTCTTTTTTGAGGGAAGTAGAGAAATTATCTTTACCTGAAAAAAATTAAAAGAGGTTCTCCCAGGATTACTTTGATCCGAAAAGAATTCCAGACTGCCTCTGAGGTACAACTGTGGCCTCATGGGGCTTCCATGCTTTAAATCCCTCTCTACAAAATTAGCTTATGCCATGTGTTTCTTAATTATTTTATTAAGTAGTGGGAAATACATGCTCAGCACAGCATTGCCTTTCTTCTGTGTCTTCCATGGACATGTGTAGATTAACAAGGGCTTCTGCTGTAATCAGTGGCAGTGACAATACACTTAGTAGCAAATCACCCTAACTTCTAGAGAACTGTTCTGGCCTAGATCATTCTATAAAAAATAGTCACTAATGCTACTGAAGACAAATATGTCCCATTGCAGGTGAAGGATGTATTATATTATCTGATTTCCATTCTCCCACCCTTTCACTATGCGTCAGTAGATTTATATCATGGGATTCATTTTCATTTTATGTCTTTTTATTTACGCACCAGTTCCTTTGCAAGTAATTTTAATTCTCCCTTTTATGAGAGTGAGGCTTTGTGTCTGTGTATTCCTATATAAAATAAAGGAAATGATTGTTTTTAATGCAGATTTGAAAGAAATATAATGGATTTCAGCTACAACAATTTCTTCCCATTTAGAGGAGATGAACACCTAGTTAGATGAAGAACGTCATTTCTCGTATAATTTGAATACATCCTGTTTCCATGACAACTTGTACTTACCAGCTTGCCTGGTTAAAGAAGTGTTTGAATTCTTTCTTGGAGAAAAGATTTGACCAAACACTGGTTATCCCATTTTTTTAGTTCCAGTAATTTAATTCCAATTTGGGGGTATTTCTCTTTTTAACATCGGCTCCTTTTGAAGGAAAGAAACCTAAAGGGCATTTGGTGGCATACCTCCACCTTCACAACAAAAGGAGAGGATTCCCAGGCCAAATGCTAATGAGCCTAGGAAATGATATTGTTGAAGGTTGTACTCATTTTCTGATATCTTCCAGTTAAATTAAATCAACAGAGCTGATGTAACAACTTATTAAGATGCTATTTGATTTGACAGAGAATGATTCAGTTACTCATTTCCATCTGGACACTATAATCATGAGGCTTGTTTCCTCACTGCGAACTTCTGTCTTGCCTTTATGGGTGGTCTGTGCCCTCTTAGTGCTGAATTTCGATTCTTGCAAGGAGTATGATTTTATTAATGATTTTCCCTCAGAATGAAAGATAGGAAATTATTTGCATCATTAACTATTCTTGTGCAAAACATGAGGAAGATGGTACTGTATTTTATGGGCAAGATGATGTTTCATGCCATATGAAATATTTTAGTTCATGAGACAAGAAAGAATGACCCTTGGGCATTTTAGAAATGATAGAGAGTTAACTCCAAGTTAGGATAATTCAGAGTTTAGTTCTGAGGTACCTGGAAGTTTTTGAAAGGGCAAAAGTGACTCTTATCTATCTCCAGGATCATGCACAATGATGATAAATATTTCTGACAAAAAACACATGTGCGTGATGGTCTGTGGGGTACCAGGCTTATCATAACCCCTATTAGAAACCATGTTTTATAATGGGCTCTGTATGAGTGAAATGTGCATATTTTTCACTTCCTCAAATAAGATACCATCTTATCATAAAAACTATGGAACTTTATTTTTATATCTAAGCAATCTCTGCATCCAATATGGGGCTTAAACCCAGGACCCTGAGATCAAGAGTTATATGCTCTTCTGACTGAGCCAGTCAGGTGCTTATTTTAAAGATATAACATGCAACTTAATATTATGTGCATAATATGTAAAAACTGAAAGCCAAAAAAGTAAAAACCTGAAAGCCAACAGGAAAGAGGAAGAAAATGACAGTATCTTTCTGTATTGGGAGTATTCAATTCTAGCACTTGGTAAAAGAAAGGAGATTAAGTAACCACAGAGCTTTCTTTGGCCTAAAATTCTGTTTGCAAGCATCTTCATGATTTCTAGTGTAGTACTTTGCCTAGTACTTGCAATTCTGAAAATTTTATGCAATTATAATTTTTTGAAAACAAATAATATGGCTTTATTCCAAACTTGCTTTATTTTCCTTTTCTAATTGCCCATCAATTGATAATAGCTTCTCAAATTTCAGAGGACTCAGCTCTTAAGAAGTAAATGACTTATAAAATATTTTAATATTCACTTTAATGAATGTTTTAATCATAGAGGAATTCATTATCCAGATATTTATGGAATATTCACTACATGAGCAATCTTTAAGATAATCTCTGAGGAACACAAAGAGTCCCCCCCTCCCCCATGGAGCTTAGGCTAGGGAAATAGGGAAATAAGGTATAGGTAGGTAGTCATTTTGTTTTTAACATGACTCATCACCTACTAATATTTTGCTGAGTAAATTGATATTTTCTGTATGATGATTTCTTATGCCATAATATGATGTGATTATTTAAGCTTAAAAATAAAGCTTTGGAAAGCACAATGCCTTTTCTCAAGAGTACAGGCTTGCACAATGTTCCCCTAAGTGATTTCTGAGCCATAACTGAAAGCTCAAAATCAAATCTTATACCTAAAGAACCTCTTAGCTATAAAGAAGTAACCAGCTTGCTGCTAACTTATCCCACCATGCAAGCAATTGTTATCTTGCAGTGGGGTTTGGAGGCCTCCAGAATGGATGCACACTACCAATAGAACAAGTGGTGCTCTGTGGCCATGGTCCTGGCATGACCAACCACTCCAGGTTGTCTAAGACTGAGGAGGGATTTTCTAGGACATACATTGCTGAACTCCAGATAAGTCTCATACAAATTGAGAAGGTTGGTTCTATACACTCTTCTCTAAATCTCCAAAGAGTGCAGAGGAGAACACCTGTATTCAAATAGCCTAGAGGATGTCCATGTTATCTCTGTAAGGAATTGAAATAAGGAAACCAGAACCAGTAATTGTGTGGCATTTTATTTATGGCTTAGGCCCTCCCTTACCTCCAGGCAACACTGTGAAGCCAGTATTAATAGTACACTCATTTTTCAGTTGAGAAAAAGGACTCAGAGAGGTTAATTGATTTGTTCCAAATCACACAGCTGTTAAGCTGTTAATGGGCTCAAGCACACATTCGGGGGTCTTCCTCCAATCAAACTGCCCCTATACTGGCCATCTCTTACTCCCTTTAAAAAATTTCCAAAGGCCAAGTTGAAGGCTGCTGGCTTTCCTCTTCAGTTGCATTCTCCAACCTGAGCCTCCTCACATCTTTGGTTAATTGACAGGCCAGGGGAGCGTTAATAACTACTCTTTGATAGGGAGCCAGTGATTTGCAGAGTATATTTATTGCGGAGTTGTACTTAATAGGGACAAACTTTGGTAACAATCTGAACGCTAACAGTAGGGGTGAGTTATGTTTACCTTAGAAATAAAGCCTCCAGGGGATGCCTGGGGGGGTCAGTGGTGGAGCATCTGTCTTCGGCTCAGGTCATGATCCCGGGATCCTTGGATCGAGTCCCGCATCAGGTTCCCCGCAGGGAGCCTGCTTCTTCCCTCTGCCTATGTCTCTGCCTCTCTCTGTGTGTCTCTTATGAATAAATAAATAAAATATCAAAAAAAAAAAAAAAAGAAAGGAAGAAGGGAAACCTCCAGTTATTTATTCAAGAATAGCAGAGAATTGCAATCCAGAACACACAAGCTATGGCCAAACCATTGGCAAGTCCAGAGAACAAAAAAGAGTGTTCCTCTCTCATAGAGGAAAGAGGGAAGTTGGAAGGCTATCACAAAAAATCCACTGGAATAAACTCTGAGTTCAGAGTATAGAGGCTGCCCATTGGCTGAGTTGTGACTGCATTTCACTGGCTGGGCTGTCACTGGAGGAGGAGGAAAGTCTGTCTCCTGCCCGGTAGTAGTAAAGGAGTATTGATTTGCCATGTGCCTCGTTTCATGTTGGGTATGCAGTTAACTACAGTGGTAGCTCTGAGAGCTTCCCCTTCTGGCCTCCTGACTCCATTTTAAGTGAGGTTTCCTGTATTAATTTTCACAGTTGCATGAATCCTTTTTCTTCCAATCAGTGCAGTACAATGCTGTCCCAACAAAGGTCCCTTAATCTGAATTATTAGACTGGCCACAGAACCAATGTTTCTGAAGTCATTGTGGCTTTTTTTCTTAACCAAGGAAGAACATGTCATGGTAAGTAGTTTGGGCACCTGCTCAGCCATGGCTCCAGAACTCTAGGTATCTTGCCCCTTTCTGGAGTGTATTTGACGACTGATCTCCTGTGACAGCACTTACTGTGGCCCTTGAAGGATGGAGAATTTGGGTGGGCAGAGAAGAGAAGAAAAGGCTCAGGAAAAACTGGGGAGATGAAAGTGCACATGGTGTGTTTAGCGAGAGGGGAGTCGACGGATCATAGATTCAGGCAAGTTGAATCTGTGATGTGCCAGATGCTGCACTAAGGACCTGAGGAGGCAGTAGTGGAGGAAGGGCTCATAAGCCTGCCTTTGGGAGCTCATGCTGTGGCAGAGATGAAGATGCACCAGGGGACGAGGATGCACCCAAATATATATATTTTTTTCAAAAAACGTATACTCTATATTAGTATACTTCCAAGTATATGCAAATTTAGATTATATAATTAAATATATTTGGATATACTTGCAAATGTATTTGGAAAGGTGGGTCAAGTAGAGAAGATTGCAAAGGCTAGACTGGAGATTTCAGACTTCAGCCTGTGGGAGACAGGAAACCATATAGGTTAAAAAGGTGCTTTTAAGGAAGAGTAATATACCATCCTCGGAAAGGAGAACTGGCAGAGGAGAAAGACTAGATAGAAACCGGGAAACAAATTCACTGACTGTTCCTTTCAGTCAACAGATGTTGTATACCCAGTTCTTTTCCTTCCCAGATATTGGTGGCATGCCATGCACGTGGCCAGACTAGGCTGGGTCCCAGGGCCAAAGACGGTCCTGGTCCTCTTGGACTGGGTGTTCCGGGGTGGGAGATGGGCAGCAGATCTGTATTAGGAAAATCATCAGTGGGGAAGAGGACGTGCTCTGGAGCCTGACGGTGGGGAAGCTCTTGCCCAGGAGGCCTGAGTGGGAGAAGCAGCTAGTCGTGCAGAGCAGAGACTGGCAGTTCAGCAAAGGAAACAGCTTGTGTAGATGCCTTGAGGCTGCAGAGAAGCTGTAAGGACGGGGGAGAGTGCAGCCATGTGGTTGGAAAGGCAGGAAGCATGCAGGAGATACTGAGCCCTGTTTGCAACCAGAAAGAGATCTTGAGAGCAATAGGAAGCTGGCGAAGCAAGCGAGGCATGATTGAATTGGTGTTTGGAGACAACTGCTGAGACTACTGTCTGGCACCTGGTTGGACAGGCAGAGAGACCGGACAGAGGATGTTGTGATTGGCTGGAACTCAGGAGGTGAGGACTGGGAGTGGGTGTTATTGGTGGGAATAAAGAAGGAAGACCAATGCCAGGGCTGCAGGAGGAGCCAAACAAGGACTCGGTGGCTGGTGGGTGGATCTAAATGGGAGGGAGGGGGTCAACTGAAACTTGATGTCATGTTTTCCAGGCTCAGTGGGTGGGAGGACTTCACTCTCCTCCATGCAGATACTCAACAAATGCAGTTTCATTTACCCCCTTCCCTTCCACTTGCAGCTCTGAACCAGACCCTCAGGGGTCTCTTAGATTCTCGACAAGTAACATCCATCGAGCTTTTCCTGCGTGCGGCTTGCAAGGTGTAGAAACATGTTTTCTCACACAGGCCTCAGAGCAGCCTACGGAGGGAGCTCTTGTTCCCCTCCATGTTCTGAGCAAGGAATCTGGCATCCAGCAAGGTTAATAACTTCCCAAGGTGACACAGCTCACCCATGGCAGGATCTTGGTTAAGCAGGCTTCACTCTCGCTAAAGCAATAACTTTGAAACCACATTACAGCCTCCCCCGACACCCTCAGTGCCCCAGGGGTGTTTCAAGCTTCCCCCAGTCCTCCAGGCCCCTCCTGGGACGGACCAACTGCAACACCTGCCTTTGCTGGAAGCTTCAGCAGGGCCTGGGCCTGCTGTCCCCTGAATCTAGAGAGTCTGAGGTCTGCCATCTAGCGGCCACTGCCTTCCTTTTTATTCTGAGCTTTTAAAAGAAAGGAAACTGGGAGTTCCCACATACAAGACAGGCCTGCATATTTATAGCATCACACCCTGTAAACAGGAAACTTCTCAGTCTTAGAGAAGGAGCCTGGTAACATAAACATAGCATATTGGCAATGAGTTCCTCCGCCCATTCAGCAAACATTTAAATATATATGTAATGCATATATATGTATATACATATATATTTAAGTGTTTGTGTCTATATATATATTTTTTTCATTCCCCTGGAAAGTAAACTCACTGAGACAGGGATTTCTTTTGTCTGCTAACTAATGAATTTCAAGAGCCTAGAACAGTGGCATTTGTATAGCAGACATGGGATAAACATTTATTGAATGTCAAATAAATGAACACCTAACATTTAGTGCATCTTTACTATATACCAGGCGCCTGACATGGGTGTTTTCTCATTTACTCCTAATGATGACTCAAGAGACAAGGAATGTCAAAATGCCCGTTTCTCAGATGTAGAGACTGATCCATAGAGGGACAAGAAGCTTACGAGGTTTGGGGAGAGCCGCTGGGTTTTGACTCAGGTTTTCTGATTTTAGAGACACTGCATTTAACTGCTGTGCATGATACCTTTTGTCTGCTCTGGGTGCCAGGCCTTGTGTGCAGCATTGCCACCATTTAGACTGGTGGTAGAAGTGCCTCCACAGGACGACCAGCCATTTCCCTCCTGTGTTTTGACTTTATTGAGTGAAGTCTTCCATCCCACGGTGCTATGACAGAGAGAGCAAATGGAGGGAATTCAAGAAAAGCTGGCTGGCCGACAACGAGTCCCTGTCACTAGCCAGCTGTGTGGTTGTGTGACCCTGCACGGTGCCCCCACACCTCAGCTTCTCCATTAGTCAAAGGGGGAGACTGGGTTAGGTTCCCCGCCTTCCCTTCCAGCTCCAATATTCTACTATTTCTGTGACTCCCAGGGAACTGGATGAGAGTGAAGAGAGAGGACCACTGGTTCCTAGGCAACCAGTACCCGCCTCACCCATGTTGCCATGGTGATGATGGAAGTTGGGCTGATGGGATTACCAGCTCCTGCTAATTGCATATGAGAGCTCAAGGTCTCTGTCTCTTGCTTGCTGGCTGGCTGGCTCATACTTTCTCATTCTTCTAGGAACTGTGGGAAGATCTCCTTGCCTCCATCTGTGGCATCCCCAAGGCAGCCATAGTGCAATGGAAAGCAACTGGAAATGGAGCCTAGCTGTTCCTCTGAGTAGCTGTGTGACCTTGGGCAGGTTACTCGGCTTCTCTGAGCCTCCATTTCCCATGTGGAAAATGAAGGTGTTGGAATAGGGAGCCCTGTCTAAGGCTCTTCTCAGCTCTCAAATCCTTTGATGCCTAGGGAGCATGTCAGGGGAGCAGACCACATTGTTACTAGGCAACCAGCAGGCACCCTGCCCAAGTTGCCTTGGTGACTGGATACTAGAGGGGAGGGGAGTCGCTGCTGCAGCTAATTGCTTAATTATTTATGAGTGCCTCAAGTCCTTTTTGTTGTTTTCGTTGCTAGGGGCTGTGGGGTCACCTTCTCTTCCTCCCTCCTGCTACCCCAAGTCGCCTGAGGTGCACGTTGCACAGTGGGAGAGCACGTTGGCCTGGATCTCAAGCTACTCACCTTCTAGTCCTGCCTCTGTCATTTCCCAGATCTGTGGCTTCGGGTAAGTCACCTCACCTCTCTGGGCCTCAGTTTCCTCATTTGTAAAGTGGGGGGTTTGCTTAGGTAATCTCCACATTTCCTTTTTACTGTGAATTTCTAATTCCTGCTGTCCAGTTGCAAATTGGGGAAGAAGGGGAATATTCCTAATTTTTTACCTTCTAAGGATGAGTCTGAGGAGCAGTAACAATAGTTAAATTTCTTACATGTCAAACAGGAAGGGGATGAAAATTAGGCCCATTGTTCTCTGCTTGCCTCTCCCCTTAGCCATGTTGCCTGACCCATTTTATTAATCTTAAGGTCATTCAACGTTTATGTTTTTGGACATTACCTACTTCCAGCATGGATCTGAAGGGTTCACAGTATAAGATGCATCTGTTCAATTAGGCCTTTAAAATACAAATTAGGAGTCGGTTAATGTAAAAATAATGCTGCTGCTGCTTCATTGGTTACTACCAATGTTGTGATTAATCATCAGATGTAATTCTGAGCATCCTGGAAGCCAAAGCAAGAAGAGAGGGAGATAGACAATTGTTATTCAATAAAGAAAAATTTCCAGATTGTTCCTTGTCCTAAATTCTGGAAGTGATTTATCTTGTGGTGCTTACTCTCTTTTAGAAACCACAGACAAAACTTTTTAAATAAACCTTTACTGTTGACAGTATTGTTGAAGGACAGATTGACGAGTTCTAATCTAATTATAAAGCAAAAAGTCCCTTTCTACCTTAGGATTTTATGAAGATAAATCACTTAATAAACATAACTTCAGAATCAACCACTATTTATAAACCAGTTATATATAAATTCATGTAACCACTTTGCACACAAGTAATTTAGCAACATGTGTCAAATTTTTTAATGCAGACCAAAATTCTACTTTTCCAAACTTATTCTGAAATAAACTTGTGTAGCTGAGGAAAGACACTGAATATAAAAATGCTTATGGTAGCATTATTCATAAAAGAAAATGACTAAACCACATAAGTCTCCAGGACTAGTGAATTAAATTATGTTACTTTTTTACAATGGATTATTTTGCAAGCCCTGAAGTAGATGTATATGTTTTGATATGGGAGAAAGTCTTCAAATATATAATCTGAAGTAAATAAGTAAATAAGGAGGTTCAGCAATAGTATAAAATGCTTCTCTTTTTCTTATGGAAGATATAGATAGGTATACAATTTCTGTATCTAGATACATGCTTTCATGTGCCTACTTGCATCTTTCTGGAAGGAAACTGTTAACAGTGGTTTCCTCTGGGCAGGAAGATTGATAGCCTTAGAAGGGAGGGAGACTAACTATTCACTGCCTTATTTTTACTATGAGGACCTGTTCATTTTTCAGTTAGGCAGTAGAGCCTGGCAGTTAAAAGCCTTAGGGTCTGAATACCTGTGTTCAAATCCCAGCTCTGTCACTTACTAGCTGTGTGACCTTGGGATTAACTTAACTTCTGCATTCCATATCCATATTATGGATAAATCCATAAAATAGTACCTCTCTCTTTGGATTGTTGTGAGGATTAAATGAATTAATAAGTATAAAACAGAACAGCCTAAATAATACCGTCTATGCCTTTTCTCGAAAAAATTAAAGGAAAAATTAAATAAACAAAAAACTCTGCATCTAAGCAAAAGGAGCCCCAGGATCTCAGAGTTGGAAGGACTTTATAAATATATCCCTGCTTCCAGCATCATGCGTTGTATACAAATTATCTTTGAAGCAGGGATCACAAAGCATTGGTCTTATTTCTTGTCATTTTATCTGAACTTGAATAAAACCTTTTCGACGTGGCACCTATCTGGCATTTCATAATAGGCATTTAAGATGCCCGTGCAGTCCCTGAACCCATCTGGTCTTACAGCTCCTGCTCTAGTCCATCCCATGAATGCTCAAGCCAAGAGCAGAACATATGCTCCGCCAGGTAGAAAATCTATGAAAAGCTGGAACTCTACATCTGTTAAAGGCCAGCGAGGGACTCTTCAAAAGTCAAGCTTCGAGAGGGCATCCGTGCCCATGCCAGTTATGACATGTGTTCACAGCTCCCATGCCTCCCCTTTTCTTTTAAAAGAGGATGACAGAAGCCTGGCAAGGAGCTGCACTAGGACGATTCCTCTTACTTTGGACTCAGGAATCTTAGGGCCGCAGGGATTTCCTGTCTCTTCTTCTTCTTCTTCTTCTTCTTCTTCACACATCCAGAAAGGCGAGGGTTCCCTTCTTCTTCGCAGGCGCTTTGGGGGAAAGTCTGGGAACTTAGGCCGACTTTGGGAACCTTCCTTTGAAGCTGGCCACGCTTTGGGCCACACTTGTAGACCTACGGGTGCCCCCATCACCACCACCAAAGGGCGGGATGGGAGGAGCTCTGTTGCCTTAAAAATTAGCAGAGTTAGGAAACAAGCTCACCCCGAGGAATTCAAAACTGACCTAGTAACACCTCCCCACCTCCGCGCCCAGGTCGCCGTCCCCGGCTTGTGCCCTCTGGCCCTGTGTTCGGGCACTCTTGGGCATTCCGGGCTCTTCATCCATTTGGGCCAGCGGTTCCACTTGCCGTCTCTCCGTCACACCCGACTGTGCCTCCATCTGCCCTTGTGCCCCTCCCTCCTCCTCCAGCCATCTGCCAGCTCTCCCAGCCATCCTTGAGACTGCTGGCATCTCCTGCACCCGTCCTCCCCTCCCACCATGTGCGCCTGAAATTCCGTCCCGCGGTCGGCTCGTGCACCCCGGCCTCGCGTCTGCGTGCAGGGCCCGCGGTCGGTGCGGCCCGGCCGGGGGGCGCCGACCCCGACCCCGACCCCGACCCCAGGGCGCGCTCAGCGGGGCCTGCGGCTCCCAGGCCCGGGGCGCGCGGGGCGCGCGGGGCGGGGCGGGGCGGGGCGGGGCGGGGCGGGGCGGGGCGCGCGGGGGGCGGGGCGGGGCGGGGCGGGGCGGGGCGGCCGGGGTGACTCAGCCGCCGCTCGCCCCGCGGTCCGCGCGTCCGCCGGCCTCGCAGGCGGGGCGGAGAAAATGGCGATGCCCCCGGCCGCCGTGCCCCCCGCGCGCGCCCGGGAGCCGCCGGGGCCCCGTGCCGCCTCCGCCAGCGCCGCCTCCGCCAGCGCCGCCGCGCCGCTCGGCCTCGGCCTGCAGCAGCTGTCGGCGCTGCGGCCCGAGCCGGGGGAGGTCCCGCTGCACTCGCCCTGGACCTTCTGGCTCGACAGGTGAGGGGCGCGGGGCCCGCCGCGTGCGCGCAGCCCGCTTTGTCCCGGCGCCCCCCGGCCCCCGGGCGCCCCCCGGGCCCGCTCCGCCGCCGCCCGTGCGCCCGGGGCGCGCAGAGCCGGGGCGGGGGCCCGGGCCCGGAGAGGCCGGGGCGGCGGGGGGCCGGGGGCGCCCGAAGTTCCCGCACCACTTCGCCCCCCGGCTCCTCCCGTCCCGGGGCCCCGACGACCCCGGGTGGGCGCCTCCGCCGTGACAGCGCTCGGGCCGGGGGCCGGGGGCCGGGGGCCGGGGGCCGGGTCCGCGGGGAGCGCGCCGGGACCGCCCGGGACTGCGCCCGGCACTGCGCCCGGCTCCCCCTGACCGTCCGCGGCCCGCGGAACTCGGCCAGCAGCCCCTCGCCTCTCGGTGACAGCTTTCTCCCCGGGGACCGCGCGGGGCGCCCGCCCTCGCCCCAGAGACAGCCCCCGACTACCGCACCCAGGGGGCACGCCCGACCTCGCGATCACCCCGCGTTCCCTGCCCGCCCCTGTTCCCCTGGAGGGCGTCGCGCTGCCCTGGAGTGTTCTGTGCGAATCTGTGTGTTTTGTGCGTCTCAGACCCTCAGTGCCTCCCCTCGGTTGGAAGCCATTGAGCAGGGACTTTTTTTTTTTTTTTCCTTTTTTTCTTTTCTTTTTTGGACACCTGTTCTATCCCAGCACCTATAGGACTGGACCTGGTACCTAGCAGGAGCACAGCAAACTTTGATGAATAAATGCACGAATGCAAAGCCCTTCTTAGTTAGGATCCGTTACCCAGGAGGGGTGCCCACAGAGTATTATGTACGAATCTGTTTCTGTGGCTCAGCCCCCTCATTTCTTTCCCTCTGTTGAAAGCCATTGAGCAGGGACTTATTTTTTCCTTTCTTTCTTTCTTTTTTTTTCTTTTTTTTCTTTTTGGACACCTGTTCTATCCCAGCACCTAGGACTGGACCTGGTACATAGCAGGAGCACAGCCAAACTTTGACTAATGAATAAATGCACGAATGCAAAGCCCTTCTTAGGACCCGTTACCCCGGGGCGGGGGTGAGCGGTGAGTGGGAGTGGGGGTG
The DNA here is from genome assembly GCF_011100685.1 of Canis lupus familiaris. Taxonomy (NCBI): domain Eukaryota; kingdom Metazoa; phylum Chordata; class Mammalia; order Carnivora; family Canidae; genus Canis; species Canis lupus. The sequence goes on from NC_049241.1 coordinate 20,441,256, forward strand.
CCCAAAGACGATACCTCAAGGTCGTCCCAGAAGCTTATGGAAATGTTGATGACACTTGTAGCTACAGTGAAATATTAGGAGGAAAGGTATATATGACTGTTCTCTGTGAGATTTTCTTACAAGACCCAAATCTGGTGTTAAAAAAAAAAAAAAAAAAGCCTTGCATAAAATGCTGGAAGGATTTTTTAAAAGTGATTATTAAATCATCCCTTGAAGGAAGACCACTTCATTCCTTCCTTCTTGTTGTAGTTAGCACCCATCTATAAGAATCTGTAAGAACTGACATTTGGAGTCACTGTCTTTTCCGGGGACCTAAAGAAGTTGGGGGTGGAGTAGATGACAATGAGTCTCGGTTTTGAAAACATTTTCACTTTCATTATGGGATGCTAAGAAAGCATTTTACTGTCACAATAGGAGTGGTTTTGGCTAACGTCAAGGGAATGAAATCTTGCGTCTGTTTTCAAAGGTGTGCTGTAACTATTGTTGCTACCTGCTGTTTCCAAGTTGTTAAAGAGGGGCCTCTGGTCTGTGAGGAGACTGTGGACTGGCAGAAACAGTGTTGAGAGAGTTAAAAGGGTCACAAATTCGTCTCCTTAAAGGCACAACATTTTAAGAATAGATCTGAGATTTTAATACCGCATAACAACAAATAACTTTTTAAGAAAATCCGGTAGCATCGAGGATAAGAATATAGGAACTTCAATGAAGGCACAAACTCGAACTTTCTTAGTATGTATTTGTGCAGTTTTGTTCTCTGAAAGCTGGCACTCAAGTGAAATGTTACTGCAGTAGTGTTGAGGTTGGTAATAGAAATAATTACATTATGTGATTATTATCTAATTTCTATAAGAAATTAGAATTACTTGCAGAGTTGCTCATTTGAATTCATTTTGCCCCATCAGTTGTCCCATAGCTTTTACTGAATTGTCTCCACTTTTCTGAGAGGCCATTGCATTCATGTAGACTGGCTCCCGTCCCCTTTGGGTTATGAACACATTGTGTTCTAGAAGTTTATTTGTAGCTTCTCCCCCCTAGGGAAACAAGGTTCTAGAGAGAGTAGTAAAGCTCTCAGGAGAGCCCTCCAAGGCAGTCTTCTCCCCAGCATAGCTGATGTCTGCCCCTGAGGGCATCAGTTTGAGTTCCACAGCATCCAGAGGGCTTCTGCTCCCTAAAACTTCCCTTGGCACCTGCCATCTGTCCTGTCCTCCCTTTCAACCTACTCTGTGACCAGAGACAAGTGATTTAGCCCTACTAAACCTCAGTTTCATTGTGTAAAATGGGGAGAGTCATAGATTGTATCTCATGGGGGTAATTCTGAGGATTAATGGATGAATATAAAGCACTAACATGGGTGCCCAGCCTAGAATAAGTGATTAATAAATATTGATAACTAACATCGTTACCCGAAGCTCCCAGACTACCCCCCCACAACACACACACCCCAACAGTCCCTGGAGCAACTTATCTGACCTTAGTGTCAGGAAGCCAGCAACCTGAATTCATTTTCCCCCACTGGATCAATTGGAGAGTCCCTTAAGTAGAGTTATTTGCATTTTTCAATAGCAAATTTCAGTAAGTCCGTATTTGTTTTGTTGTTGTTGTTTAACTAGACTGTATGGCTAAGAATGTAAGCATTTGAGGTATAATTTTGGTTGGAGACACAGAATGAAGCATTTTCCTCCCTGTTTTTGACTCTTAAAAACCCCATCCTGTCTCAGTCTTGATCTCAGGGGCTGCTCTGAGCTGCTTGTCTCTGAGGACTTTGTTTTCGTCTTGCGGTGACCCTGTTTCCTCGGAGTTTGACCCGCAGGACTCAATCCTCAGGCCTCGTGTCCCTGTCCACACCAGTGATAGCATTCAGTCACAAGGCATTCAGTTCAGTTCTCATCACACTGGTGATTCCCACAATTTTACACTTGTGAGTGCAGCTCCTCCTCTCCGTCTCCATATGGATGTCTAATACACATCCAAACTCAACACATGTCAGACCACCTCTTCAGCTTCTCTCCCAAATTTGCCTTCTTCCATCTGTCCTGTCTCAGATAAGAGCAGTTAACAACAGTAACTCCATCCTCGCAGTTGCTCAGCACCCACATCTTGGAGACCTCTGTGGCTCTGCTCTTCTCGTCTTCCCCACTCCTTCTCCCTCCCCTCCATCCACTCTCCACAGACACTGCTGATTCTACCACACAAATGTGTCCACAATCCAGTGCGCTCCCACGACCTGAGCCACACGGCCTCTCTCCCCTGGACCACTGCAGGAGTGTGCTAACTGCTCTCCCTGCTTCTACCCTTGCCCGCCTTCCCCCCGCCAGTCTTTTCCCATCACAGCAGCTGAAGTCATACCTAAGTTAAGGCCTGTCGCTTCTCTGCTCTCCTTTTCACTCAGAGGCAAAACCCAAAGTACTTACAATAGCCCATGAGACTCTGCAGCATTTCCTGTATCCGCCCAATATGCCCCCCCCCCCCCCCCCCGTCTCCCTCTCACTCTCTCTTCTGCCCTTCTAGCTCTTTCTCTGTCATCCCAAGCATGGGCCTTAGCTACCAATAGTCCCTCCTGCCTGGAATACTCTTCCCTCAGTCATCTGCTAGGACTTTGCTTTCCTCTCTGTCTTAGGGAGGCTTTCCCTAACCACTGATACTAGACGGCATGCTCATCCTGACACACCCTCCCCATGCCCCTGACCCTGCTTTATTTTCTCCATGGGATTCTGTGTTTGTACATCTTCTCTCCCTGGAACATCGGCTTCATAGGGTTCTTCCTGCATCCTTCTGCCCTCAGCTCCTGGATCAGCACCTGGCACAAGTCATCCCACACCAAAGAGTTCAAGATTATGGAATTCTACTCCTAGTGACTTCCCCTTCTCCCATAGTGGTTCGTGGTACTTGGAGTGTCATTTGTAAATCTGCATCCCCAGCCCTGATCTCTCTCCCGAGTTCTGGATACCATGTCTGCCACAGGCTGGTTAGCAATTCCACTGTCTAACGCATTTTTCAGAGTTTGAAGTTCCTTTTGTTCCTTGAGTCCTTTCTCGTGTACACTACTCCATGCAGTTTTGTGCTTCAGATGTTTGATCCCCTGTTGGAAGACTTGGCCCAAGCCAAAGCCACCCATTCCTCTCCACGTGCCTGCATCTGTGCTCTCTAGCCCCAGGTACGTGCTTCCAGCTTGCCTGCTCTCAAGCTCTTCCCTCCTCTCTACATCCCCCACCTGGGCTCCTGGGCTTAGCCTTCTGACCTGCACCTGGTCTTGTCATCCCAAAAACTCCCTGCCTTTTTCCTCTGCCCCAGCAGGGGATTGTGACTCTGTCTCTCCTCACTTAAACATGCCTTTGTTGTGGGCTCATGTGCTCCAGGCTGGTGGGATTCTGGATCTCCACCCCTGCTTTCATCACAGCAGAGCTGATTGGTTTTGTTATTGTTTTAGAAATGATCCTCTCTCCTTTGAAAAGAGCATTCCCCAGCTTAAAAAAACAAAAGCAAAAACAAAACACAAAACCTAAAACAGCCTTCAGAATATGGTGTGAACTTCTATATTGCTTTTTTTTTTTTTTTAACATGAAACTCATTTTTTTTTTAGCCTCATCCTCTAGGTCTCCCCAACTCCAAAATACCACTCACTGTGTTCAGTCTCACTAATAACTGGATTTCTGGCCCTTTTCCTGCATAAGCCATGGATTTGCCAGCCCCTGGGATTTGTCTTCGGATGTTCCTTCTTGTTGGGATGTCCTTCTCTCCTTTGTCTACCTGAAAAGCTTCCATGCATCCTTCAAGGCCTTGCAAAGATACCAGCTCTGTAATTGTCCTTAAATAGCCCTTGGCCCAGGCAGGATTGAGCCCACCTCCTTTGTGCTCCTGCAACATTTTTTAATATGCCAGTATTTGTATCCGGGGTTATTGATGGCTCTTCTGTCCCTCCCTCTTGACCATTAGACTTGGCCTGCCTCATGCCTGGCTCTCCAGGAGTGGACATTACAGTGCACATAGTAGGTACTTAAAGAGTATTTGTGTTCTTGTGTCTTTAGTCACAAAGGTAGGCCAGTCATGTATGTCTCCCACCAACCCACCTCATCGGGGTTTACCTCTACCCAACCAGTGTTTCTCAAAATGTCATCCCTTGCCACTTCCATCTGCATCACCTGGCTCTGCTTCTTCAAATACAAGCTCCTAACCCTGCCCAGGACCTGCTCTCTCTCAGACCTCTTGGAGTAGAATGCATATTAATTAAGTAACATATGCATATTAAGTAACAAATGCTGTATACATCACAACTGGAGAATTACTGCTCTGTTTATTGATCAGGTCATTTGAGCATCTTAGTTGCCCATCACTGTTCTCAGCGCTAAGAATGCAAACACGTTGACAACATGGTCCCAGGCCTCCCTGGAGGGATGTCTCTCATACCGCATGCTACCATGGCATCAGTGGAGGTACCAAGTTCCAGAGGGACCCCCCTCCCACACACACACCTCCTTCACTGTGTGATGCTTTTGCACACATTCCTCCATAATAACAGACTTGATAGAGAGGATCCCAAGATCATCTTTGTTCATAGAGTGGCCCTGTTGGGACTAGGCGAGGGTAGAAGGCTGTATGGAAGGATATAGTTGACAGGATACAGTGGCTGGTATCTGTACCTGTTTCCCTCATTTTTGCCTTTCTGAACTCACAGGCTCACTCAGTGGCTCAGGATTTTATTTTCTGGAAGGGGGAAACAGCCTCCAGGTAGCACAGGCAGGGAAGGGCTCTGACCCAGGGGCTCACAGCCTCTCTACCTCTGCATCAGTGGTCGTTTCCTGCAGTTGGGCCTGAACATCCTCACTCAGAAAAGTACCAGTCCCTCCCTGGCACTAGCTGCTCAAAAATCTGTTTTCCTTCCTCTAATATTACAGATGCTGTTTCCTTATTTCCAAACCTAAGACAGCTGGCAAGACTTTAGCGGTCTGGCATGGTGACAGTCCAAAACCTGGCCTTTGTCCACTGTCACCTCTCACACTGTTATAGTTCTCTTCTACCCAACTTCTGTGTATGGAGGGATTAGTTAATATAGCAAAAGGAAAAGAGTCCCAGTTGCTAGTGTCAAAGGAGCTTATACGCTAGGAATGAAAATAGAAGGAAACCTGGAAAAATAAAAATAAATGTGCAAAAATAAAGCATTTAGATTATGAAGCGTGTTTCAATAGATGCATTATTAAATGTTAATGATAGACTGTGGACTATTTGTGTATGTGACTCTCCAATAGGAAGCTGATATAGCCACAAGCCACAGATCTATCTAAAAGTGATTAAAATGAAATCAGCTTTAATGGAGTAAATGATATATGAGGGATGTTCTTCATCGCAGAACTGAGCCTGTCCATATTTTCCCTCTGACAGCTGAGCCCAATCTTAGTAAATTCACCAAGACTGGCTTTTAGGAGATGTATCCCTCTCTAAGGCTGTTCTCTTGGCTTAAATGAAGTGGTCACTCATATGAGATGGAATATTGTCAGTATTCATTTCTTCCACTGATAATCTATTGTGTGTGTACACTGGGCATGTATGTCCATTACTTGAGTATATTGTACCATATATAAAATTCCACATTTTAGCCTATCAGTATTAACTAACTATCCTTTACTTCGCTGTGCTAGGTACTCCACTGGTTGCTGTACCCATGAAGTCCTCACAATATTTTTTTTTTGAGATTTTTAATTTATTTATTCGTGAGAGACACACAGAGAGAGAGAGAAAGGCAGAGACACAGGCAGAGGGAGAAGCAGGCTCCATGCAGAGAGCCTGATGTGAGACGCAATCCCAGGTCTCCAAGATCATGCCCAGGGCTGAAGGCAGCGCTAAACCACTGAGCCACCTGGGCTGCCCAGTCCTCACAATATTGAAGTAGGATATACCAGCAACGTTTTACAGATGAGAGAGCTGAGGCCCAGAGAAATGACTTGACTAAGGTCACACAGCTAACACAGACTGGAAACAGGATTTGAGCTGAGGAGTGTGTGACCCCAAGCACTAGTGTCCCTAACCCTGCTGAACACCACTCCCCTGTGAATATGGACAATGAACGAGATTCAGTTCTCCCATATTTTCATATCCTGAAATGAGAGGTAATCTGGGCCTACCGCTGAATTTCACAAATGAGGAAATCAGTCTCCTGTTTTCCTGGTAAAAAAAGTAAGCCAAAATTTACAAAGAAGAGACCCTTGCCTAAAATCCATATTTAAGAGCCTGTGTAGGATTGTCCTTCACCTTTAATGATAGCCTCATCTTGATAATCTTTTTGGGTGATGACAAAAAATGCGTCTGTGAGAAAAGTGATTTTTATGTGTTTTTTATGATGCTACCTATAGTTCATTAGCTTTTACTTGCCAAGTTGTTAGCATTTCTTATAGGGACTTGATTTAGATGACCTGGCCCAGCACATCTCAAACTTCAATATGTATACAAATCACATAGGATTCAGCAGGTGTCTAATGGGCCTGGAAATGCTGTAGCTCTCACAAGTGCCCAGGTGATGCTACTGGTTGACCGACCACACTTTGGCAGGGACACAGACAGGAGTAGAGGAAACCTTTCCAACTTCTTTTCTTTGAAAAAAGCATTTCCAGGTGTCCAAGTCACTGGTAAGTGGTGCTGTGGACCTGCTAAGAGCTAGCTAGCTAGGTAATGGTGAAGAGAATTTCCTTAGGTATTTACAAGGGCTTCTGTCTCCATGAATTATTCATGAGCCTTGCTCACCTGTAGTAAACATATCTTAAAGGGTGGGGTTGAATAGAGAAGGTACATTTGCATTGCATGGAAGTACATTGAGGATTGCAAGCTACAGGAGAGTTGAGACTGCTTGGTGCAGAGCTGTGTTCATGGCACCAAGCAGAGGATGTGTCATGTAGTAAGTGATCAGTTTAGGCTGGTGACTAATAGCAAGGTTGCCAGCCACCCATGGTTTGAGTCCAGGTCTGCCACTAGCCAGCTCTGTGTCTTTGGCACGTCACCACCCTCAGGCTTAGTTTGCTTATCTGCAGAATGGAAATGCATGATATTTTAATGAGGATGAAATGAGATAATGCATGTATGTAACATATGATACATAATTTTTTCAGTTATTGGGGGCTCAGTAAGTATTTCTGGGATAAGAGAGAATAAAATGCTTTGAAGCATTACAGACTTAAGTTGAGCTAAAAGAATTCTGTCTCAGGGACCTACTTTAATGAATAGATAAAGATGATTTGTAAGTAACGTATTAACTTTTTGCATATAAATGGTGCTTAGGTGCCTGGAAACCATTTAAGCAGAACAGTTGGTCCAAACTTATGGGACTTTCTGCTTTCTCCTAACTCCCCAAATGAAAAGAAATTTTAACCAATTTTACACAGAGTGCCTTAAGGTGCATTTCCTGTTATTCTGTTACGCAGTTGAAGACACACAGGAGTGACATAAAGCTGGATTTGGGAGTTTGGGTCGTAAGTAACCTTAAGAGTTCCCCTGACATGTTTACACTCATCATCTAGTTGGCACACCTTGAAGGATCCCCTCCCACTTCTGCCTCAACCATCACCACTTCTGGATTAGCCAAGTCCAAGTGGAAACAGCCCTCAGTATAGCTGTAGCTTTAAGCCCAGAGACATGGGCACCTGATGGGCTTTCTTTTCTGAGGACAGAATCTAGGAATTTCTCAGCCCTGTGTGTGACTCTTACAGATTTCTTGGGATTCTTACTCGCTGTCCCACAGGTAGAAAATGTGATCAGTGTCTCTTAGTTCTAACTGCGCTCTTCTCTATGCCTGTTTTTTTTTGCCTCCGATGGCAATGATGATGATGGTGGTGTTAGCAACCGTTGCTTATTAGGTCCCAGGTGTTGGGTAAATGCTTTGTAGAGCATTCACTTATGTAGTCTAAGTAGCAAAGCAGTGGGTGACATAGAGGACCATGTTCTCAGAAAGAGGGAAGGAGGGTCAGAGAGGGTCAGGCTTGTCACACAGCTGGGAGGTAGCAGAGCTGGGACTTGAACTCAAATACCTTGATTCCAAGGGCCATCCTTGTAACCCCTCTGTTTTCCTGCCTTTCTGCTACAGCCCATTTGTGGCTTTTGTTTGGTAAAGTATCTTCTTCCCATGCCCAGCCCCAGAAAATGATGACCTATACATGTGTTCTTACTGAATTGTGTTCCTTGTATCAAATTTGGGAGTATGTTATTGCCGGGGATCCTTGGTAGCCTCCAGCCCAGCTCTGCATCTCTGCATCTTCCCCCTCCCAACAGCATGGCCAGATGGAGAATGGTGGAAGAATAACAGGCCAGAGCAAGGAGTGGGTCCAAGGAGGGAGTAGATAACCTAAAAAGGAATGGGAAAGGGATTTGCCCTAAGATACCAGGTGGGACCTTCCCATGATGACGGTGACATCTTGGTTTTTACTGGGAACCATCCTTGTCTAAGAGGAAAATCATGGGAATCAGAGCTAGACAGACCAGGGAAAGAGTGCAAATCTGCTACTTAAAAAGCCTCACTGAGCCTCAGTTTCCTAATTAGTAAAGTGGAAATAATGACACCAACTTGTCAGGGTTGCTATAAGGATTAGAGATAGCATAAGCAAAAACCGTCCCATATAACACATCCTCAATTAAAGGAGGTCATTATTACATTAATATCATTAAATCAGAGGGAAGATTCCTGGTGAACACTTCAGACTCGTTATCTTGATCCATCCGGGGTGTATTTTTTGTCCTGCTGATGTGTCCTCAGCCACAGCTACGTACTGGGAGAAGGTGGCATCGAATTCAGAGAACATGAAAACAGGTTCTGATTCCAGGGTTCTTTTATTTCCCACAACTCTGGTTGTGTGTCTTTCTAGGAAGGGTCATCATCAATACATATACCCCCCTCACGGCTCGCTCTCCCAGGCAAAGAAGAGTGGATCTGATCAGAGTTGTTTTGCCTTCAGGAGTCTGGGGAATTCAGAAAGCAGGGGTATTGGTTTTAGAACTCCATGAGAACAAAGGCTTTGTCTAGAATGACCACTGATGTATCCTCATCAGCTGAAAGAGGTTGTGCAATGAACCTTTGTTGATTAAATAAATTGTAAATCCTCTGAGATTGTTATATGTCTGTGTCAGGGTTTCTTGGCTTTGATTCTGGTGACATTTTGGGCTAGATAATTCGTTGTTGTGGGGCTATCCTGTGCCCTCAAGGAGGTTCCATAGCTGTCCTGGCTTTTACTTACTAGATGCCAGTGGCATCCCCCTCAGGTGTGACAACTGAAAATGTCTCCAGATGTTGCCATCTGTACCCTGGGAGGCAACATCTCACATCCAGATGAGTACCTTTGGACTGCAGAGTGAGGGTTTGGTTAGGGTTGTATTTGGAGGTTTAGGGTGTAACATGAATACAGTAAAAAGACTTTTAGAAGGTATGAGAATATACTGTGTACCTGAGATGAGTAAAATATTTCTTTGCTTGAAATCAATGGCGAGCATTTTTCTTCCAGTTGCTACAGCTCTCTTTCAGAGTAACAGGGAGGAGGGGATGTGGGGCTGGCTCCCAGGGCTACAGCTTTGCCACGAGCAGCCTACATTGCTACTTTAAGAAACGGTAACAGTAGACGCTACAGCTTCTGGTTCAACTTTGAACCGGCAGGCCCAGGACAGACTGACCTGCTTACAAGACAGATTATTTTAAAATCTCAGCCTGTTTACCCTGTTAAAATGGATTCTGTGGATATGGCCCAGTTTTGCACGTTAAGGATGTCCCAGGTCAGGTATGAGGTATTTTTCAGTGACTGTTGGGATCAGATTTGGCTCATAGAAGAATGCTGTTCCCACAGCTGGCCAAGGCACCCACTTACTACCATCAGAAGTTTCTGGCACCGGTTTCGTTACTTTGAAACTTGGACACCCATTAAACTGTCCAGCAGCTAGAAGAGATCCTTAAGATCTCAGAATCCAACCTTCTCCATTAAGGAATTAGGAAGCCAGAGGCGCCCGGGTGGCTTGGGTCATGATCTCAGGCTCTCTGCTCAGTGGGGAGTCTGCTTCTCCATCTCCAACCTGCTTGTAATCTGTCTCACTCTCTCTCTGTCAAATAAAACAAAATTAGGAAACCAGAGTCCATAGTAGCTGACATATTTCCTTCAAACGCCAATACATCAGCATGAAATCTTAATCAGAATTGACCTATTGAGGGTGATCCTGTTGGTTTTAGTGAGAACCTTCTCTACTCATGTCTACTGGAAAGACTGTTCTTAGAGAGCTGGGTGGCCAGGATTCGATGCTGTAAAGGAGATAGAATGTTTAGCACACGAGCAGCAATGGAGTCCCTGCACACTAGCTCTTGATACTATTGTCTTACACAGATGGCTCTGCCTTGTTTTATTCTAGAGTCCCTTCTTGGACTCTGGAAACTAGATTTGTTTAAAAGAAAAAAAAAAAAAAACTTGGACAGTGAAACTGAAAGGCCCTAAATGATTTTGTATGATTGTTTCCTACGCTAGAATAGAATCAAAAGACCAGAATGTAGGGACAAAGCCATTTAAAAAGCATAGAAAGGAAATGTTCATCAGAAACTTTTTCCAGGTTAAATGGTATTGTCCTCACATTGTATTAAGTTGACATATGCTGTCTGAGGCAAATATTCAAATACTCATTCTACAAAGTTACAAATTGAAATGTGACTTTAAGAAATAGTAGAAAAAATTGATATACACAGTTTTAAAAAAGGGCAAAGTACATTTCCTTCCTTTGGACCCTAACAGAGCCTGTATATACTCTCCTATGTGCTTTGGGTGATCCAGAGATCATATTTGAGCATATTTGGCATATTTGGTGAGCATAGTGGGCATATTTGGTGGAGAGGTCAGCTGAACTTTTCAAAGAGGGGAAAAAAACTCAGCATTGGAATTGTGCCAGTAGATTTTCATATAAAAGCAAAAGATTTTCATATGAAAATCTACCCAGAAGAAGTTCAAGGTCTGTTTTAGGGTCTTTTTTTTTTTTTTAAATATTTTTATAGTTGAAGCCATAAATAGAGTAAAAACCTGCATTAAATAGTAAATTAATATTTATCCAAGTCAAAACAGGCTCTGGAGTGATGGATAGATATATCTGGGGCTAGGTGCTGATTGAATACCTCACGATTTACCACACTCTTCAACATAGTTATTTAGGCTTCAGGTCTGCCAAGATAATGTGATCATGCTAGATATTGTGAATTTACTTTAAAGAGAAATGATATCCAGCATATTTATAAACAGCTAGAAAAGAGTTGTAAGCCCAATGCATTAGGGTAGCTTTATTTATCAGAGCTGACCAATTTAACGCAGTCCTTTGTTTATCCCCAGACTAGTTTACAATTGTGCTTCCTTAGTGACCTTCAAGCAAGGAAACTGTATTGAGAAGTGTATTTTTTTTCTATTCCAGTTAGATACCAGGGAGCACTTATTGGTTTATAGTTGCAGCAGTAAGAGTCTGTAGAGCCCTGTCATGCATGTGTCATGCACACCTCATACCTGGGTATGACCCTTTTCTTTTCTATCCTTTCTGTCTCTGAGCTCTGTGAGTTTTGTATGTATCTCTATTGTGCAATGGTTTTATGACTTTCTAGAAAGTACAACATCTTGAAGTTCCATGGGATCTGTGTCTTTGAGGGTCAGTGGCTGGTAAAGCTCATTTTTTATAGGTTCTGGATCCTCATGGGTTGACTATGAGCCAGTCATGTTCTCTCAGCAAGGCTCATTTCCTACCTCACAACCAGACATGGGGCTTTCAAGCATTATTTGAGTGATGAATTTTTATCTTTGGCCTGACATTCCTGAATCCTGACAGTCTCAAGTAAGAACTTCAGTATAGGGAGAAGGAAAAGGTAGCAGGACTTGGAGAATCTTAACTTCTAAGGATTGATGAGACTGTGTCATGTTCCCCCTAATCCCAGGCAATGGTGCGAGGTAAAGCCTGTCCCTAGTGCCCGATTTTTCTGGTGAATAAACCTGTAGTATGTTGCCATCTAGTGGACCATATGGCAAACTAAAGATTAATGTATTCTGACCACAGGGTTACTCAAAACTAATTAAATCAGCCAGAGAAAATAACCGAAAGAATTTTTCTAAAAGTAAGTGTTGGGGAAATACATGCAAATTTCACGTGAAACTAAAGTTGACCTTTAGTAATCATGTTTTCTGAAACCTGTCAACAAAAGGTTACTCTTTCTTAAGAGTTGGTGACAATTTACCACCAGGGAATTGACAAGTTTTTCTAACATGTAAAGAAAGGGTCCAGGATCCTGTGATTTCACTGTAGCTGTACGGTGGGCACAGTTTCATATCCAAAGTCCTAGAAAAAGGCTTGGTTATTACAGGGTTATTTCAGTATTTTAAAAAAAATTTTAAGATTTTATTCATTCATTCATGAGATACACAGAGAGAGGGAGAGAGAGGCAGAGACACAGGCAGAGGGAGAAGCAGGCTCCATGCAAGGAGCCCCACGTGGGACTCCATCCCGGGACTCCAGGATCATGCCCTGGGCCAAAGGCAGGCTAGGCTCTAAACCGCTGAGCCACCCAGGGATCCCTAAATGTTATTTTTTTTAAGTTTCCAATATCTTTCTTATGTGTATTTCCTTATTTTAAATAAATTTCCACAGAATAAATATGCTTACTTTTAGGAGAAGCAGATGCATGACTTCACAAATCAGGAATTTTACATTTTAAATGCTAAATAACATCCCAGTAATGTCTGATTCTGTGCTTTCAGACCTAATTTGTATGAAAACCTGCAAACTGACTTTCATGAACATTGACTATTTTGCTTGTTTCTCTGCTCTTTTGCTTATGTTTGCCTAGATCCCTCCCTGGTGCCACAGCAGCTGAGTGTGCATCAAATCTGAAGAAAATCTACACAGTACAAACAGTACAGGTAAGATCAAGAAATGGACAGGCCAGATTGACATGGTATGTGTTGGAGATGTAATCCTCCAACCAGAAAATGGCTGTCTGCTGGGAGTCCCCACCCAGGGCTCTGTCCGGGTATCAGTTCTCAGGTCCATTTTGCTGGAGCTGTGCTTAACTAAGTGTAACCCAGAGCACACATCCAAGTGGCCTGCTAAAACTCATTAACTACTTAAATATTTCACAGACCCTCGGGAGCAGCAGACTATGGTGTGTCCCCACATGGATCTTTATCTGCACTCAAATACCAGCTCAGACACTCCCTCTCTGAGCTCTGTTTCCCTTCTCTAGGAGGCAGTAGCACCTCCTCTGCAGGGTTATCTAAGGTTACATAGGAAGAGCAAGTGAGTGTTGGACGTGAAAATGGAAGGTATCAACCCTCTTACCTACTTTACATTTAGCTTCCATTATCCTAAATTGAGCAAGTATCAACCCCTTTAGTTTCCATAAAGTTTACAGAAGGAGGGCACCCCGTCTGGAATCGTTGGGAAGAGTGAGTAAGAAGATAATGTGGTTTCTGTGCTGAGCAGAATATCTGATACGTAGTAGGTTCTCAACACGTGTAAGCTCTTCATTCTATCAGTTCTTTCTGTAGCCAACCCTTATGAAGAAAATTTCTGAAAAACCTGGTTGATTTAGTTGATCACATTTCCATTTTCCTCAAAAGCAGAGTCTATCAAGTGTATCCCCTTTTTGAGGTTAATGCACTGTTATAGACAGAATAAGGATTTAAGGCTGATTTCTACTTGCAGTGCTTCTATGTTTGATACTTTCTAGAAGGGCCAGATTTAAAGTTTTCCTGTTATGCCTCTAAATCTTTTAGTCAGTCTTTCAACAATTTTGTTACATGGGCATCTAGATTGTGTCCCTTAGACAGTTTCTCACATTTAGAAGTAGCACAAAGATCCTTCTTTCAGAACTTTTCCCAATATCTGGTTCAGAAAATTGGATATTCTTAGGTGCCATGCAAGGCCACTGAGCCAGGTGTAAAGATACAGTCCAGACCATAGGCCATTTCTGATCTCGTTGGGAAAATGGCATAAGCATGTGGAAAGCAAAAGAACAGTGGTGCTGTAAATAATCATGCGGTGCCAAGTACAAGCAGTGTCACAAGGCAGCACGTGGGCCACTGTCCAGAGGGATAAATGCTCTCAGATTCCAGGAAAGACTTCCCCTCACTTGTTCCCTGTGGTTACCTCTTCACAGCAGTCATTGTATAAACCTCAGAGCACTTGATTTTGAAGCCTGTCTTCACATGGAAGTTCTTAGATCCCTTGACTTTTGGAGGTACTCATTAGATTTTTTACATTCCATTATGACATTGGGTCATCAGAGCTCTGCCTGGGATTCTAGGGCAGACATTGGTAAAATCAGATCAAGGTGTCCGTTTGTTTCCCTGAACCTGTATGACCAGAGTATTTGATTGAGCCTTGGCATCCAGCAGCAAGTTAGACAGGGTCTTCAGGGACCAATTTTTAAAGTTCCCAGGTGCACACATATTAGGAAATACTTTCTTAAAAACTATATTGGGGGACACCTGGGTGACTCAGCGGTTGAGTGTCTGCCTCCATTTCAGGGCATGATCCTGAAGTTCTGGGATCAAGTCCCACATTGGGCTCCCTGCAGCAAGCCTGCTTCTCCCTCTGCCTATGTCTCTGCCTCTTTACCCATGTCTCTAATGAATAAATAAATAAGATCTTTAAAAAAACAACCTATATTGGGAGATAATTTGTACTCAGTAAATGTAGATTTCATAAGTGTGAAATTTGGTAAGCTTTGACAAAGGTATGCAGAGATATAATCATAACCCAGATCAAGATAAAAAGATTTGCATCATGTCCATGCCCTTCCATTCAATCCTTCTCTTCCAGAAGCAACCTCTATTCACATTTCTATCCCCATATATTTGTTTTGTTGTTTATGGAATGTCCTATAAATGGAATCATATAGTCCCATACTCTACTGTGTCTATTATTCCTTTCTCTCCTTTCAAGGATTGGGGTACCTGGGTGGCTCAGTTGATTAAACAGCTGACTCCTGATTTCAGCTCAGGTCATGATCTGAGGGTCCTGGGATTAAGCCCCCCTCCCAGGCTTTCCACTGAGCAAGGAGTCTGCTTGGGGCTTCTCTCTCTCCCTCTCCCTCTGCCCCTCCTTTCTTCATTCTCTCTCTCCCTAAAATAAATAAATAAAATCTTTTATATAAATAAATGCATACTGAAGGATTAAAGGAATGAATGAGAAGTTAATACATGAACTGCTTTCCTGAACCACAACAGATACTTGCGTTAAGGATCCTTTAGGCTGTAGGCCATGTTCTCAGTGGAGGCAAAAACTGATCCTTGGTGGGGTGAAAAATCCTACTGTTCTTATCGTAGGTAAAGCACAGATACATATCTAGTACATAAACTAATATACAGCTTTGCTATGGTATTAACATTTCACAAGGGAGTGATTAGGAAAAAGGGCTCTTTGGGATGGGCTGGAGGGCTGTGATAATGAAACACTGCCCTGACTGGTCAGGAAGTTCTTTCATATCTCTGATGCCTCTGCCTGCCTGGGTTTCCTTATCTGCCAGACAGAGATAATAACGCTGCCTTACTCCCTAAGATTGAGCAAGGGTTAAATGAGATTGCACGTGGTATTGGATGCTACCCCTGGGCGTCATCAGTTGACTGGCGAGGACGTGGGGAAGGATGTAGAGTAGCCTCACTGCCTGGGTTTCTCTCCCAGATCTGCGACTTACCAGCCCGAGCAAGTTGCTTAACTTCTCTGTATCTCTTACTCATCTGCAAGATGGGAACAATCTTGATACTGATTATATCATGAGGCCCTGAGAATGAAATGACACAAGGAGGTGAAAAGCCCATAGTAAGGGTCCAATAGCAATAACAGGCTCATCTGCCATTACTCACCAATTTCTACTGAAGCATCCTTTTGTGTTTTCCTCAGTCATGTTTACTGTCAGACAGCTGACAGCTGTGCAATTCTACTTTTCAATGATTGATTTCAAACAGTTATTCCCCAGACTATGCCACTGCTGATACCCCTACTCATGAAAACACATTTAACCAATTGGTAACTTTTGGGATTCCAGCCTGTGAGTGTCCTGAACATTTGGGAATAGTCCTTAGTATTTAACAATAGGTTTTGGTGCCAGTTTTAAAGTCATTTGAGGACATCCTTTGGTTCCCCTGTGTTTTTATTCTTTGATTATATAGTGATTCTTGGACCCTTGCTCTTTCAGCACCAAAACTACATCCATAATTGTGTCCATGATTTTTCCCCATCTCCGTTTGGGTGAAATAGAATCATGGGTTATTAAGGACTGCTTTATATATAAGGATATCATATGTCTTTTTGTACTTTGAGGCCCTTCAGCAAATCAGAGTTGTGGATAGGGGTGGAGGAAGAAGTGTTATTCTCATTTATTAGCTACCGAGACTGAGGCTGAGATGTATGTGCTCCAGAATATCCAGTGGAAACGCTAATCTTGCATGTCTCAGGGACTAAAACTCCCACCCCTTCTAGGTCAGTTTTCTTCCTTTCACTCTGCCATGAGTGAGAGATGGGGGGGCGGTGAGGGGAGGCGCGTGCCTCCAGACGGCCCACTGACCCCTACTGAGGACACTCTCACTGTAGCCAACAATAATTCTCTTTGCTTTGAGTTAAATTTATTTCCTACTTTCCTGCCTTTCTTGGAAAATTCCATTTTTCATCTAGTTGTGTTTTCCAGATGCTTATTGATTCCTTTTACTCTTTTGTAAACATTTCCAAATTTTCCACATTTCTCCTGTGTTTTTATGTCCTAAATGGATGCAGTACAGAATAGAGCAAGCCTGATTTTTACCTGTGGAAGAATGAAGAGTTACCTGCCAAATATGATTTGCAAGGGAGGGCTCCCTCAGCCCCACTCTCTTTCAGCCTTGCTGCCACAAAACCAGCAATCCCACCCCTGAAACCTCATTCTTCTACAACATTCTATCTTACCTCGGTCATTTGTGTTATCCCCTTCAAGATTTTGCCACACTGTGTCCCACTTGTGCTGTGTTCTACCCAGTATTTCCCATAAATTGGCTGACTTTTTACTTAAATTTACATAATACAGAAACTTCATGTTTTTTCTGTAAATGGATATCCGGCATCGTTTATCATAAACAGAAATCTTCGTCAAAAATACATACAATCTGTTAAAATGAAGAGGATTCTCCTTCTGTACCTGTGTACTGCCAGTGATAACAAGACGTCATCCCTCATCAGAAGGTGGGAAGTTGTGCTATTATAGATCATTAAGTTAGGATGACAGATTGCCTTCCAAACCTTTAGGGAGTGAGGGCTATCCCTTTCAGAGAAAGAGGCTTATGTTATAGGTCAGTGCTGGTAATGAAGAATGATGTAAAGACTGATTCAAATTTTGAACACAGTCGGGCAGCCCACAGTGGGTGGCATCCTGCAATAGAATGACCTGGAATGAACCACTTGGGTGAAAAGAGGGGACCAAGGAAGGAAGGGAGACGCACTGTATTGAAGAAACAGATAAAAGGACTTGCAGCCAGGTCTACTTCATAGATCTGTTGAACAGAGACTTAATTTTGAGTAAGACAGGGTTCCTTATCATTTAATTTATTCATTATGTGTATAATGAGATCAGCATTTGTTGTCCCAACCCATTTGTGCAAAAATAGAATCGCAGTCAGGTTACCCACATCCTCCCTCTCTGCTGGCTTGCCAGCACAGGGGATGGGGAGAGGGTGGGGGTAGGTATTGTGTGGGTGGGGCCAAAGGGGGAAATTAAGCCTTGCACAGTGAAAGAAATTTAGTCACTTCCCATGTAAAACTCAGTCCCCAAAGAGGATCAGAATATGCCACCCCCCAAAATGCCACTTTAGTGTGAGAATTATGTTGAGCTGAAGGTGATGGAGAAACAGCAGCGAAGGATCCCTCTGTTCTCCTGTCTGCTTAATATCAAGGCATAAATTTCCCTTTTAAGGGTAGCAAACTTACCTGTACAAACATCCATTTGGACAGGTAGCCCCCTCTCTTGCCACTCGAGTCTGCACAGCAGACCTTACTGCACAACTGTTTCTACCGTCTGTGTCCTAGTCACCTACCCCAACTGACCACCTGTAAGGAGTCCCAAACCCCTTTTCCTTTATCCATTCACTTTTTAGAGTTTATTACCCTTTGTTATAATGGTACGTAAGCTTCTGAGTCAAACCACTTTCTTTGGGCTTTCATGTCCATTCTCTGAAGCCCCTGTGCACTTCAAAGTATTAACACTAATAAAGAAACATATACCATTGTGCCTTGTTCAGAAAGCAGGGTGCACACTGCTCTGATGTGTTTCCCCAGGCTTTTCTCTGGGCTCTCTCCTCTCAAAGTTTGAATTCCACTTAGCTCTCCAGTTCAGACTTCGTGATTTACTCAGTGACTTCCTATGCGGTGAGCGATTACTCTAACACCCTATCCTTTGTTTTATCTATGTGATGATCAGTTCTCCAGACTCTGGTTCTCTCTTTAAGTCAGGCCCTTTTGGAATTACAAACAAAGCCCATTTCTCTCTCAAGTACCCAGCTCTTGCAGATCAGAAGCACTTTGCTTTCAGCCTACTGTGTCTGCTGTCAGTTAAAAACATCCTTTAAGTTCTTGCTTTGTTTGTTCTTGGTTCTTTCTGTCCTCCCCACAAATATCATTGATTCAGTTGATGGGAAGCAAGCTCCAGACAACTAGAAATTCATTCCTATTGAATGGAAATATTTATTTATTATTTAAAAAAATATTCTCCTGCTTTACATGCTGTGACCCTCAGAAGAAATTCTGGACTTTGGGGTTTTTTTTTTGGTGGGGGGGATGGTTTGCTGGGTGTTTTTGTTTTATTTCACACCTGCTTGTCTGTCACAACATGACATTTTTTTTTCTAGTATTTTCAAGTATGTTCTCTTTTTCTTTTTACATTCCAATAAAAACTTGAGGAGGATATTTTTCAGTTTTTCTGGTAGTGAATTATGACCTATTTGGCAGAAGACTAGCAGGTAGAGCATAATTGCTCCAACCACAACCAGTAGATGAGGGCTTTATCAAGGGGTCACACTGTCCAGTGATTCTAACTACATCTTGCTTCCTTACTTGAGACATATCACAAATTCTCACTTCACCTTTAATCATTAAATTAATCCAATGAAATAGCTGTATCTACCTGCTACATAGAGGAGGAAATTAGGTTTCAGAGGCTCCATTAGTTGTGAAGGGATCCTGAGAACCTCCGTCCTGAATCCAAGTTGATTTTTTTGGATTTACAATTCCACTGGGCAGCCATCATCCCTGCCTCCACTCTTCAAGGATGGTGCCAGAAGGATGCTTGAGAGCTTACCCATCAAGCGCAGACCCCATAGGCAAGGTGTAGACCCCATGGCCCTCATACATCCAGTTCAGTTCCCCAGGGGTGCATCACAGTGCCTGCCTGTAACGGGTGCCTGCAAATGTTGACCAAATGAGCAATGCCCGACTTTTATACCTTTTGTCATCTGGGGGGGATCATTTAGGCTTTTAAGAAAAGCACTTAGCCATTATTTATAAATGCTGTGCTAACTTTTACTTCAACCTACTATTTGCAGGCCACTTTGAATTAATTCTAAGAATTCTAAGAATTAATTACAAAGCGATTAGGCTTTTGAAATCTATTGCAAGTTTCTATCTATAGTAAAATTTAGGTATTTCAACAGAGATAAAAATGCATTTCAGAGAATATGATAGTGAATTCTCAAGCTTCCAGTGAAATAGCCCTTTTACTTTCACAAAGTAGTAGGGGATAGTCTCAGGAGCTCTGTGATGCTGGATTCTTTCCTCAAGTTGTTTGACCATCATGTGTATAATCGTCCCCCCCTCATCCAACAGGGGTGCATTCTAAGACTCCCAGTGGATGCCTAAAACACTGCATAGTACTGAAGTTCATACATAGTAGGATTTTTCCCCCATACATACATACCTATGATAAAGTTTAATTTATAAATTGGGCACAGTAAGAAATTAACAATAAAAATAAAATACAATTGTAACTATATACTGTAATAAGTGATGTGAATGTAGTCTCTCTCTCTCTCTCTCTCTCAGAATATCTTATGGTACTGTAGCCACATTTCCTATGATGATGTGAGATCATGAAAAGCCTACATGGCAAGGTGAATGACATAGGCACGTGATGTAGTAGTAAGCTACTATATAGACCTTCTGATGTTATGTCAGAAGGAGGATCATTTGCTCCTGGGCCGCATTTTACCATGGATAACTAATTTAACAAATATTCCACATATTGGTTGAGGCTTGCAACAAGGAAACAGACCAATTTAGTGCTGCATACTTTTTCAGTGGGGCTCTTTTCAGTGATGTCACTGGATATTTTGCTCCTGTTTTATGTTCATGCACAAATGTATAAATATGTGCCTTAATAACTGCCTTAAGTCATTCTATTGCTGTACCTTCTTGGGCTGTAATCTCCTCCTATCAGATTTGCCAAAACTAAAAAAATCATTTGTCTGTTTATTTTCAAGAGAAACTGTTAAAGCCATGAACTTTAGCATGATCCTTAGAGTGTTTTCTTTTTGGATGAGGAGAAGCACTGTGTCACTCTTTTTGAAGTGCTTCAGATACTCAGTGAAATGCCAGGGCCCAAGAACTTTGGCAGGGAGTGGTGAGGGTGGGTACTCTGGTTGAGGTGCTCCATTGCAAGGCTTGAAGTGTAACAACACCAAAGTCCTTTTAGTTAAAGCAGGGATTTTAATTCTAGCATAATTTTATCCATAAATTCTACACAGATCACTGCCACACCATTGGAGAAGTCCCAGACTAGAGCTAACCAGCATACTCAATGTTGTTAAGCGAATCTCCTGACAGGAAGACATCTTCAATAGGCATCCTTCATTCTGTGACTCCTTGACCTGGTCCATGGCTTCCAAGAGGAGAAAGATGTGCCTAAAGCATAGCAGTCAAAGGAAATGGCACAGTGGTTAAGATCACATTTTGGAATCAAACTGTGTGGCTTCAAATTCCACCTCTCTCTATTCACACTCACACCACAGGCAAATATTGGAGTCATGTTATCATTTGCACTAATGGTAAACCATTTATTAGGTAAATACTTCTATAAGGACAGATACTTGTTTGAGGATGTGCTGTTACTACTGATTTCAGCTATTCCCTGTATAGTGCCATGTTAGTATAAGGGATCAAAGTATTTTTTTATTTTAATTTATTTGAGAGAGAGAGACAAGTAGTGAGAGAATGAGCAAGGAGGAGAGGCAGAAGCAGGCTCCCTGTTGAACAGGGAGCCTGAGGCAGGGCTCGATCCCAGGATCCTGGGATCATGACCCGGCCCAAAGTCAGATACTTAACCAGCTGAACCACGTAGGTGCCCCAGGGATCAAGGTATTCTTGATCAGTCTACTGTCAGGTGGTTTTCTGATTTCAGTTTTATCTTACATGTCATTGTTGCTTTCCTTGCAATTAATTCAGCTTTAATTTTTATACCAGATAGGCTTGAACAACTCAGGATTATCATTCAGCATACATGAAATTTAATTCCACTGCTCCACTACAGAGGCCCTGGGACTTATTTTTCTGGTTGTTCTTTTGTTTGTGCTGTTTTCCTCAGATCTTCTAGGACACCCAGACTTCACTTACCCTATTATACAGAGTGATACTTCTTATTTGTGTAGTAACTCTATGCATAGAGTTCATAATGTAGTGGTATGATGGCCTATTCCAAACAATCTGGGAGGGGCTTTTTATTTGTAAACTCAATCCTTGTCCTAATCCTTGTGGTCATACCAAATGCTTACTTTTAGACAGATTAGTCTCTGTGCCTGCATTATGTATAAAACAAGAATAATAATTGCACCCCCTCATGAGGTTGTCAGTAGGGCAGATTACATGCATATGTAGAAGTTCATAGACCAAATCCTGGCACTATTAGTACCTATACCTTTACTATGGTTACTATAATTCTTTTTTTTTTTAATTTTTATTTATGATAGTCACACCACAGAGAGAGAGAGAGGCAGAGACATAGGCAGAGGGAGAAGCAGGCTCCATGCACCGGGAGCCCGACGTGGGATTCGATCCCGGGTCTCCAGGATCGCGCCCTGGGCCAAAGGCAGGCGCCAAACCGCTGCGCCACCCAGGGATCCCGGTTACTATAATTCTTAATCTGTTTTTGTCCACCAGCTACTCTGTGTCTGAGTTAGTTCCAGCTGCCATAACAGAATATTATAGGCTGGGGAGCTTGACCAGTAGATACTGATTTCTCACAGTTCTGGAGGCTATAAGTTCAAGATCAGAGTGCTTGTATGGTTGGGTTCTGGTAAAGGCCATCTTCCTGGTTTATAGACAGAAAGACGGTTTATAGTTTATAGCTCTCTTGTATCCTCACATCATAGAGAAAAAGAGGGCTTGTTCTCTTCTTTTTCGTGTCAGGACACTAATCTCATCGTAGGGGCTCTGTCTTTCTGACCTGATTACCTCCTAAAGACCACACCTCCTAATACCATCCTATGGGAGGCTAGGGTGTCAGTATATAAATTTGGGGAGGACACAAACATGCAGTCCTATATTTTGGACAACTTGTTTTAGTAACTACTCCCTGTTCCTTCTAGGAGGGGAATGGAGAGAGTACATAAAGTGATCCCTCTCTGCCTCCTCCTCTGTGAGCCATCCCCTAATCCAAAGCAGAACAGTTTCCTTCTGGGCTTAGAAAGAAGACAGTCTGTGTTAAAAGGAAATATGGTTCACTACATATATTCAGCACTTGAGTCTGTGTTAGATACCATCCACTTGCCAGAAAAGTCAATAGCAAGGTCCATGCCCAGTTTTACATGGAGATACATGGCATAGGGAGGTTTGCTTAATAACTATTGCTTCCTGTGAAGCATAGAACTTGGCCCAACATCAGCAAGGAACGTTCTTTAATGCTATGTTACAATTTGTAACAGAAAACTAGAAGGATTACTGAAAAGGAAATCTATTTTGAGTGGATAGGACTTAATGAGAATCTGATTTTCTTCTTGTTTTCTTGAATGCATTAATTTTATAATCTAGTGGCATAGCGAATCAATACTGGGTATATTAAACAAGGTGTTTTTCTTTTGAAGATATTCTGGAGTGTGTACAATAACATCCCTCCTGTGACTAGCCTGCCTTTGAGATGTAGTTATCATTTAATGAGAGGAGAGAGGCGACCACTTTGGTAAGTGTATAACTTGTAATTTGAGGTTAAGGTGGGAGGGAAATGGTTGTGAACCTCATAAAATATTTACTTCATGCCAAATTGGAATGCCAAAGTCATTTTCTCCCAGTAATGATGGAAAGTAATTTTAGCTCTTACTTAATTATGAACGAAGCCGCTGCCCACTTTCCCCTTCACCCTGGGATCCACAATGATGAGTAGGTTTCTCAGTGTTCCCCACTGAACACCCCATTGTGGTCTCACCAAAAATAGGCCATTGTTAGCACGCCAAAGTTATGATGCAGCTCTTCGTATGGGGTGTTGCTTCATTTTGGTTTGTTTTCTCATTTGCACGATAATGGCCTGGATAGTGAACTGAAAAAGCTTCTAGGCTCATGGGAGATGAGGAACAGATGGAGTATCCATGTCTATACTGTATGCTTGAACTTCAGAGACATCTCTCACATGGACCACATAGAAAGTGTGGGAGACAGGTCAGGGCCCAGGGTCTAGATCCTTCTTTAATACCTTGGTGTAGTGATGAGGGTAGAAGATGATAAGCCAGTTTGTTTAACTGGAGTCCCAAATAAAGATATAACATATAAGAATTTATTCTTATGTCCTGTGTGTGTGTGTGTGTGTATTTAAGATACATTTATCTTGTATGTATATAAGAATATATCTCTTATACGTAAATTTATATATATAAATATATAAATAAAGAGTAAATTCTTATATTGTGTCCCTCAGCCATTCTAAGTAACTGAGATGTCCGTTCGGTAGGGCTGAATTGTGCCATACCTGAGCACTCAAATTTCATTAGGAATCCCATGCTCTCCATCAGGTTTGCTTTGCTTTCCTCTGGGTCGCTGTAGTTTTTCAGACAGGCTCTCCCATTTGTGGTGGCAGAGTGGCTTTCATGAGTTCCAGTCTTACGCCCTCCAAGTTTGTCACTGTTAACCTTCACCAGACCCAGTAAGATGCCAGGGCTGGCTGTCATTGGCCAACCATGGATCCTTTACATCCCTGGCCAATCACAAGGACAGAAAGGGGTGGTATTTTCATAGGCAAACCTGGATCGTCAGCCCATCTTTGAGGCTAGGATGCGGAATCAACCCTATTGGAGTGGGTATGATGAAAAGTAGGGGACAAGTAGCTCCTTAAAGGGAAACTGGGGTACTTTTACCAGACAAACAAGCAG